>NC_091435.1:136186513-136544617 GCF_964237555.1 Oryctolagus cuniculus | reverse complement strand
ATCATAAAGTACTTAAACTCACTTTATCCCCATTATTAAAGTTACAGTTTGCTTGTATGTGCATGTGTTGAAACAATACAAAGTATTGTTTTATTTTTCTCTTTAACAATACTAATTAAGTCTTATTGTATATAATGCAATTATAGATATGATTGATTATATAAATAAATCAGAAAGAAATGACTCTTTTATGTATATCCTATTTCATTTTTTTCTCTTCTTCCATGTTTCAATATTGGTTTCAATATTGCATATTTTTGGTCCTCCTATCTTTTCTCCTAGGTTGAATTTTAGCTGTAACTGATATATCCTAATAGGTTTTCTTGAGATCGAAATCTTTGTTACACCACTGTGTGCTTCAACTTCTTTAGAGTAGTGTTTCTGACAGTCAGATTCTTAAAGCTTTCCTCAACTATTACAGTCTGTGACATCATTCCTTCATCTGAAATAACCATCTCTGATAATCCTCACAACCATCTCTCTTAATTTAGTAAATATGGCGGTTTATTTAGATTATAGCTTATTTTTTCCTCCATGCAAATACCCTAGTTTCCACTTACACTGTAACATCATTCAGGGTGAGAAGCAATACTACATTTCATTATCCATAATACCTAGTATAATAAAAATCACAATAAATTACTTTGTACTCCCTATTCATGATATGAAAATGATTTGAAAAATTTGGGAAACTTTTCCAAATAATACTCATATTAGATAACATTTTAAAGTTGGCTGATTTTCAGTATAACAGAATATTATATATTAAAGAATCAAGTACAATGTCTTATTTAAAATTTACCTCAGGGCCAGTGCTGTGGCATAGTAGGTTATGCCTCTGTGTGTGCACCAGCATCACATATGGTGCCAGTTTGAGTCCTGGCTTCTGCACTTCCAATCCAGCTCCCTGCTGATGGCCTGGGAAAGTAGTGGGAGATGATCTAAGTACTTAGGTCCCTGTACCCACATGGGAGACCTGGAATCCTGGCTTTGGATCAGCCCAGCTCTTGCTGCTGCAGCCATTTGGGGAGTGAATCAGTAGATAGAAAATCTCTTTCTCAGTTTCTCCCTCTCTCTCTAACTGCTGCTGAAATAAATAAATAAATATTTTTTTAAAAAATAAATTTTACCTCTGAGAAAATTGAAGCAGAGAAGTTTTAGCAATTTGTCTGTAGTTAAATCATTAGAAAAAATATCCTGAATGCCTATAGAAAGCGAATATAAATTTCCTGTGTAGAAGTTCATCTTTAGCCAAGCTTCAAATAATTTTACAATATGCTTTTAAGAAAAATAAAAGTTCATTGGAAAATGTATCACTAAAGTCATTAGTAAATTTTATTTGATTTTAATCTTAAAAGCAAAAGCAAGGTTTCTGACTCAAGGCACACCATTATTACTTATGACAAGAACCAAATCAATTACTCATTCTCCATTCTGTCCCTTCAGGGTGAAGTGATGAAAGCCAGATGGCTATACCTTGGGTGAACAGCAGGGAAGGTGAAATTGGAGATCACCCAAATCATGAGTTGCAAATGCTCCTGAGATGTTTGCTCTCCTAACAATCAAGAGAAGGAAAAGGAGTAGTCTTCTTCATGTGAGCAATACTTGGCAGTGTAAATGGTTGCCTCTGGATTCTCTCCCTCTTTGAAAGAAAAAGGTGCCTTTGGGTGCTACCCATATTTAGATATCTCTTACTATCTAGTAAATCATTTTAAATTTCCAAACTTTTCCTACAAACTGAGTTCCAATTTTCCATGCTCAGAAAATTCCTAAATGAACAGAAATTTGAAATTGTTCTCACTAACTCCATGTAACAGTAAAAGCAAGAGGCCCCAGAGATGGATTTGTGAAATCCTTAGATATCTTGTTATTAGCAGTACCAGACTACATTGAATATGCTTCAATAATCCAGTAAGGACAAAGAATATGAAAGAGAGACAGGGCTAGTGGTAGAAAATTTAGGAATTAAGATATCAAAATATTGGGAATAAAAAGCAAAACGTCTGGGAAAGCATGACACTAGCCAAATGAAAGATAAATTTGAAAAACATGTTCTGAAGGAATCAAAGTAGGAAAATGAAAAGTGTGAAGAAGAGTTTAAGAAAACTAGACAATAATGTGAGAATGCCTAACGTATATTCAGCTACCTTACAGTGTAAGATGTTAGATGGTTTTACCAGTGTGAATAATATAGTTTTGAAACAAAATAGAATCCCAATGATGCCCATTCTAATCCATGGTATAGAACACAGAGAAAGAAATTAAATTTACTTTATGGTATTCATAAACTGTATAATCACATTTGATACAGATTGCCCATAAAATCATTATATTTAATTTATACTGATACAAAAACAAAACCAAATTAGGGAATATCCCGTCTGGCAATATATAAAAAGAGATTACTTTGAAAAAGTTGGGAATAAGTTTGTTCCTAGAGATGGAAGTTGACTTAACATAATGAAAGCATTAAGTTTATTATATTAATATATTAAAGGCAAAATTTATATGGCCAGATCTTTCATTGAGGGAAATGTGTGATTGAACTTGACACTCATTATAAACATAAACTATTGGCAAATTAAGAATCTAGAGAGCTTTTATGTTCCCACAGAATTCTTCCCTTTTTTAAAAGGACAAGCAGTATTTGTCTTTCTGTGTCTGGCTTACTTCACTTAATACAATGATCAAAAGTTGCATCAATTTTGAAACAAATGTCTTTATGGCTGAATAATATTGCATTGAGTATATGTACCACCTTTTCTTTATCCATTCATGTAGTGATAGGTATGTAGCTTATTCCCTATCTTGGCTACCATGAACAGTGCTGAATTAACTCTTACATTAAACAACAATGGCAGCTTTAGCAATAGCAAATACTAGACTTGTTTCGTGGTCAGACATTACTAGCATTTCCTCTTGAAGAAAAAGGAAATCTCTTGCATAAGAGGAAATGCATTTATGAGAGGACTGCCATTGCTGATCCTTGAGAATGAGTGAAGAAAAACATGATGGAACCAGACTCATTCATCACTCCATACACCCACATCAACTTATTATAAAAGAAGATTTAATTAAGAAAGACCAAACTAAAAATGTGAGAGCGTAAACCAAGGGCACTATATTGGTAACTTCAGGACTAGAAAGTACTTTCTAAATAAGATGCAAAAATGCAAATAATAAATAAACCTCTAGGCACCATTAAGAAATTCTTTTCATCAAAGACTGTTAAGAAAAGGGATGGGGGGTGGTGATGGTCATTTTGAAATCGGACAAGACCCCCTAAAATTTACCCTGAAATGTGGCCCCTTAAAGTTCCCTAAAATGCTATTTGGGGTGCCACATGTGCTACCAGAATTTGGGGTGCCTTACGATTTCACCATGGGCTTATTACAAAATCCTTGATATTAATAAGCCCAAGAGGGTTCTTGCCTAATATTTAGAGAAGAATTCTAAATACCGGCACAGACAAACGAGGCAGCATGGTACATTTTAAGCTTCTATTTAGTGAGAAAGATGCTTAGGAGAGTGAGAGCTTTATTTAAGAGAGAGAGGTGAATAGGGGTTCATACCGAGTACCAGGAACCAGCCATGTGGAAGAGCATCTAGGCCTGTATCTGGGCCAGGAAGCCTAGAGCACTTGGCCAGAAGGCCATGTGCCCTGGAGGCGCAGGCTACAGCAAGCCCCCTCCTGACAAGAGGCCAGGGAAGAAGAGCCAGCTGGGCCACAATGTGGCCTGGATTTTAACCCACTTCCAAAGGGGAGTGGTTAATTAACCTGATTGGCTGGTGGGCACCCAGCTGTGGCCATGTAGGGCCATGAGGTCACACAGGGGCGTGGCGAAGGCGTGGTCTTCCAGTTCACAAATCTGATCTGTAAAATAACATATTATCTTTAACAACAAAATGGATAGATGTTTGGAACACAATAGTGTGTTTAAAAATCTAAGAAAATTAGTACAACCTTGAGGAAAACTGGCAAAATTTATATACAGTAAATACACATATCAATGCTAGCCCTACAGTTCAGAATAACATGAATGTATACACTGATATATATTAATTACATTAAATTGGATACATACAGAGATGAAGAGAATAAGAACACAAACTGGAGATAAAAAATTCAAGTAAAGCTAAGATATTTAGTAAATCAGACAAATGAAACTTGTTATAAACTGTGGCATATGATTAGCTGTCTATATTTGAGTTTCAGTATGTTCACATGCATATGTGTGTGTTTGCTATATAAAGACTCTGTCTTCTATTAGTAATTTCACTATTATGAGGCAAGAGGAAAAACATTCAGGCATTGAAGTCATAATGGAAAATGTTTCCAAAAGGAAAAATTCAGGCCAAAATTTATAAAAAGTGGTGTCTATTCTTATCATATGAAAAATACAAGATAACATTCAGTACAAATAAAATTTCCAGTCTTTTAATTGGATCCTTTAAGCAGTTCCTAACAGTGAAAATAAACCATTTGTTTTGATGCCAATTTGTCTGCATTCTTACTTCTTTAAGAGGGACTTTTCAATGTGCACTCATAAATTTTGAAACAAAATCTGATAGTTTTAGCATCTCACAGCTTATTTTGCTTGTGAATTAATACAAAAGCAACATGTGAAAGATTTTTCTGCATGACAATATTTCCCATTGTGAATCTTTGGAGAAACATATCACTTGCTGAGAAGCAATCCCTTTAAAAATAGAACTCATTGCTATGCATATTAGTGGACAACCTGCTGTTCCAGACATTCCAAAAGGATTTATTCCAGTACCAGCAGTAAATCAAGCCTGAACACAAGAGTGAGTGTCCTCACTTAAAATCATTATTATGCTCTAAGCATTATCTAAGCTTTATGGGAACTATGGGGCCTAGAACAATACATACTGTGAAACAGAGAGAGTAAGAGCCAACAACCTACCATCCTATTAACTTTGATTATTTTTGCATTTAATCAACATTTATCAGATTGAAGCCATAGCTATCCTTTCATTCCAGTCATATGTCCTTGCTTAACATAATGAGGATTTTTAGTGAGGAATCAATATGATTTCTTCTCAAGGAAGTTTCTCTCATTTTAAAGCTAGAAAATAGGTCCTGTAGTTGAGTGTTAGCTAATATGATTAAGGGATATGATTCGCTACAAAATTTTTGCTTAGAATTCATTAGTGACCAAAATACTAAGCTACAATTATACAAGCCTCAGTTTGTGTTGCAAGTGATCTTTGTTTTTCTAAAATCTTATTAATTTTCATCTTAGCTAATTACAGATTTGAATTTAATTTCAGAATACACATATTTTTGGAGCAAAAATGAGAATAATTAGAAAATTTAATGTAGACGCTGAAATTCATTCTTTGAATACATAAAAACCTGGCATATGTAATTCCTAAAATCATTGTCATGCCACCAATCAGAAATGTGCATTATATATCATCTAATGCTTCTCAACTTATGCAAATATAATCATATTCACAATTATAAAAACAAGTCAACTTTACATGAAACATATGAAACTGCCACCAAAATAATGCATGTACGCACTGCATAGATGTCTTCTCACTATTTTCAGATACAGAACTTAAACCACCTAAATTCTCATCACACTATTTGAATATTAAATATTTTAGCTTAAACAGCATATTTCTTCAAATAAGAATGTATTTAGAATTCTATTCTGTATTATAATAGTGCTGTTGTAAATTCATTAGTTCAGCAAAAATCCAAGAGACTGAATAGAAAGGTCCTTCACTCATTTGAGTGAACCAGGACAACAAAAGAAGGGTGACATTTCCAGGAGAATGAAGGAGGGAAACAGAGTAACAGGGATGGCAAACAGCACACGGACTTGCATACTGCAGCTAAGGCTGCCTGAGAGGTGGACTCCATTTCCCTTGGAAAAAGCTCAGCAGGAAGCCCAGTGAGTGCCTACATCACTGCAAGCCAGCAGTCCTAACTACAGCAGACTTCTGCAGTCCTCTTGGGTTTCACATCCAGTTTACAAAGCCCACTGTGCTTGCTGGGACTATTTTGCTCCAAATATTAGAAAAGGGGATGTCAAAATATCCATATTTGCAGAAAACATGATTTTGTACACTGAGAAACCTAAACATTTCATGAAAAAAGCTGAAAAAACTTATAAACCAATTCTGTGAAGTCCAGGATACAAAATCAACATATATAAAATAATAGTGGGCCGGCAATGTGGCACAGTGTATTAGGTGGCATGCCATGGCAGAATGCTGGTTTGATATTTGGGTGCTCTATTTGTGATCTCACTCTCTGCTAATACAGCTTGAAAAGTTGCAGGCAACGGCACAAGAACTCGGATACTTGACACCCACATGGGACACCTGGATGGAGTTTCTGGCTCCTAACTTCTCCCTGGTCCAATCCTGGCTTTTGCTACCATTGGGGAGTTAGCCTGAAGATGGAAGATTGCTTTCTCCCTCTCTCTTGTCACTGTGCTTTTCAAATAAATGAAACAAATAAACCTATTAAAAAGTAGTAGTTTTGTATACCAATAATGATTTCACTGATAGAGAAATCAAAAAAGATATCTTCATCACAATAGCCACAAACAATATTTAGAAATGCATTCAATCAAGGAATGGAAAGATCTCTACAACAAAAATTCTAAAATGTTAAAATCATCTAGGACACAAAAATTGCAAATGTATTCCTCGCTCATGGATTAGAAGAATAAATATTGTTAAAATGTCCATATTATTCAAAGCATTCTAGTTTCAATGAGATCTCTATCTAAAAACCCATGACAGTCTTCACAGAATTAGATAAAGAAATCCTCAAATTCATATGAAACCACTAAGGACTCAGAAAGAATGCTTAGTTAAAAATAATAATAATAAATCTGGAGTCATAACAATATTGGATTTTAAAGCATAATATGAAACTGCAATAATTAACTTAGAATGAAACTGGCATAAAAACCACCACATAGATCAGATGAAAAGAGCAGAAACCTAGAACTTAATCCTAGTACATACAGTCAATTCATTTTTGACATAGATGACAGGAACATACATAGGACAAAGGATAGTCTTTTCAATAAATGATACTGGCAAAACTGGTCATAATTGTTGACAAGGATGAAATTAAATCCTTAAATTGTACCATACAGAAAAATCAACCCAAGGTAGATGAAGATCTAAATAGAAGATATGGAACTATGGAATTAATAGAAAATAAAACCACAGGGGAAACAGTTCAAGACATTGGTACAGATAATGATTTTTTGAATAAGACCCCAAAAGATCAGGCAACAAAAGCAAAACAAGACAAATTGGTTTATATGAAACTCAGAAGCCTCTACCTAGCAAAGAAAATAATCAATACAGTAAGGAGGTATTTGACAGCAGGTTACTTGATATGCAAGTTACTTATCAAACAAAGGATTATTATTCAGAATGTATCAAAATCTCAGAAATACTCAGAAAACTCAACAACAGCAACAATAATAATAATAATAATAATAAAGCAATCCAGTTAGGAAAGGCAAAGTACCTTGGTAGACAGTTCCCAAAAGAAGAAATACAAACAACAAGAACTAATTATTTCAAAGAAATAACTCCTCTAACATCTTTACTACAACACTGTTAAAAATGGTCAAGATGGAGAATCAACCAATGTGTCCAAAACCAGATGAATGAGCTAAAAATGGTATCTGTACACAATGGATTATCATTAATACATTAAAAATGAAGCTTTTCCATTTGTAGCAAAATGGTACTATTTTTATAACCCAGATACAAAAAGGCAAATACTACATGTTCCCCTTCATATAGTGAAGCATAAGAGAAGCAAGTCAATCTGCGCATAGAATAGTGATGGCTGGAGGCTGGAGGGAATACGGGAAAATAAAGTGAGCTTGGATAACAGATATCAAATCAAAATAAGAGCAAAGGATTAAGTTCTTACACAATATTATATGAACAAATAGAAGAAAGAAGTTCCAAGTCTCATATCAGAACACAGTGTCAAAGAAGGGGAAATGTTGATTATCCTCTTTCAATGAATACACATTTTTCACACATATTGACCTTGTTCATGCCCATGAACGTACAACTATTGCCCTTGAACACATACAACTATTGTTAACAAAAATGTGGATGAATTATATGTAACATATAATTATAAATAAAATTACTAAGTAGAATTATAAATATAAGTATATTATACTTATATACTTATATACATAAGTATAGTATAAGTATAAATATAAATATAGTAAGTAGAAATGTAAATATAAATAAAATATAAGCATATCCTACCCAAATGAATGCTATTCCTTCATGATTCTTTTTAGAAGTCATTTTATTAAATTTTTTCTAAGTGTTTAAGGACAGCTCTGCCAATAATGCACCTGCCTCCACCTACCCCTACTTATTCCCATCACTTCCTTGTTTATCTCTTAAATGTTAAGTTTCAGGAACTTGGGTAGTGCAATTTACCTAAACCCTCAACAATAGAGACAGGGCTAACTGCCTTTAATGAGAGAAATAAGCCAAGTAGAATTCATCCATGTTGTAACAGTGCAAATACTAATGTTAGGAAATACACCTCACACAATCATATGTGAGATGAAACTACCAAATAATAAGAAATATCGGAGCAGGTGCTGTGGCGTAGTAGGTAAAGCCGCCTGCAGTGCCGGCATCCCATATGGGCGCTGGTTGGAGTCTCAGCTGCTCTACTTCTGATCCAGCTCTCTGCATGGCCTTGGAAAGCAGTAAAAGATGGTGCAAGTGCTTGAGACCCTGCACCCGCCTGGGAGACACGGAAGAAGCTCCTGGCTCCTGACTTTGGATCAGCCCAGCTCTGGCCATAGAAGCCAGTTGGGGCTTACAATTTGATTACAAAGACTTAGAGTATAAAGAAAAGCAATATCCCATGTACTATAATTGGATAATTTTACATAATTTTATATTTAATAAATGTCTAATGAGGATATGGTTGTTCAATTTTTCCTATCCAGTTTAAAATGTTTCATTTAGTGAATCATCCAGTTTTTATTTTGCCATAAAAGAAGACTATATGAGAGTGAGCATTCCATTTCTTTTAAATTTTCAAAATATTTACTATTATTACCAGAAGCAATTAAGTAAAATGGTTTTTATATTGCTTATGTTGGTTTTCTGCATAATCGAAAACTCCACTAATGGCCACATTATTGTTCCTGTTTATGGTTTGTCTAAACTTAATTGCATCAAATAATGTATTTTTGTAATACTTTTACCCAAATTTTTTTCAAAAATTGTTTCAAGATATACAGTCTACCAATTGAGTGGGAACATAAATAATTGAAAAATGCATTGGCATAGATTTCCATTCAGCCAGAAATCATGGGTTCTGAAATCAAGTTTTTATCATGTTTCTCCTTCCCAGATGTTAACATCTCAGAGTGGAATATCACCAAATACTAGTCAAATTCCAATTCATTAAAGAATATGAGTAAAAAGAAAACAGAGTGTTAGTAACAGCATTGGACAGTCTCGTAATGGTAGAGAAGGAGGTTAGGCACATGAGTGATCAGTTTGTGCCCAACATTTGCAGAGTTTAAAGGTTTGTGGAATTTTTTTCAGGAGGAGAAATTTGAGAATAGGGAGGGCTTAAAGCTTAAGTCTACCAGCAAGTGAGGGATAAAGAAAGAAGAATCAAGACTAGAGACTGTGACCAGATAGCCTACATTCTTGAAAAGCAAGTGTAGGGTTGAGTTGATGCAGCAGCATTGGAAGTCCAGCATCACTGGGGTGGGGTGGGAGGATTTATAGTAAACTGAAGATTTAAACTGTAAATACAAGTTCAAGAAAATAAATATAATGAAAAATCTGTGGGTGGATTTTGCATTTTCTGCACCAAAATAAACTTTGTATTAATTCAATTTTTCAAATTTTTGAAGTATGCTTGTATAACTATTTCCTAATGTACAATCATTTTAGAATGATTACTTAAAATAAATATTAAAATTTTACATAAATGCTTTTTAATGTACTGTTTATTGAATTTATTCTAATGCCTCAAAGTCAATGATAGAAATGTTTTAAGTATAAATATAGCTTTTCTACATTTCTCTAAAATAGTTTAACCTATAAAGTTAAAGAGGTTATATTTAGATCTTTTATTGGTCACAAAACATAATGAATCACTTTTACACTTTTACAAATTAGTTTCTAAAAATGCTAAGTGATAGAACAATAATACTAAGCATAAAGATAACTGAAAGGGAGTCAGTGTGTTGAGCTTAGCAGTTAAGATTCCCGTGTCCCACAATAATGTGCTTGGGTTTAATCCCAGATCCAGCTCCTGTTTCAGCTTCTAGCGGAAGTAGAGATTGGAGGCAGTGATAGCGACTCAATAACAGCATTCCTGCAATCTACTTGAGAGACTTGGATTTTGTTCCCAGCTCCTGGCTCAGAATCAGTCATTATGAATACCCGAGGAGGCAGCAGATGAGATCTTCTTGTGTGTCTCTCTGTCTCTGTCTCTCAATAAACAAAAATAAATTTAGAAACCTGAACTATATGACAGCATTTTAACACTCATAGAATAACCATTGTTATTTACAGGTGGCTGAGAAAATAAACTGGCTAAGTCTACTCAGAAGAGGACAAATAAAGGAATCAAATTGTACAGAGAAGCATTTGCTCTGCACCAACTCTCATCATCTCATACAACAACCATAGCACCTTATTTTAAGTATAGACAACAGAAACTGTGAGATTCAGTAATTTATCTGAAAACAGCACTTAAAAAACTGACACATTCTAGAAAACTTTTAATAAAAATTATTGCTTAGAGACGTGGAACCAACCCAGATGCCCATCAACAGTAGACTGGATAAAGAAATTATGGGACATGTACTCTATTGAAATACTATACAGCAGTCAAAAACAATGAAATCTGGTCATTTGAAACAAGATGGTGGAATCTGGAAAACATTATGCTGAGTGAAATAAGCCAGTCCCAAAGGGACAAATATCATACGTTCTCCCTGAATGGCGAACAACTAACTGAGCACCAAAGGGGAAACCTGTTGAAGTGAAATGGACACTATGAGAAACAGTGACTTGATCAGCTCTTGTCCTGGCTGTTGATGTACAATGTAATACTTTATATTTTAGTATTTTTTTTTGTTTTGTTCTAGTACTATTGGTTGAACTCTGTAATTAACACACAATTATTCTTAGGTGTTTAAATTTTAACTGAAAAGTGATCCCTGTTAAATATGAGTGGGACTAAGAGAGGGAGGACATGTACAATTTGGGACATGCTCAATCGGACTTGACCCAAATGGTGGAGTTAGAAACATACCAGGGGATTCCAATGCAATCCCATCAAGGTGGCATGTACCAATGCCATCTCACTAGTCCAAGTGATCAATTTCAGTTCACAATTGATCATAATGATGGGTCTAAGAGTCAAAGGGATCACACAAACAAGACTAGTGTCTGCTAATACTAACTGATAGAATCTAAAAGGGAGAGAACGATCCATCATGGGAAGCGGGATACACAGCAAACTCATAGAATGGCAGATGTCCTAAACAGCACTCTGGCCTCAGAATCAGCTCTTAAGGCATGCGGATATGGCTGAAAAGCCCATGAGAGTATTTCAGGCATGGAAAGCCAAGACACTCTGGAAAAAAAAAAAAAAAAAAAAAAAAAAAAAAGAAGACCTAAGTGAAAGATCTCTGCGAGTGAGATCCCAGTGGAAAGAACAGGTCATCAAAGAAGGAGGTACCTTTCTCTGAAGGAGGAGAGAACTTCCACTTTGACTATGACCCTTTCGGAATAAGATCGAAGTTGGTGAACTCAAAAGGCTTCCATAGCCTTGGAAGCTCATGACAAGAGCCTAGGGAGATTACTACGCCATAAACAAGAGTGTCAAATTGTTAAGTCAACAACAGGAGTCTCTGTGTACTTACTTCTCATGTGGGATCTGTCCTTAATGTGTTGTCCAATGTGAAGTAATGCTGTAACTAGTACTGAAACAGTATTTTACACTTTGTGTTTCTGTGTGGGTGCAAGCTGTTGAAATCTTTTTTTTTTTTTTTTTTTTTTTTGACAGGCAGAGTGGACAGTGAGAGATAGAGACAGAGAGAAAGGTCTTCCTTTGCCGTTGGTTCACCCTCCAATGGCTGCCACGGCCGGCACCCTGAGGCCGGCGCACCACGCTGATCCGAAGGCAGGAACCAGGTGCTTCTCCTGGTCTCCCATGGGGTGCAGGGCCCAAGGACTTGGGCCATCCTTCTCTGCACTTCCTGGCCACAGCAGAGAGCTGGCCTGGAAGAGGGGCAACCGGGACAGAATCCGGCGCCCTGACCAGGACTAGAACCCAGTGTGCCGGCGCCACAAGGCAGAGGATTAGCCTAGTGAGCCACGGCGCCGGCCTGCAATCTTTACTTAATATATACTAAATCGATCTTCTGTATATAAAGAGAATTGAAAATGAATCTTCATGTGAATGGAATGGGCGAGGGAGCAGGAAAGGGGAGGGTTATAGGTGGGAGGGAAATTATGGAGGGGGGAAGCCATTGTAATCCATAAACTTTACTTTGGAAATTTATATTTACTAAATAAAAAAAGTGAAAAAAATTACTTCTTAGTGGGAGAATAACAGAAAAGTATAAAAAGAAATAATTACTTATAAACTCCTAAAGGAACAGGACAGACTGAAAATAACCTCAATTTTGGAAATTACCTGAAACATAAAACCTTGGGTAAATATTACATTTAAAAAGACAAGAAAATTTAAAGCATTTGTGAGTAGTCTTCTCTGAGAAAAAAAACAATACATTAGATCCATGATAAAATGATTTTATTAATTTAGGAAGAAAGATTCAATCAATAATCTTATGAAAGTACGGGTTCTGTTGACTACAGTAAGGGAAAGAGTCTCCATGTGCTTTAATATTTTAAAAATTCTTAATACTGTAAAGCAGAAAAGGGAATTGTCAAATCTATTTTCATAAGCTTTAAAAACATCCAATTAGAAAATGACTTTGCTTTTATATCTGACACAGTAAGCAAATGCCAGCTACTGGAATCACTTTGCAGGGCATACTATTTTGTCTCAAATATTTGCTTTATGTTAGTTGAAAGTGTAAACCTGGCTAAAAATTCAACACCAAGTTTTAACTGGCTCAAGGAAGAAAACGCAAATATGTTTTGGGGGGTGTACAGTATATTGTAATTAAATTCATGTAGTCATATTTACCTACCTCTCAATTTTACAAGAAAGTTATCTCTAACTTATTTTCACACAGCAGTTTTCTGCACTGCATTGTTATGTCAATGTACAATTATTTTGCCACCTTTGAGAGACATATTTTGACTTTCTAGAGGTGATTAATAAACCTTAAGTAGGAATTTTTTGCCTAACCCAGTAGCTAAGACATTCATATATGTGTAAGAACACCTGGGTTCAATTTCAGCTCTAACTCCTAATTTCAGCTTCTTCATAATACAGACCTTGGGGACAATGGGTGATGATGACTCAAGTATTTGGGTCCTTTCCACACATGTGGGAGACCTGAATTGAATTTTTGACTCCCAAATTTTTCCTTGGCCCGTACCCAGCCATTGCAGGCATCTGGAATGTGAACCCAAACAGATGGCAGTTCTGAATCTGTTTCTCTTTGTCTGTTAAATAAATAAATACAAATTTAAAAAGTAAGACTTAGGTAATCTAACTTGATCAATAAGTGATAATTAGGCCACAGTTACAGTTTAAACCCTATAACTTTGGCAGTTGTCCAATGGTCACATCAAAATATACTCTATGGTTGCAGGCTCTGTGGGCTAAGTGGGCTAAGCCAGCTTCCCGTATATGTGCCCATTGGTGTTCTGGTTGGCCCTCTTCTGATTCAGCTCTTTGCTTATGATCTGGGAAAGCAGTAGAAGATGGTCTGATTGCTTGGGCCCCTGCACCTACATGGGGGACCCAGAAGAAACTCCTATCTCTTGGCTTCAGATCAGCCCAGCTGCAACAGTTGCAGCAGTTTGGGGTTGAACCAGCAGATGGGAGACCTTTCTCTTTGTCTCTCCCTCTCTCTGTAATTCTACCTCTCAAATAAATAAAATCTTTTAAAAATTTTGTACTTTTCTAACCAATTAAAGAATTCAGACTTAAAACTTGCCGCCATAGTACTCATCATGTATTAATTAGGACAATAATTTTTTAAAAAATGGCCCAAATAGTGAAATGTTAATTTTAATAAATTGTGGTTACAATGTGAAATTTACATCTCAATGTATATTAAAATTAACAATTTGTGGCAGCGCTATGGCTCACTAGGCTAATCCTCCACCTGCATCATTGGAACCCCGGGTTCTATTCCCGGTGGGGTGCCTGATTCTGTCCCGGTTGCTCCTCTTCCAGTCCAGCTCTCTGCTGTGGCCCTGGAAGGCAGTGGAGGATGGCCCAAGTGCTTGGGCCCTGCACCCGCATGGGAGACCAGGAGAAGCACCTGGCTCCTGGTGTCAGATCGGCACGGTGCACCGGCTGCAGTTTGCTGGCCGTAGTTTCCACTGGGGGGGTGAACCAATGGAAGGAAGACCTTTCTCTCTGTCTCTCTCTCTCTCGCTGTCTAACTCTGCCTGTCAAAAAAAAAAATAACAATTTGTATTGATCCACATATTTCGTTATGAAAAGTCTATCCATTAAAAATACCATTATAAACATATTTGTATTAAACTACATAGGTGCAAAATACAAATAGCGGATATTGAAATAATGCCAATGTGAACGAAAGTAAAAAACAAATAAATGGCAATAAAAATATCAGAAAGAGGAAACCATGTCAAAATGCATACTAAGTAGTTAACGTTGATTGCACAAACTTGTGATTAGAGAGAAGTATGAAAGGAACTAAATTTATATTTGTTCATTTGTTCTGTAAGTGTCCATTGAATTTCTACTCTTTCACAAAGTCTTCTTATATGTTGGTGATATAGAAGCAAATGAAATAGACAAAATTATTGTCCATACATGATTTGTATTTTAGTACAGGACACAAGTATTAAACAAACAAAACTAAATAAAATAATTCCAGAGAAGTGCTTTGAACAAAATGTAATAGTAAAGGGATATTATTTTCATCTGTTTGTGATGCTATAACAAACAATAGGAGAGTGGGTAAATCATTATGAATAGAAGTCTTTTTTGTCACAGGTCTAGAGCCAAGGAAGTCTAAAATTGAAGGATCTGATGAGGGTCTTCTTGCGGCACCATCCCATGGTGGAAGCAGAAGGGTGAGAGACAGCAAGAGGAGGACAAACTTGTCTCTTCCAAGGAAACTTCTCTCATAATGAAGTCATCATTCCACTCTGTTCTCAAGACCACATCACTCATTAAAGGTCCAAACTTTTAAGACAATTACAATGACAAGTCAATTTTAGTATGTGTTTGTGAGGGAACCAATTTTCAGACTGTAACAGGCATATTATTTTAGGTATAATAATTATGAAAACGATAGTAGAGCAGATATCTGAATGAAATGATTCATGCATTGCTTATTCACATATATATTTTGTATTAATGATAAATTGGTGAAATAAAAATGAATTTTAGGAGTAGACTCCTAATTCAATGAGCAAAACTAAAAACAAAGAAGCCAAAGTAGTAATAATAGGCAAATTGGTTCAAATACATCACAATTAGTAGAAAGAGTGAAAAGGAATTAGAGTTAACCTATGCTCTAGGAATACTGTTTTGTTATTGTTTTCTCTGTTTATTTTGATGTGTTAGTGTTATCTCATTAAAAAAGAATACTATTCTATTTCAGATATGCTAATCTCTTTTCTTGCCTCAAAACTCTTTTCGGACATTCTACAGCCCATTACAGTAAATCTTGCTTAATCTGATTGTCTACAAGTATGTGTTATGTGTAGATTATGATGATCTGAAGTGTGACTAGCCATGGTGTTTTCTCTCCTGTAGTTAGGGCCATCAATCAGATGGGTCTCTCCTACAAGCTCTTAAGAAATGTAATTATCTGAAAGGGTTAAAATAAAAATTTTGTTTAAATAAGCACAAGCTATGACTACTATCTGAAGAAGTCTTCAGACATTCAGACTAAAAATATATACAGTGTATCTTGAAGGAACTTCCCTGAATATATTTGGTAAGCTAATCTCTTTGTATAGCCTCAGGTAAGCCATTTGGAACTTGTGTAAATTGTTCAAAAGGATTAGCTCTCAGCTAAAGGGACACTAACCCACTGTTGGTGGGAATGCAAACTGGTCAAGCCACTATGGAAGTCAGTCTGGAGATTCCTCAGAAACCTGAAGATAACCCTACCATACAACCCAGCCATCCCACTCCTTGGAATTTACCCAAAGGAAATTAAATTGGCAAACAAAAAAGCGGTCTGCACCTTAATGTTTATTGCAGCTCAATTCACAATAGCTAAGACCTGGAACCAACCCAAATGCCCATCAACAGTAGACTGGATAAAGAAATTATGGGATATGTACTCAATAGAATACTATACAGCAGTCAAAAACAATGAATACTAGTCATTTTCAACAAAATGGAGGAATCTGGAAAACATCATGCTGAGTGAAATAAGCCAGTCCCAAAGGGACAAATATCATATATTCTCCCTGATTGGCGACAACTAACCAAGCACCAAAAAGGAAACCTGTTGAAGTGAAATGGACACTATGAGAAATGGTGACTTGATCAGTCCTTGTCCTGACTATTGATGAGCAACTTAATACTTTATCCTTTTTAGTATTTTTTTCTGTTTGCTCTACTTAATACTGTTGGTTTAATTCTGCAATTAATACACAGTTATTCTTAAGTGTTGAAACTTAACTGAAAAGTGATCCCTGTTAAATATGAGTGGGACTAAGAGAGGGAGGACATGTACAATTTGGGACATGCTCAATTGGACTTCCCCCAAATGGTAGAGTTAGAAACATACCAGGGGATTCCAATTCAATCCCATCAAGGTGGCATGTACCAATGCCATCTCACTAGTCCAAGTGATCAATTTCTGTTCACAATTGATCATAATGATAGGACTAAGAGTCAAGGCATCACACAAACAAGACTAGTGTCTGCAACTACTAACTGATAGAATAAAAATGGGAGAGAACGATAAACATGGGAAGTGGGATACACAGCAGACTCATAGAATGTCCTAAACAGCACTCTGGCCTCAGAATCAGCCCTTAAGGCATTTGGATCTGGCTAAAAAGCCCATGAGAGTATTTCAGGCATGGAAAGCCAAGCACTCTAGCAAAAAAACAAAAACAAAAACAAACAAAAACAAAAACAAAAACAAAAAAACAAAAAAAAAAACCTAAGCGAAAGATCCTGGGAGTGAGATCCCAGTGGAAAGAACAGGTCATCAAAGAAGGAGGTACCATTCTCTGAAGGGAGGAGAGAACTTCCACTTTGACTATGACCTTGTCCAAATATGATCAGAGTCGGTGAACTCAAAAGGCTTCCATAGCCTTGGCAATTCATGACAAGAGCCTAGAGTGATTACTGAAGCCATAAACAAGAGTGTCAAATTGTTAAGTCAACAACAGGAGTCACTGTGCACCTACTCCTCATGTAGGATCTCTGTCCTTAATGTGCTGTACATTGTGATTTAATGCTATAACTAGTACTCAAACAGTATTTTTCACTTTATGTTTCTGTGTGGGTGCAAACTGTTGAAATCTTTACTTAATATATACTAAATTGATCTTCTGTATATAAAGAGAATTGAAAATGAATCTTGATGTGAATGGAAGTGGAGAGTGAGTGGGAGAGGAGAGGGTTGCGGGTGGGAGGGAAGTTATAGGGGGGTAAAAGCCATTGTAATCCATAAACTGCACTTTGGAAATTTATATTCATTAAATAAAAGTAAAAAAAAAAAAGGATTAGCTCTCAGCAACCACTGTGTTCTTGGGCTCAAATCAGGGCACGACACATGGAAAACCACACCCATCATCCTACCACATAGGACTGAAGTAGAGGCCAAAGGAGAGTTTTTTTTTTTTTTTTTTTGAGGTTCATGATGAAGAATCAGATCTCAATATAAGAAATTATTATTTACTTTTACGTGAGTATTTTGTTATATTTAACTTCCTAGAGCAAATGCTGTTTCTTTTATTCAGCGGGAATTTATGAAAAGCTTTAGAATACTTTTCTTCATAATTATCTAAATATCATGTTTTACCTGAATTAATAGATTAAAGAAAAGCATGTCAAAGTCATGGCCACAGAGCATCAACACACAAAATCAAAACACATTGCATATATTTTATTTTATTTCTATATTTTAGTCAGAATTTTCTATAGAAAATCTAATGATAGGAATGGGAATAAAAATTCAATGGTGTAATATAACAAATTGTATATTCATTTGTACAGTACTGAAAAAAATAGTTCTTGAATCCTTGCAAATATTATTTTGATTTTTCCCATCCACAATGAATCAAATATTATTTTCTAATTTTCTTCCTAATAAACAAACTTTCCAAAGTAATTAAAACCACTAATAGTTTCAGTATTTTTTTCTCTATGACATTTCATAAGAAAGAGTAAATGGAGCCTTAATTTAAATGGGAATATTCTGTCTTCAGAATTTTAAGACGTAGGCCCTAGATTAATCCAGAGCCAGAGGGCATTCTTGGGCACTAACAGACATCAACCTGATTCACCTTAGGTGAATGGGCTGGGCACAACTAAATAGATCACTGTAATTACTTTCTTTTTTTTTTTTTAAATTTATTTATTTATTTATTTATTTGACAGGCAGAGTGGACAGTGAGAGAGAGAGAGAGACAGAGAGAAAGGTCTTCCTTTGCCGTTGGTTCACCCTCCAATGGCCGCCACGGCCGGTGAGCTGCGGCCGGCGCACTGCGCTGATCTGATGGCAGGAGCCAGGTACTTATCCTGGTCTCCCATGAGATGCAGGGCCCAAGTACCTGGGCAATCCTCTACTGCACTCCCGGACCATAGCAGAGAGCTGGCCTGGAAGAGGGGCAACCGGGACAGAATCCGGCGCCCCGACCAGGACTAGAACCGGGTGTGCTGGCGCCACAAGGCGGAGGATTAGCCTACTGAGCCATGGCGCTGGCCTGTAATTACTTTCAACTTTAACTTTTTTCTATTAAGTTAAAGTAGAAATTGGTTTATTTGTAAGGTCTGTTTCCCAGAAAAAATTCATCATTACTCTGCTTTGGCGAAGTGAATAAATACAGAATAAGACCAAATTCAGAATGCCTATTTCTGAAACCCCAGTGATAATTCTAAATGATAATATTTAATTGTCTTTAGGGCTGATTCTGAGGCCAGAATGCTATTTAGAACATCTGCCATTCTATGAGTCTGCTGAGTATCTCACTTCCCATGTTGGATCACTCTCCCCTTTATTTATTCTATCGGTTAGTGTTAGCAGGTACTAGACATGTTTATGTGCTCCCTTTGACTCTTAGTCCTTTCATTATGATCAATTGTGAACTGAAATTGATCACTTGGACTAGTGAGATGGCATTGGTACATGCCACCTTGATGGGATTGAATTGGAATCCCCTGGTATGTTTCTAACTCTACCATTTGGGGCAAGTCAGCTTGAGCATGTCCCAAATTATACATCTCTTCCCACTCTTATTCCCACTCTTATGTTTAACAGGGATCACATTTCAGTTAATTTTCAACACTTAAGAATAACTGTGTATTAATTATAGAATTAAACCAGTCATATTAAGTAGAACAGACAAAAAAAAACTACTAAGAGGGATAATGTATTAAGTTGTTCATTAACAGTCAGGGCTATGCTGATCAAGTCACCGTTTCTCATAGTGTCCATTTCACTTCAACAGGTTTCCTTTTTGGTGTTCAGTCAGTTGTCACCAATCAGGGAGAACATATGGTATTTTTCCCTTTGGGACTGGCTTATTTCACTCAGCATGATGTTTTCCAGATTCCTCCATTTTGTTGAAAATGACTGGATTTCATTGTTTCTTACTGCGGTATAGTATTCTAAAGAGTACATATCCCATAATTTCTTTATCCAGTCTACTGTTGATGGGCATTTGGGTTGGTTCCAGGTCTTAGCTATTGTGAATTGAGCTGCAATAAACATTAGGGTGCAGACCGCTTTTTGGTTTGCCAATTTAATTTCCTTTGGGTAAATTCCAAGGAGCGGAATGGCTGGGTTGTATGGTAGGGTTATCTTCAGGTTTCTGAGGAATCTCCAGACTGACTTCCATAGTGGCTTGACCAGTTTGCATTCCCACCAACAGTGGGTTAGTGTCCCTTTTTCCCCACATCCTCGCCAGCATCTGTTGTTGGTAGATTTCTGCATGTGAGCCATCCTAACCGGGGTGAGGTGAAACCTCATTGTGGTTTTGATTTGCATTTCCCTGATTGCTAATGACCTTGAACATTTTTTCATGTGCCTGTTGGCCATTTGGATTTCCTCTTTTGAAAAATGTCTATTGAGGTCCTTGGCCCATCTCTTAAGTGTGTTGTTTGTTTTGTTGTTGTGGAGTTTCTTGATCTCTTTGTAGAGTCTGGTTATTAACCCTTTATCTGTTGCATAGTTTGCAAATATTTTTTCCCATTCTGTCGGTTGTCTCTTCACTCTCCTAACTGTTTCTTTTGCAGTACAGAAACTTCTCAATTTGATGCAATCCCAATAGTTGATTTTGGCTTTGACTGCCTGTGCCTCTCGGGTCTTTTCCAGAAACTCTTTGCCTGTGCCAATATCTTGAAGGGTTTCTCCAATGTTCTCTAATAACTTCATGGTGTCAGGTCGTAGATTTAGGTCTTTAATCCATGTTGAGTGGATTTTTGTGTAAGGTGTAAGGTAGGGGTCTTGCTTCATGATTATGCACATGGAAATCCAATTTTCCCAGCACCATTTATTGAATAGACTGTCCTTGCTCCAGGAATTAGTTTTAGATCCTTGATCAAATATAAGTTGGCTGTAGATGTTTGGGTTGATTTCTGGTGTTTCAGTTCTGTTCCATTGGTCTATCCATCTGTTTCTGTACCAGTACCATGCTCTTTTGATTACAACTGCCCTGTAGTATGTCCTGAAATCTGGTATTGTGATGCCTCCGGCTTTGTTTTTGTTGTACAAGATTGCTTTAGCTTTTCGAGGTCTCTTGTGCCTCCATATAAATTTCAGCACCATTTTTTCCAGATCTGAGAAGAAGGTCTTAGGTATCTTGATTGGTATTGCATTGAATCTATAAATTGCTTTTGGGAGAATGGACATTTTGATGATATTGATTCTTCCAATCCATGAGCATGGAAGATTTTTCCATTTCTTGGTATCCTCTTCTATTTCTTTCTTTAAGGTTTTGTAATTTTCATCGTAGAGATCTTTAACGTCCTTGGTTAAGTTTATTCCAAGGTATTTGATTGTTTTTGTAGCTATTGTGAATGGGATTGATCTTAGAAGTTCTTCCTCAGCCATGGCATTGTCTGTGTATACAAAGGCTGTTGATTTTTGTGCATTGATTTTATACCCTGCTACTTTGCCAAACTCTTCTATGAGTTCCAATAGTCTCTTAGTAGAGTTCTTTGGGTCCCCTAAATAAAGAATCATGTCATCTGCAAAGAGGGATAGTTTGAGTTCTTCCTTCCCAATTTATATCCCTTTAATTTCTTTTTCTTGCCTAATAGCTCTGGCTAGAACCTCCAGAACTATATTGAATAGCAGTGGTGAGAGTGGACATCCCTGTCTGGTACCAGATCTCTGTGAGTGAGATCCCAGTGGAAAGAACAGGTCATCAAAGAAGGAGGTACCTTTCTCTGAAGGGAGGAGAGAACCTCCACTTTGACTATGACCTTGTCTAAACAAGATAAGAGTCGGAGAACTCAGAGGGCTTCCATAGCCTTGGAAACTCATGACTGGAGCATAGGTTGATAACTGATGCCATAGACAGGAGTGTCAATTTGTAAAGTCAACAATAGGAGTCACTGTGCACTTACTCCTCATGTAGGATCTCTGTCCTTAATGTGCTGTACATTGAGATTTAATGCTATAACGAGTACTCAAACAGTATATTTCACTTTGTGTTTCTATGGGGGTGCAAACTGTTGAAAACTTTACTTAATGCATACTAAACTGATCTTCTGTAAAAAAAAAAAAAAAAAAAAAAAGAAATTATCAACTCCCAACTTGACTCTCACTGGGATTAAACATGACAATAGGTCTGATCTGATTTCATCATCATTTAAAAAAAAATCATCTATTATTTTTCACTTTATGTTTCTGTGTGGGAGCAAACTGTTGAAATCCTTACTTAATGTATACTAAGCTGATCTTCTGTATATTAAGATAATCGAAAATGAATCTTGATGTGAATGGAAGGGGAAAGGGAGTGTGAAAGGGGAGGGTTGTGGGTGGGAGGGACGGTATGGGGGGGAAGCCATTGTAATCCATAAATCGTACTTTGGAAATTTATATTCATTAAATAAAAGTTAAAAAAAAATTAATTGTATATTGACAACTAAAGTAAAAAAAAAAAGAACGAAAAATCACTGATACTCAGTCAAAATGACATCATATCATTTGAGAGTATATCACTGACTAGAACAAAATACGATTAAAAATATATGAACTATACGTCAAGAAATATGTGTTGCTTTGCAATAGAAAAACAAATGTACTACCAATGTACTTTATAGTCTCCACTGATGCTAAAATTGCTTTCATTTTTTCTCTCTCTCTCTCCTGTCTTTCTCTCTTCCTTTCTTTCTTTCTTTCTTTTTCTTTCTATCTTATTTACTTCAGGAAGATAAAAAGAGAATAATTAGACACTTCAAAAACATTACCCAAGTAGTTAATGGAAAATATATAAGAAATAGACATGAACCTACTTCCTAATAACATAAATTTCACCCTCAAACCAGCAACTGCTGATATAGAGACATTAGTATGAAAATATATATCCATAAATGCAAAAAGTAATCTGCTATATTTTAAGTATACACAATGATATTAAAAAGAAATTGCATCGATGTGGCAGGTCAATAGAAGAGTATTTAGTATAATAAAATTTCATGTGAGTTGATTAAATCAGATATTAAAGCCAACAAAGATACATTTAAATGGAAGGATGATATGAATCTCTAAAATATTACATAGAATTACTTCTGGAATTAAACAAAAACTATAATTCATCATTAAAGTAACAAGTCAAATTTAGAGAAATCTATATTGTATAATCTATATTATATAATACTATGATCCATAAAATTTACTTTTTGGTAAAGAAATTATTAATAGCTCTTCCTCATGGTTGATGATAACTGAAGGATAATACAGCAAGCATATCATTAATGCAGTAAATATCATCCACAAATGAAAATATGGTTCATATCAAAATCGGGAAGTCCCTCATTTTATAAAGAAAGATACTTAATGACAATTAGGTCAATTTAATGTTTCAGTCAGGGTCAAGCCTGGTCACATAAAACTCAAACTTTCAAAATAATAACTGCCTAAAGTCCTGAAGATGTTTGTCTCATGTAAACGGCACCCTCAGGGCAAGCTAGGAAGGACACAGTGGCTCTGTGTGGACTAGGGACTAGGCTTTCTTTTGTAAATTTGCCATGCTCTGAAATAGTATCCATTTACAAGATAATCTTGTAGTCTACCAAGGCTGATACACTTATAAGTGTTACAACCACTATTCCAAGAAACAAAAGGAAAAGAGGGGAGGCTGGAAGGAAGGAAGGAAGGAAGGAAAGAAGCAAAGAAAGGTAAGAAATAGTAAAAATCGTTTTAGTTTCTTTTACCTGAAATCCATCTTATGTTAGAACTTATTTTTCATTGGTGTGAATTTAATTACTAGACCACAACTACATACAAAGGGCAAAATTAAATCTTAGGTGGGAATATATACACGACTATTGGGAGAAAACAAAGTGATTTTACCTCAATTAAATCAATAAGTAGCAGAGAGAAACTAAATTCTCTCCTAATATGATTGTGAACGAGGTTATTTACTCCTGAAATCATTTTAAGACTAATGCAGTGGCCAGTGCTGTGGTGCAGTGGGTTAAGCTGCTGCCTGCAGCACCAGCACCTGATATGGGCACCAGTTCAAGTCCAGGCTGCTTCAAACAGCAGAAGATGGCCCAAGTTTTTGGGCCCCTGCCACCAATGTGTGAGACCCAGATGAAGCTCTTAGCTCCTAGCTTTGCTCTGGCCCATTCCAGGCTGATGAGACCATCTGAGGAGTGAACCAATGAATGGAAGTTTCTCTCTCTCACTCTCTCTCCTTCTCTGTCATGTCTTTCAAATAATATGATAAAAAAAGACTATAGGAGTGTCAAACAAAAGCACAAAGAAGGTAATTGAAGTCAAAGATTAAAAAAATTCTTAAGGGAATTTTATGGAAACCCCTATTGTAATATATAATAGACAATCTATCTTCAAACATATTATAGAATGTTTAAACCCTGAAATAATTTCTCTATTTATTGTAGTAAAAAAGTAAATATAAATATTTTATTTCTATCATTAAATTTATTTTCATAATAATTCAACTAATATTTATCAGGTAAGAAATGAATTATCTGGGGCTGGCATTGTAGAGTAGTGGGTTAAGCCACTGTGTCCAATGCCAGCATCTCATATCTGAGCACTAGTTTGAGTTCCAGCTGCGCTGTTTCTGATCCAGCTCCCTGCTAATACACCTGGGAAAGCAATGGAAGATGACCAATTACTCGGGACTCTGCACCCAGGTGGGAAACCTTGATTGATGTCCAGGGTCCTTGCTTTCGCCTGGCTCAGACTTGACTGATACAGGCACTTGGGAAGCAAACAAGTGAATGGAAGGTCTCTCTCTCTCTCTCTCTTTTTCTGTCTCACATTCTGTCTTTGTACTCTGCCTTACCAACAAAGAAATAAATCTTTGAAAAACAAGTGGTTTGTTCATAGGAGTATTTCATGGTATTTATCCACCACAAGAGTTGAGATATATATTTATTTTTAGTTTTGCTAATATAAGCTACTGTTCATAGTGATGTGATATGTTATTTCTATCCCCACTAATAACTTTCTAAGGTGAACACTTGTGTTGACCTAAACTTCAGAATGTAAGAATTTGGGCAGTTTTCTTATTTTATTTTATTTTATTTTATTTTATTTTTGACAGGCAGAGTTAGACAGAGAGACAGAGAGAGAAGTCTTCCTTTTTTCCCTTGGTTCACCCCCCAAATGGCTGCTGCAGCCAGCGCACTGCGCTGATCTGAAGCCAGGAGCCAGATGCTGAGCCAGGTGCTTCCTCCTGGTCTCCCATGCGGGTGCAGGGCCCAAGCACTTGGGCCATCCTCCACTGCACTCCCAGGCCACAGCAGAGAGCTGGACTGGAAGAGGAGCAACCAGGACAGAATCCGGCACTCCAACCGGGACTAGAACCTGGAATGCCGGCGCCGCAGGCGGAGGATTAGCCAAGTGAGCCATGGCACCAACCGGGCAGTTTTCTTAATTTAACTTTATTACAATGATCTTCAGTAATGGAATTTTGCCCTCTACTTAAAGAAGATAATTCATAGATATTGTCTTATGCATTCCTGACATTATTGTCCAAATTTCATGTCTGTTTTTGTCTGCTTACATAGATAAATGCATGTGTGTGTGTGTGTGTGTGTGTGATGTGTATGTAAATATAACAAATTGGAGCCAGTGCTGTGACATAGCAGACAAAGCCTCTTCCTGCTGCGCCGGCATCCCATATGGTGCGGGATTGTGTCTGGCAGCTCCTCTTCTGATCCAGGCCGGATTCTGTCCCAGCTGCTCTGCTACCAATCCAGCTCTCTGCTTGTGGCCTGGGAAAGCAGTGGAAGATGACCAAAGTGCTTGGGCCCCTGCACCCACGTGGGAGACCCAGAAGAAGCTCCAGGATCCTGGCTTTGGATCACCCAATGGTTGTGGTCATTTGGAGAGTGAACCAGGGATGGATGATCTCTCTCTCTCCATCTCTCCTTCTCTCCAAGTATAATTCAGTACACAAGTCCACAGTGTAACAGTGTATAGCTTTATCTTTGGCTTGAGAAATAAAATTTTCCCATGGTAAGGGAAGAAATCAATGAAGGCTACAAATACAGGGAATTATAATGTTAAAATAGTAATACACAGATTGAGTAACTGGAATTATTTTCTTGAGAGGACCTGACTTGAGAAAAAACACCTCCATTGTTGTTGCAAAGAACATTTGTACGAAGTAGAAATTGCTTTCAGTCCCAGACGGTTAGGTAGAAGCCAACATATAAGGAGAATGAAAGCCTTGATTGTGAGTGATTCGGGAAGGTACCTGCCATCATATTATACTACTCGTAAACTACATTTGTTTTCACAAGTGTTGTAAGTATTCGTGTACTCAGAGGTTTCTTCCGCGTGTATTTAAACTTCATATCGGGAGTGACTAGCATTTTGGGGCAGACACTGTGGAGCGCAGGTTAAGCAGCTGCCTGAGATGCCAGCATGCCACATGAGCACCATTTCCAGTCCTGGCTGCTCCACTTCCAATTCAGTTCCCTGCTAATGCACCTGGGTAAGCAGGAAGAGACGACCCAAGTGTTTGGGCTCTTGTCACCCACATAGGAGATCCAGATGGAGTTCCAGGGTCCTGGCTTTGTTTTAGTCTAGCCCTGGTTGTAGAGGCCATTTGGGAGTGAACCAGCAAATGAAAGACCTTTGTGTATACCTTTGTCTATGTAACTCTGGCTTTCAAATCAATAAATATTTTCAAAAAGCATGACTAGCATATTATGTTAATTTTTTTTATTTGACAGATAGAGTTAGACAGTGAGAGAGACAGAGAGAAAGGTCTTCCTTCTGTTGGTTCAGGCCCCAAATGGCCATTATGGCCGGAACTATGCCGATTCAAAGCAAGGAGCCAGGTACCTCTTCCTGGTCTCTCATGCGGGTGCAGGGCCCAAGCACTTGGGCCATCCTGCACAGCTATCCCAGGCCACAGCAGAGAGCTGGACTGGAAGAGGAGCAGCTGGGAATAGAACCTGGCGCCCAGATGGGATGCCAGCACTACAGGCGGTGGATTAACCAAGTGAGTCACGGCGCCAGCCCCCATTTTTAACAAAAATTAACAAATTATTCCTGACTTGCTTTTTTTTTTTTTTTGATGATGGAGGTTTAGGATAGGGAGGATGTGAGTTTAAGAGAGATGAAATAGACTAATTTTAAAATTATGAAAACTAAAACTATTAATAGTGCACTTGAATATATCTATATCTATATCTATATCTATATCTATATCTATATCTATATCTATATCTATATCTATATCTCTATATCTATATCTATATCTATATCTACACACACATAGGAGGAGATGTCAACATATTTATGGAGGGGCCAGCACTCTGGCACAGCATGTTAAGCCACTGCCTGTAGCGGTGCTGTCCCATTTGAGCACCAGTCCCAGCCCAATTCCTTGGTCCTCTATCACCCATGTGGGAGACCTGGAAGAAGCTCCTGGCTCCTGGCTTCAGTCTGGCCCAGCTTGGCTGTTGTGGCCATTTGGGGAGTGAACCAGTGGATGGAAGCTTTTTCTTTCTCTGTAACTCTACTTTTTAATAAATAAATATATATGGAAAATATGTATTATGAAAAAAAATATTGTATGGATTTCAAACATTTTTGCACCAATATGAACTCTTCTTTTAATTCAATTTTCTATGATATCTTTGAAGTTCTCTCTTACATATAAATGCATTTATATATATATATTAGACAATAAAGCTAAAATTATAGAATTAATTTTAAGTGAAGCACTCTTGGAATATCTTCTTGAGTGGCAGGGACCCAAGCACCCAAGCCATTATCCACTGACTTTCCAAATACATTAGCAGGGAGCTGGGTCAAATACGGAATAACTGGTACTGGAACCATCGCTGTGATATGTGATGCCAGTTGTATGTGGCAACTTAACTCGCACAGCATCTACCCCATACAAGCATTCTAATGTTACTTATCCAAACTCGAATTTTCTGTCTCTGAATTGTTCCTTTTCATTGTAATATAATTGTTTTTTTTTTTTAATTTATTTGACAGGTAGAGATATAGATAGTGAGACAGAGAGACAGAGAGAAAGGTCTTCCTTCCACTGGTTCAACCCCTAGATGGCCGCTGCGGCTGGCATTGTGCCGATCCGAAGCCAGGAGCCAGGTGCTTCCTCCTGGTCTCCCATGCGGGTGCAGGAGCCCAAGCACTTGGGCCATCCTCCACTGCCCTCCCGGGCCAGGCCACAGCTGAGAGCTGGACTGGAAGAGGAGCAACCGGGACTAAAATCTGGCGCCCATATGGGATGCCGGCGCCACAGGCGGAGGATTAACCTAGTGAGCCACAGCTCCGGCCCCACATAATGGGGCTTTAAAATATTTTCTTATGTATTTATTTTCCTTTTAAAATTTCTCAGAGGTAGAATTGTCGAGTAATATATTTCATACAATATATTAAGTTTATATGTATTTTGACAAACTGTCCTCCAGAAACTTTGTAGTGACTTTAATTATTTACGCTGTACAACAGAGTGAAGAAAAAGTTGAGGCCACTCTATTTAACCTCTCAACAGATTCTATTTTTTTGTGGTAATGCAATTTAGTTAAGGCAGTCAGCCTGTAAGAGATTTCTTGCTACTATTGAGCATCCAAAGGCAAGAGCCTGCAGTTGTTTGTATTTCTGATTATAGTGATTAGTATGTTACAGAAGAAGAGCAACACAGAAATGTCTGATTGGCATGGCTGATAATTACTTAATCAATCAGTAACTCATCAGATGCTTACAGAGAAAACACCTATCAAATAGCTGTGAATGCTGGATGATTGGAATAAAATAAAATGTGAGCTTGATCCTTCTGTATCTTACAGTCTACTAGAATGCAGATATTGGAAATGAGCTATGACATTCCTTAATAAATAATAACTTCGCAATTTATTACAATACTTCAATCACTTGCACTGGATTGCTATATATAAAACATGCTAATATGCTATATAATTTAATATGCTATATAACTTCATTATGGAAAGGCCCGAACCATTTCCATAATAACATGTTTATACTCAGTTTTCAAAAGGATATATAATCTACCCATCTCTTTAAATGCTATGAATTCTACTCAAGGATTGTTTCAGGCAGTGAGAGAGTCAAATATCGGAACCGCTTCTCATTGGAGATCCTAATTCCACTTTGTCTGCAGTGCACTCTGGTGAAGGCAGAAAATACTAATGCCAAGAGACTGTGGATGTACTTACGGGATGAGTGGTGTTGCAGATATATTTTATCGTCACATACTCTGAAAACATAAGTTGAGGCCAGTGCTGCAGAGTAGTAGGCTGCTTAGCCTACTACTGTAACCCTGACATCCCATTTGGCCACCAGTTCGACTCCTGGCTACTCCACTTCCAATCCAGCTCTCTGTTTATGGCCTGGAAAAACATTGGAAGATGGCCCAAGTGCTTGGGCTCCTGATCCTGGGTGGGAGACCTGGAAGAAGCTCCTGGATCCTGGCTTTGGATCAGCCCAGCTATGGTGGTGTTGGCCATTTGGGGAGTGAGCCAGCGGATGGAAGACCTTTCTCCCTGTCTCTCCCCCTTTCTGTCTTTAACTCTCTCTCTCAAATAAAAAAATAAAAAAAATCTTAAAAAAAAAGTGAAAAATTTTGCTCCAGAACCAGTGAATCTTCACCTGAATACATGTATTTTTGTTGTTGTTTTTTTTTTTTCCCCTCTTTGTCCTCATTCTTTCATCTTCAGAAACCTAAAATCTGAATATAGAATTCCAAAAAATATACAGGAATGAAATGATCTTTTGGGAATATGATTGCTGGTTTTAGCTCTTGTTTAAACTCCTGTGGAACTGTGGTCTTCCTACCTTTTACTTGTTGAATATTATGATTAGTGGTGCATTAAGCCTATGAAATAGAGTGAATTAAAATTATGGCTTTGCAAAAACTGATGAAAGAGGTTAGAGAGGGAGGGGGCTTGTGAGGGGAGCAGGGGAATGAGGGAAGTGTGGTTATCTTTTCAAAACTGTATTTATAGAATGCATAAAATATGCTCTTTTATATTAATAAAAATGTTGTTTTTTTTTTTTTTTTAAAAGAAACCTGAAATCTGGGTGGGTGTTGTGGCACAGCAGCTTAAGCTGCATTTGGGATGCCACATCCCATTTTGGAGTACTAGTTCCAGTTCTGACTACCCTGCCTTAGATCCAGCTCTCTGCTACTACATCGTGAGAAGCAGGCGATGATGGCTCAACTGCTTAGGCTCCTGAAATACATGTGGGGAACTCAGATGGAGTTACTGGATCCTGGCTTCTGCCTGGCCGAGTGCTGGTTTTTAGGGGCATTTCAAGTGAACCAGCAGATGGAAGTCTCCTCTCCTCTCCTCTCCTCTCTTCTCCTCTCCTCTCCTCTCCTCTCCTCTCCTCTCCTCTCCTCTCCTCTCCTCTCCTCTCCTCTCCTCTCCTCTCCCCTCCCCTCCCCTCCCCTCCCCTCCCCTCCCCTCTCTTTTTTCTATCACTCTGTTGCTCAAATAAATAAATCTTAATAAAAAAATCCTATAATCAAATTTAAAGTTCATCTCTACCAATTGTATAGAAATGTCTATGTTTTGATGCATTATTTATACACTACTTGTCAGTCCATCCTACTTTTCCAACACCTCTTCTTTTTGCTTCATTTCTCTTATTTTTGCATTAACAATGCAAGTTTTTATTGAACACAAGCTGTAGGGCTAAGCAATATTTTATGTTGTGGTGCAATGTGCATTTTTATAAGACACTGTAAGTATTTTATGAAACATGAAATCTATGCATAAATGGCCATTTAATCTATGATTTTTGAATGAATACAAATGAGATAGATTAAATGTTATTATCTGTATTTTGTAGCTGAGAATGAATTTCATGAAAGTTTGACAGATCTACAATTACATAGGTATTAATGGAATGAGTGCTCACACAAAGATTTCATCAAAACATGACTTTTTGACATATTCCCCACAAATTTAATCAATGATAAAAATTAAAAGTTAAATCAGTTGACCTGGGAAAGTAATATTCTATTTGGCAAATCAACATACTTTGAAGACATGGTGCTACGAATTTTTTATAATCCTTCAAGAAACTAAATAGGCACTCTAAATTTAAAATTGGGTTATGTTTTTAAGGATACCAAGATCTGAGGTCATAATGTTATAGACTTTCTATGACTTATTTTGGAATGTGTAGCTGTGTTTCTGTTTTGTATGTAATACCAGGTTTACTTTACATAATGGATTATAAACTTTTTTGTTAAGGTAGGCCAATTTCTTTAGACTTTGATCACATATGTGTGATTCACAAAATTCAGGCATTGAAAGCTATCCCATTATTACTTCTCCTTAAAAGTTCTTCTGTCTACACTTTATCATTTCATTACAGTATTCTATTTTTTGTTTCATTTTTTCCAATTGAGGCATCTTTCTCTCCATAGGCTCTGAAACGGCATGTAGCAAACCAAAACCAAAGCCAAAAAATTCCCTCAAATTTCTATATGTTCAAATTTCACAGGTGGAACTACACCTCAACAGGCATGGGTATACATTGACACAAAAAACCTAAACTTGAACTCTGTCTCTAGTATTTTCCAAGGCTTTCAAAAGTGAGACCACCCCTATAAAGACTTTTGCTGTCTTGCACTGCTATAGAGCTCTAAATGCACAAATTAAGAATTTTTGTAGTGACTTAGTGAGTATTCGATTTTTCTGTGCATTTTAAATAAAAGATTCTTGTCATTGCTAGATTTTTTTTTGTCCTTGATATATCATAATGGGTCTAGTACTGCATGCATGATTGCAGGTACTTTTTATTAACAAACCCACCAGTTTTACATAATTAAAAGTGAAAGTAACTGATCTTTATCTTTGTGTTCCTCTATGGTTTCCTTGAGGGATTCCCTAAGATATTAGAATTCATACTTCTAATCTGGCCTCCAATATAAATGTCAACATTTGAGGTAAATTATGCTTAAGAGTTGAATATAAATATTTGTATAGAAAAAGAATCATACAAAAGCTCCAGTGCAGAAAATTCACTCACACCTACACCTTCATACAAATGAGAAGGGAAAAGTTCAAGGTCAAGACAAACTTGCTTGAATGCCAGACTAAAGTTTCACCTGGAAAGATATTCAAGTCTTAAATAATGTAAGCTTTTTTCTTGGAGCTGTAATCCCAGTACATTTTGACCACATGGGGCCTTAATCATGTAGAATCAATAAACACATATTCAAAGACATTTATTAGGATTCCAAATAAAGCTTCCAATCTTTTGCCAAGAGCAGAGAATTTCTCACAAGATATTTTACTTTTAATCTAGCAAGTTAATGTGAACCAAAAGTTATTTCATATAAAGGATCATGATTTTAAGCTTTAGGTCCAAGGGCTTTAAATTTGGGATAAGAGTAAGCATCAACGGTGTGTATTTCACAGTAGATTAAAAGCCCATCATAAAATTCATACTAGTTCCTAAATAAATATTTTCTGAAAAAATGTACAGTTAAAAGTGAAACATAGCTTTCTCTGATCTTCTAAAAACATGTCAGATCATTAAAAAAGATCATAAACTGAAACATATCAACAGATTGAAATTACATAAAATAACTGAGAAGTCATATTTAGCATAACCAGTACCTGATTTCCTATATATGTATTTATTACCAATTAGTCACACTATGAAAATTTCTTTACAAATACTGTGTACATTTTTCTAATTATTGGCAGGCATGTATATGCTTAATAATTACACCTATATAAATGGGCAATTAGGGGGTTATTTTATTGATTTTAGAGAATAATACACTCATTTGTAAATTGTATTTCCAATGAAGTGACATGAAAGAACAGGCTAGATTTGAAAATTTTGTATCAGACCTAATTTCTGACCATTTTCTTTCATTTTTCAGACTTATGAATTTTATAGAAAGTCAAATAATGTTTTTGAATTTCAGATTAGTTTTTACTAAAATTGATATTTGAGGGGCCGGCACCGTGACACACTAGGTTAATCCTCCGCCTGCGGCGCCAGTATCCCATATGGGCGCTGGGTCCTAGTCCCAGTTGTTCCTCTTCCAGTCCAGCTCTCTGCTGTGGCCTGAGATAGCAGTGGAGGATGGCCCAAGTGCTTGGGCGCCTGCACCTGCATGGAAGACCAGGAAGAAACTCCTGGCTCCTGGCTTCAGATTGGCGTAGCTCCAGCCTTTGCGTTCTTTTGGAGAGTGAACCAACAGAAGGAAGACCTTTCTCTCTTTCTCTCTCTCACTGTCTAATTTAACTCTACCTGTCAAATAAATTAAAAAAATGAATAAAATTGATATTTGAGACAATGTATATACAGTACTGAACAGTTTCTGGAACACTTTGCTTTTTTTTTGTTGTTCCACATAAATGGTTGAGTAGCATATATTTGTAAGGAAGGTAGAGATGGCAATGTATTTTCAATGAAAAAAGTCATGAAGAAGTTTTCTTGGAACTTTTACAAATAGAATTTTAAATTATTCAGGGAATGACTTTGTTGGAAATGCAAGCTTCCTGATTATATCAGAATAAAAAGAAAGCATTTATTGAGCAACTACTATGTATTGATGCTATACTTAAAATTGGAAGCACAAACAGAGAACAGGGGTTTTGGGGAAATGTTTAGTCAGATCATTTACATTTCTTTCTATTGAAAATGTTTCTGACTATCAGAATATGATGTGTTAATTTTGTGGTTTTCATTGGAAATATATTATCCCCCCCCCCTTTTTTTTTGACAAGCAGAGTGGACAGTGAGAGAGAGAGAGAGACAGAGAGAAAGGTCTTCCTTTTCTGTTGGCTCATCCCCCAATGGCCGCTGTGGCCAGCACGCTGCAGCCAGCGCACCGTGGGCCACAGCAGAGAGCTAGACTGGAACAGAATCCGGCGCCCCGACGGGGACTAGAACCCGGTGTGCCAGCGCGGCAGGTGGAGGATTAGCCTAGTGAGCCATGGCACTGGCCATATTATTCTTTCTTTTATCAGTGTGATAATTTCCAGGATGTAGTGCTTGCCTAAAAAAATATCTACAAATACCTAAAAATCAATGTCCCAAACTTGGGAAAAATTTTTTGCACCTCTTCATATTCAATTATGTATAATATAAATTATGTCAATTGTTACTGCATTTATGGCAGTAAGAGTTAATGTCATGGGGAATATAAATAAGCATGCTAAATAATATACGACAGTACAGATATAAGGCATCCCTGAGTGAAAGTGACTTTTAGATAAAGGGTATCTCTACTGTAACATTGACTGAAGTATAAAAGGGATACATTCGTTGTATGATAAATTTAAGAATATCATACTGCACTTTACCATGGCCTACTAAATGAGAAAATAATGATAAATAATAGGTTAAAAGCTTTATTGAGATATAATTAACATGAATTAAACTATGTATAAGAAGTACTATTTGTTAAGTTTTACCATAAATATTCACTGTGGAACCAAAACCAAAATTGAAGCAATAATTATATATCCATCATATCCAAATTTTCCTTCTCCCAATTTTTAATTTTTCTTCCTGCTGTTCCATGTCCCCATTATCCACAACTAACTGCTAATTTAATTTCTTTTATTATTGATTAGTTTATGCTTTTCTAGAATTTTACATAAAGTGAATTATATAGTTTGTACTATGTTATATAGTATAATTATAGTATAATTATATAGTTTGCTTGGGTGGAGAGGTATGATCTATTGTAAATCAGCAAAATGATTTTGAGTTGCATTCATGTTGTTTGATAAGTCATTTATTCATGATTGGTATTTTTGAACAGCATTCAACTTTTTTTCATTCATTTATGGTTTTACATAAATGTAAATTCATGAATTGTTTCTAATTTGAGACTATACCAGTTAAAGTTACTTTAAATATTCAAGTACAAATCTTTGCATGGTTTATTCCTCTTCAATATAATAGAAGTAGAATTACTGGAATTTATGGAATTTACTGGATTTATGATAGAAGTAAATGAAGAATCTTAAATATTAATAGAAATGCATATTATGTAAAAGCTCTGCATGGATTTCAAAATTTTTCCAGCAAAATAAACTTGTTTCTTTATTTTTAAAGATTTATTTATTTGTTTGAAACACAGAATTACGGAGACAGAGAGGAGAAAAAAAAAGAGGGAGCGTGATCTTCCATCTGCTGGTTCACTCGCTAAATGGCTGCAATGGCAGGAGTTGGGTCAATCCAAAGCCAGGTGCCAGAAGCTTCTTCAAGGTTTCCCACGTATGTGCAGAAACCCAAGCACTTGGGACAGCCTCCACTACTTTCCCAGGTACATTATCAGGGAGCTGAACTGAAACTGGAACAGCTTGGCCTCAAACCGGTGCTGGTATGAGATGCTCGCACTGCAGCCCCTGACTTTAACCCACTATGCCATAGCACCGGCCCTTAAACTTATTTTTTAATTTAATTTTCAATGAACTTTTTTATTTCCCTTCATGTAAACGTCCTAAGCAATTGGCCTCATTGTTTTCCAATTCTCACTAACAATGTAATATAGTTCCAGTCCCTCCACATCATCAATTCTCAATAGGGAAAGGTTTTAAAATGTAGTCATTTTGATAACATTACATTGATTTGTTAATATGAGTTTAATTTATGTTTCCCTAATTGCTATATTTGCTAAAGACCTTTCCACATCTTATTTGCCATACTTATATCTTGTTTGGTGGAGTATTTTTCATGTCACATCTGTTCTTCATTTTTAATTGTCTAGATTTCTTATTATTGACTTTTGAGTGTTTTTCCCATATTCCAGTTACAGGTCTTAAATTGGATATCTGACTTGAAAATACTGCTTCTCAGTATGTGGCTTTTCTTCTTATTCTCTTAGTGTCTTTAATACATCACAAGTGACAGATGATTTTGCAATATGCATTTGAAGAAGTAAATTTATTCTTGAAACAAATACAAAGCCAATTAATTCTGAGAAGAATATCAAGCTACACGCATACACACACAATATCAAGAACAAAAAAATTAGTGGTGGATGAGAATGAAAAGCACTTCAAAATCTTGAAGGAAAATAATATTTTATTATTTTTGCTTTACTTGAGAGACAGAATGGAACAGATTGTCAGAAAGACATATCTCCCACCCACCTTTTCAATCTGGAAATATTTGTAGTAGGCAGGACCAAGCTAGGTCAAAAATAGGAGCCAGAACTCAATCCAGGTCTCTCACATGGGTGGTAGAGAACCAACTGCTTAAGCCTCACTGTTGCCTCCAGGTTCTGACTGGGTTCAGCAGTCAGAATGGGATTTTGGGCATTGAATGTAGGCACTCCAATATGAATCATGGCTATCTTAATGAGTAGACCAAATACTCACCTCAATAAAATAGTTTTATAAACTATTACTTGCCAAAGAAGGCTATATTCTAGAATTTTGAAGTATAAATGACTTCTTCAACTTTTGTGTTCTAAAACTCACACTTGAATTTGGTATTACTGTGCTGGGAGTTATTGTGTACATATGCTAATAAAATGCCCTCTTTAATGATATTGGTGGATATCAATAGCACTAAGGATGCGTTGGAGCCACTCCTGTGTGCTGAAACAGAAGTCATGGTGAGCACTTAACTATTTTACCCAATTCTAATTCTTTCCTCTGCAACTTAAGTTTAGAAAAAGAGTATACCAGGGCTGGTGCTCATAACTGCTTTATGGAACAATTCTAATACAATCAGGGCAGACAGGCACTCAAAGCATGTAATTTCTTAAAAACAAGTATTATGGTGCATCAATCATTTTTAAACTGAATTTTCTAGACTGTAACATGGTGTACAACTGGAATAACATTAATAGAATGACTTTTATACTGAGTTTTTGAAAATATGTATCTGGTCAGAATGGGATTAGGTGTTCCCATTTCACATTTCTAATGAAAGGCTCTTTAGCAAAGGATAGAAACTATTTTATTAAGTAACACCAGCTTTAGCCTGAAAAAAAAAATAAACTATTCTTACAAAGTATAAAATAAGCCTTGACTTATTTAGGGAATGGGTAAATAATACAACATGTATAGATAAATTGAAGCCATTATTACAGAAAGGAACAATCAAAGTTACATAAATAGTCCATGGTTCTCATTGTTTTATAATGGCTATGCGAGCTGGTGATTATAGACATGAAAGGATTGGTGTATTTAATCTTATTTGCAAATGCATGTGTTTAATTAAGGCTGAGAATTAAAAAGAGCAGATTCAATGAAATGATGCTTCCCTTCTTATCAACTCCCCTGCCTAAATATTTTGCTTCCAATTAAATATCAAGGTTACATCCTTCAAATTATTGAAAGAAGAAAACAGCAAAGGAACAAAAAAAAAAGAAAAACCTCGTATATACCAATAGAAACTACAAAAAATAGATTTATTACATGGCGGAAAGGAAGAAATTGATGCAAGATACATAATGCTAGCTAAAATAAGCAACAGATGGATGGATACTAAAATATAAGGACATTCAATGGCTTATAACTAAAGCTTAAACACACTGATTTCTTGAGAACAGTTTCAGAGTCTCAGTTTATACCTTTTCTACTGGTATACCATTCAGCGTACCATTTGTCCAGGATTTTTTATTTTCCTAAGGAGGTAATACTATTGTGAGCTACAGTTACAAAGCCAGGATGATCTTCATCGATCTGCTCTTTGGGCCTCAGTGATTTGCCATAGTGTAAATTAGTAAAAGTTTAGACACAACAAGAGTCAACACATATCTTAACAATACTAAGTGTTAAATGAGAGTCAACCAAGATGACCTTTTTCTCCCTTTTATTTTGTTGAAGATCTATTTGAAGGAGAGAGAGAATGATAAAGGGAGAAACAGAGAGGACTTCCACTGTTATATCATTTCCCAAATGCCCTCAATAGCCAAGGCTAGACCAGGCTGAAACCAAAAGCCAGGAACTCTATTCCATCTCCCGCATGAGTGACAGGAACCTTGTGCCATCATCTTGGGCCTCCCAGGTACATTAGTAGGAAGCTGGAAGTGGAGTTTGGACTGGATCCCAGACACTCCAAATAGGATGCAAATGTTCCAAGTGAGTGTTTTAACCCTTTGGGGTACAATTCCCTCTCCAGGTCTTTTTTTCTGTTTTAAGCAAAACACATGAGAATTTGAAAAACTGAGAAATATATTTTCTCTAGTAAATCTCATTCCATCCTATTAAAATTATGCCTGAACAGTTTCTGAATCTACTCTTTATGAACACCTAGATTTAAGAAAAAGTATAATAGCCCAGCATTAATCAAGTACTACATATTTCCATTTTGCCACAGTGGTTTCTTTTTATGGTAAAGTGATTGACTGATTGATTTTAGATGCATTTTATGCATTTAAAAGGCAAAATGGCAGATAGAGGAAGAGAGAGAGAGAGAGAGAGAGAGAGAGAGAGAGGGGATATATTTTCATCTGCAAATTCACTCCCCAAATGGATGCAATGACCAGGGCTCTGCCAGGCCAACGCAGAGTCTAGAAATCCACCTGGGTCTTGCACTTAGGTGGCAGGGTACCAAATACTTAAGCCATCTTCTGCTACCTTCTTAAGTGCATTAATAAGGAGCTGGATCAGATGTGGAGCACCTGGGACTCGAACATGTGCTCTAATATCATTGAGGGCATTACAAGCAGCCACTTAATTTGATATGCTACGATGACAGCCCCATGATGTGATTTTGAGTCTCTTCTTTAAACTAATTCCATTTACCTTCAATATTTGACAGTTTTAAAACTTTCTGATAAATGCGTGTTTTAACATATTGTACTAGCTGCATATTTTGTTATTATAAAACTGTCTTATTTTTAATATTCTATAATTTCTTAATGATTTTGTATAGTACAGTAAGCTGGATTTAGTATTGTGTCAGACAGAAAACTGATACTCAGGGATCTTTGCTGCAGATGATCACCCATGCACTACCTGATGCAGTTTAGAGATTTTGGAATCCAGTGAAGAATCAAGCGTGAGATTTTTATGTAATTTAGAAACATGCAAAGAACAGCTAACAGGAGACCTAGCATCTGTCACTCATACACAACTCTTTATCTGGCCTTCTCTATAAGAATCAATCAGTCCCTTTTGGATGGTCTTTAAGTTTCTTTGCTACTGATATTCAACATAGCTATAACACCTACTGCAAAAAGGTATGATGGAAATAAGATGTATCATAGATGCCATAAATTTCATTATTTTAAAATGTGAAGTACTATAGCTTTTGCTTCTCATGCTCAGGCTAGAGTACAGTGTCCCAATTTCAAAATGGAGTTCGACAAAAAGAAAAACAAATCAGAGAACCAAAAGTGTAAGCCAGGTGTCTGTACTATGTTATACTGAGTAAAGGCTTCAATCTTTCCCCTTTTCTCTTTAGTAATCTTAGATAAGAGCAGTGCTGACACAAACGGATGTTTCAGGCAGTCATTTTGGATTAGTGGTTTGCAGAGTACATGTACCTGTCTGATAGTCTTCTTTCTACCCTCAATAAGTCCAAAGGGAATAAGGGGGCTGGTTTAGCTGCCTGTCTGCAGGGATGTGCCTGAAAATCTTCAGCCTGTAGGGACTCAGGGTTTTAGGGAAAGTTGTTCTCTTGAAAACGAATGCTATTTTACAATTTAATTAAGGTAGGAGAGCCGGGAAACAATTAACACTAGTTATATCCTTTGTGGGTGTTGATTATGCGCTGTTCCACTTGAGGTTCCATTTAATCTGAAACACAGAGATATTTGCATACTCAGTTTACATCATGAAGTAACAAGGGATAAGTAGTACTTTTCTCATATTCTTAACACATCTCTGCTCCAAGCATGGGCCATGGGCTGAAAGCACCAGAGGCATCAAGGAGATCATTGAAAAACAGAGTCTCAGTTCCAATGCCCGTCCAACTGATTCAGAAAATGCATTTTAACATAATCTCCAAATTATTTGAGTGCACATTCAGGTCTGAAAGGCACTGTTCCAAAAGATGCTCCGGGGGGTGGGGGGAGGCATTTGACCTTGATGCTGACATTCACATACCACATCAGAGGACCTGCAGTTGATTAGCAGGTCTGGAACCCAGTCTCAACTTCCTGTCAGTGGAGAGCACTGGGAGTTAGATGGGTCTTGCCATCCATACAGCAGGGACATCTTGATTGAGTTACCAACTCCTGACTTCAGACCTGGCCTAGTACCAGAGTACCAGTCAATTAAAACTGTTCAGGGGAATGAACTAGATCAGCTCTTACTCTTTCTCTCTCTTCCCCCAACCCTGTTGCTTCTTAAGTAAAAAAAAAAAAAAAGAAGAAGAAGAAATAAGGTGTTTTAAAGGTGCTCAAAGACAATTTCAGTGGATTGCAGTTTCCTAATACCATCATACTTTCATTCCTTGGTTTGCACTTTCCTAGGTATTTGCTACCAGCGTATTCTGATTTGCTACTTTTCAGCATTTGTGAATTTGTAATCTATAAAGATGTTCTCACAATTTTAAAAATTATTCTTACCCAGGACCTTGCATCTGTGATCCTTAAAATACCCATTTTCTTAGGTTTTGTTTAATTAAGACTCCAAAAGCAGTTGAAAATGCACATAATATCATTTCTGAAGTCTCTTAAGTTACATATTTTGCTTGTTTTATCAACATATTCTGTCACATTTTGACCCTTCCTGAAATTTTACAAACAAGATAATTTCATTTGAGAAAGCAGTAATAGCTTAGCTAACTTCTAGACACCTTGTTGAGTTATTAATTATTATTAGTAATAACTAATTTTAATAAATAAGATAAGTTTTTATGGATTTCTTCTGATAAAAAGCTAGGCAAAGCCATTCTTGACACAAGACAGTGAAAATAGTTCATTTAAAATGTCAGTGTACTTTATTCAAAAAGGTCATGGAAAATGGAATTAAGAGATTATTCATTCATGTGCCAATGATTTTGAAATCTATGCATAGTTTTGCATAATAATATTTTCAATGACTTTTTTGAAGACCCTATGTCTCTTGATTCATTTGGATTGAGGGTGGACTATCTAAACTGAATTTGTTCAACATTTTCTTTATATTTTTCTAGATTATTCTTTATATATTTAAGATTTATATAAAGATGCCATTCAAATTTTCCTCATTTTTTTGTGTTTCCTGAGTCTTTAATTTTATATTCCTCTGTGTTTACTGCCTAATGCTATTCTGTTTTCTTCTTTGAGATGGCAAGGTCAGTGCAAGCAACATATTGATTACAATTTCACACTTAATTTAAATTATCACCAGTTGTGAAAGGAAACAGAAAAATGTTGATATGATAAGAGGACTACTTTTTGTACAATTAAACGTCTAATAAGCACTAGGAGGAAATATAACCGTTTAACCACTGTTAAAGGTGGTAGGATTTATTTTTCTGAGATGTAATTCAAGTCAATTCTTGAGCCAAGTAAACTGCAATTACTTTGTCTAGCTAATCATCAACTACTTATCAACCATATGGCTGCTTCTTCTAAGTTTATATATTCTCCTTAGCAGAATGGAAGCAGGCCAATATTGCTGGCTGATTTAGGACAGTATTGCTCTTAAAAATACTTACAGATGCGTATGCTTTGAAGGCACTCTATTTTCTAAATAATATATTCCTTCCCTCTGGCTGTTGTAATAAACTGCGCAGACTTGTGGCTTATAACGGCAGAATGGGGCTGGCATTGTTAAGCAGTGGGTTAAGTCACCATTTGTGATGCTGGTATCCCATGTTGGAATGACAGTTTTGAGTCTAGCCTGTACTGCTTTCTATCCAGCTGCATGTTAATGGGTCTGGGAATGCAGTAGAAGATGGCTCAAGTACTTGGGACCCAGCTATCCAAGTGGGAGACTCAAAAGGAGTTCTTAACTCAGCTTTAGGCTGGCTGAAATCAGGCCTTTGAGGCCATTGGAAAGTGAATCAGTGGAACATCTATCTCTCTCTCTCTCTCTCTCTCTCTCTCTCTCTCATAGACACACACACACACACACACACACACCCTCCCTCTTACCCTCCCTTTCCCTTTCGAATAATAAATAAATCTTTAACAGAGGTGCAGAAATGCATCTCACATAGTTCTGAAAACTAGACATTTGAAGTCAAAACTACTGCAATCAAATAAGAGACATCAAGGAAATCCACTTTTTGCCTGTTACTTATGCTGACTCCCAGCATTCCTTGGGGTCTGGTCTTATTCCTCCAGTTGTCAATGTCCTTTAAACTCACCTGCCTGTGTGTGATTGGTCCTCTCTCTCTCTCTCTCTCTCTCTCTCTCTGTGTGTGTGTGCAGTCTCCTCTTGCCACCCTGTAATCAAGATACAGATGCTTACATGTAAGAATCACCTGACAATCACGGGTACTCTCCCCATTTCCAAATCATTATCTAAATTAAATCTACAAAGATTGCCTCATAGACTTGGACCCAGATGTCTTTGGGGCACCACCTCAGCCTACCACAAATAGTGATATAGAAAATTCTTCGAATTATTGACCCTTTCAATTTAGACTACTAAACAAATGGTTAACTTTATGGCTCTTGAAATATTGAAACTTTTTTTATTCTGAATTTTAACACTCCATATAATGCCAAGATATTTCTGCCTGCTGAAAATCTTCATATGTTGAAAAATCTCAATGTCTGATTCTGTAAATACAAAATTGGAGAAACATCCAGTCACACAGTTCTTTCCAATAAGCTATTTGAGCTTCATAGACAGCTGGAACGTTTCTAAATTTGTCCATCTTCAGAACAGAAACATTGGTAACAGTTAGGTTATAAAAATTACATCATATTTAGAGAAAAAAAATCTGAGAATTATATTTCAAAAATGTTAAAAATAAAGCAATGTATTCCCAAATACACATTACACAAAAAACTCCACTAGAGCTAAAAGTCAAATGATACAGCACACAGCATAAAGTTTATTTTTTTTCTTTTTGTAAACATCATTGAGTTTTCAATGGAGCTAACTAGAAGTCTGTCTAAAACTATGCCTCACTAGTTAACAAAACGGTTTGCTGTCATACCATGGAAATATCTAAATGGTTCTAGAAGATTTAATTCATACAATTTATGTTTTATTCTTGTAGGCAAAGAACTGATAACTCTGCACATGTTGTGAGGCATAAGATGAATAGATAACATTATTATGTGTGTCATGTCGGCTGTTCATGATTGTGTGTTGTGAGAGTGTAAGATTTGGGATTGCAACCTGAAGCTTTTACTGAATTCCACATGATTTCTGATTCTAATGCATATTGTTTTAGGGGAAATTGTATGTTAAAATTAGTGGGAGTATATTTGCTATATATAAATGCTTACATTAATCTTATTTTTGAATAGATCATTCCTTATCTTCCTCTTTTTAATGCAGGAAATATAAGAGCTGTGGCCCCTAATATACAGCGTAGAGTTTCCCAGTTAGGCAGATAGCAGTTCAAGCGTATTTACTTCTTTACTCTTAGCAGGCTTCTCACCTTCACAAAGTTCAGGTTTGTCTGTAAAGAGGCAATGTTATAAAGATTCAACAGGATGTTATGTGCAAATGACTTGGCCTACAACGTATTTGATATATTGTAGGTGCCAGTCAGTGTTAGTACCCATCTGTTTCTGTTCCTTGTTTCTGAATTAATGAGTTATATGATTTTTGAGATCACCCCCATCTCCAGTTTCTTCTGGGGAATGTAATGAGTTGGAAAGATCATCCACCAACCATACAAAATTTAAAAAAAAAAAAAAAAAACACGTGTACGATTAATTATGATTGCTTGCTTTGAACCCAGCAAATAAATAAATGCTTGTGATCTGGGAGAGAGAGATAACTGCAGTGAGTGAGGGGTGTAAGTGTTTGCCTACCTGGGGTTATGCAACAGGAAACTGATAAGAATAATTTATCTAGGATAGTTAAGGAATTGGTGGAGACTTGGGGCAGGCTGAAGAGAGAGTGAGAATAGTGGAGGTCTACCTTTTCAGGCTGTCTTCAGTGACACCACCAGGAGCTCTCGCAGGAGAATAAGAGAGTAATTACCAGGTTAGTATCAGGTCTGGGAAAGTGGATTAGTAGTTATTAAGGGGAAGACAAAAGTTCCCTATCCTCTCTCCCTTATACCCCTAAAGCCAAAAGAAGGTACCTATTTGGAGAAAATAGCAAAAAAGGCTATATCTTTAGGGCACTATAAACAGAAACACAGGGATGACATCAACCCGTGGGACAGAGGTAGGAATACCTTCAATATACAGAAATAGAACTGGAAGAGGTCAAGGCCACTTAAGAAGGTCATGCCCTCTAGAACAAGGTAAGTGATTACTTTATACTGAGTTATAATAAGAAAATCAAAGAATGCTCCTCCCCAAGTGCCCCAAGCAAGCAAATGCCAGCTAAGAGTTATAGCACAATAAATTGCTGGGATCACTGCAAGAGGGAGAAAGACCTAATGCCAGCTCCTTATGAGAATTAAATTATGTAAATCACCACACTAAAGACATAGCAGAAGAAAAAACTGAGATCACTTTTAAGCAGAAAGCTTTTGCCTCAGTTTCTACGGTCATAAACATAATGTCTAATTTTCAACAAAAATATTAATAAAAAACTCACAAACCATATATAAGGACCATAAAATAACTACTTATTTATTATTATTTTTAAAATCATATTTAAGGTATACAGATTTCATGTATTTCACATATATAGCTTTATTTTTTTAACTTTTATTTAATGAATATAAATTTCCAAAGTACGACTTATGGATTACAATGGCTTCCCCCCCATACCGTCCCTCCCACCCGCAACCCTCCCCTTTCCCACTCCCTCTCCCCTTCCATTCACATCAAGATTCATTTTCGATTCTCTTAATATACAGAAGATCAGCTTAGTATACATTAGGTAAAGATTTCAACAGTTTGCTCCCACACAGAAACATAAAGTGAAAAATAATAGATGATTTTTTAAATGATGATGAAATCAGATCAGACCTATTGTCATGTTTAATCCCAGTGAGAGTGAAGTAGGGAGTTGATAATTTCTTTTTTTTTTTTTTTTTACAGAAGATCAGTTTAGTATACATTAAGTAAAGATTTCAACAGTTTGCACCCCCATAGAAACACAAAGTGAAATATACTGTTTGAGTACTCGTTATAGCATTAAATCTCAATGTACAGCACATTAAGGACAGAGATCCTACATGAGGAGTAAGTGCACAGTGACTCCTGTTGTTGACTTTACAAATTGACACTCCTGTCTATAGCATCAGTAATCTCCCTATGCTCCAGTCATGAGTTTCCAAGGCTATGGAAGCCCTCTGAGTTCTCCGACTCTTATCTTGTTTAGAAAAGGTCAAAGTCAAAGTGGAGGTTCTCTCCTCCCTTCAGTGAAAGGTACCTCAATCGTTGAAGACCTGTTCTTTCCACTGGGATCTCACTAGTGGAGATCTTTCATTTAGGTGTTTTTTTTTTTTTTTTTTTTTTTTTTTTTTTTTTGCCAGAGTGTCTTGGCTTTCCATGCCTGAAATACTCTCATGGGCTTTTCAGCCAGATCCGAATGCCTTTAGGACTGATTCTGAGGCCAGAGTGCTGTTTAGGACATCTGCCATTCTATGAGTCTGCTGAGTATCTCGCTTCCCATGTTGGATCACTCTCCCCTTTATTTATTCTATCGGTTAGTATTAGCAGGAACTAGACTTGTTTATGTGCTCCCTTTGACTCTTAGTCCTTTCATTATGATCAATTGTGAACTGAAATTGATCACTTGGAATAGTGAGATGGCATTGGTACATGCCACCTTGATGGGATTGAATTGGAATCCCCTGGTATGTTTCTAACTCTACCATTTGGGGCAAGTCAGCTTGAACATGTCCCAAATTATACATCTCTTCCCACTCTTATTCCCACTCTTATGTTTAACAGGGATCACATTTCAGATAATTTTCAACACTTGAGAATAACTGTGTATTAATTACAGAATTAAACCAGTCATATTAAGTAGAACAGACAAAAAAAAAAAAAAACTACTAAGAGGGATAATGTATTAAGTTGTTCATTAACAGTCAGGGCTATGCTGATCAAGTCACCGTTTCTCATAGTGTCCATTTCACTTCACGAGGTTTCCTTTTTGGTGTTCAGTCAGTTGTCACCGATCAGGGAGAACATATGGTATTTGTCCCTTTGGGACTGGCTTACTTCACTCAGCATGATGTGTTCCAGATTCCTCCATTTTGTTGCAAATGACTGGATTTCGTTGCTTCTTACTGCAGTATAGTATTCTTTTTTTTTTATTTTATTTTTTTTATTTTTTTTATTTTTTTATTTTTTTTTTATTTTTTGACAGGCAGAGTGGACAGTGAGAGAGAGACAGAGAGAAAGGTCTTCCTTTGCCGTTGGTTCACCCTCCAATGGCCGCCGCGGCCGGCGCGCTGCGGCCGGCGCACCGCGCTGATGCGATGGCAGGAGCCAGGAGCCAGGTGCTTTTCCTGGTCTCCCATGGGGTGCAGGGCCCAAGCACCTGGGCCATCCTCCACTGCACTCCCTGGCCACAGCAGAGGGCTGGCCTGGAAGAGGGGCAACCGGGACAGAATCCGGCGCCCCGACCTGGACTAGAACCCGGTGTGCCAGCGCCGCTAGGCGGAGGATTAGCCTAGTGAGCCGCAGCGCCGGCCCCACAGTATAGTATTCTAAAGAGTACATAGCCCATAATTTCTTTATCCAGTCTACCGTTGATGGGCATTTAGGTTGGTTCCAGGTCTTGGCTATGGTGAATTGTGCTGCAATAAACATTAGGATGCAGACAGCTTTTTTGTTTGCCAATTTAAATTCCTTTGGGTAAATTCCAAGGAGTGGGATGGCTGGGTCGAACGGTAGGGTTATATTCAGGTTTCTGAGAAATCTCCAGACTGACTTCCATAGTGGCTTGACCAGTTTGCATTCCCACCAACAGTGGGTTAGTGTCCCTTTTTCCCCACATCCTCGCCAGCATCTGTTGTTGGTAGATTTCTGCGTGTGAGCCATTCTAACCGGGGGGGAGGTGAAACCTCATTGTGGTTTTGATTTGCATTTCCCTGATTGCTAATGACCTTGAACATTTTTTCATGTGCCTGTTGGCCATTTGGATTTCCTCTTTTGAAAAATGTCTATTGAGGTCCTTGGCCCATCTCTTAAGTGGGTTATTTGTTTTGTTGTTGTGGACATTCTTGATCTCTTTGTAGATTCTGGTTATTAACCCTTTATCTGTTGCATAGTTTGCAAATATTTTTTCCCATTCTGTCGGTTGTCTCTTCACTCTCCTGACTGTTTCTTTTGCAGTACAGAAACTTCTCAATTTGATGCAATCCCAATAGTTGATTTTGGCTTTGACTGCCTGTGCCTCCTGGGCCTTTTCCAGAAACTCTTTGCCTGTGCCAATATCTTGAAGGGTTTCTCCAATGTTCTCTAATAACTTCATGGTGTCAGGTTTTAGATTTAGGTCTTAATCCATGTTGAGTGGATTTTTGTGTAAGGTGTAAGGTAGGGGTCTTGCTTCATGCTTCTGCACGTGGAAATCCAGTTTTCCCAGCACCATTTATTGAATAGACTGTCCTTGCTCCAGGAATTGGTTTTAGATCCTTGATCCAATATAAGTTGGCTGTAGATGTTTGGGTTGATTTCTGGTGTTTCAATTCTGTTCCATTGGTCTATCCATCTGTTTCTGTACCAGTACCATGCTGTTTTGATTACAACTGCCCTGTAGTATGTCCTGAAATCTGGGATTGAGATGCCTCCGGTTTTGTTTTTGTTGTACAAGATTGCTTTAGCTATTCGATGTCTCTTTTTCCTCCATATGAATTTCAGCATCATTTTTTCTAGATCTGAGAAGAATGTCTTTGGTATCCTCATTGGAGTTGCATTGAATTTATTTTTTTATTTTTTTATTTTTTTTAACTTTTATTTAATGAATATAAATTTCTAAAGTACAGCTTATGGATTACAATGGCTTCCCCCCCATATCGTCTCTCCCACCCGCATCCCTCCCCTTTCCCACTCCCTCTCCCCTTCCATTCACATGAGGATTCATTTTTGATTCTCTTTATATACAGAAGATCAGTTTAGCATACATTAAGTAAAGATTTCAACAGTTTGCTCCCACACAAACATAAAGTGAAAAATAATAGATGATTTTTTAAATGATGATGAAATCAGATCAGACCTATTGTCATGTTTAATCCCAGTGAGAGTCAAGTTGGGAATTGATAATTTCTTCTTTTTTTTACAGAAGATCAGTTTAGTATACATTAAGTAAAGATTTCAACAGCTTATAAATTGCTTTTGGGAGAATGGACATTTTGGTGATGTTGATTCTTCCAATCCATGAGCATGGAAGATTTTTCCATTTTTTGGTATCCTCTTCTATTTCTTTCTTTAAGATTTTGTAATTCTCGTTGTAGAGATCTTTAACGTCCTTGGTTAAGTTTATTCCAAGGTATTTGATTGTTTTTGCAGCTATTATGAATGGGGTTGATCTTAGCAGTTCTTTCTCAGCCGTGGCATTGCTTGTATATACAAAGGCTGTTGATTTTTGTGCATTGATTTTATATCCTGCCACTTTGCCAAACTCCTTCTCTGAGTTCCAATAGTCTCTTAGTAGAGTTCTTTGGTTCCCCTAAATAAAGAATCATACCATCTGAAAAGAAGGATAGTTTGACTTCTTCCTTCTCAATTTGTATTCCTTTAATTTCTTTTTCTTGTCTGATGGCTCTGGCTAAAACTTCCAGAACTATGTTAAATAGCAGTGGTGAGAGTGGGCATCCCTGTCTGGTACCAGATCTCAGTGGAAATGCTTCCAACTTTTCCCCATTCTATAGGATGCTGGCCGTGGGTTTTTCATAAATTGCTTTGATTATATTGAGGAATGTTCCTTCTATACCCAATTTGCTTAGAATTTTCATCATGAAAGGGTGTTGAATCTTATCGAATGCTTTCTCTGCATCTATTGAGATAATCATATGGTTTTTCTTTTGCAGTCTGTTAATGTGGTGAATCACATTGATTGATTTGCGAATGTTGAACCATCCCTGCATACCAGGGATGAATCCCACTTGGTCTGGGTGGATGATTTTCCTGATGTGTTGTTGTATTCTATTGGCGAGAATTTTATTGAGGATTTTTGCATCTATGTTCATCAGGGATATTGGTGTATAATTTTCTTTCAGTGCTGCGTCTTTCTCTGGCTTAGGGATTAAGGTGATGCTGGCTTCATAGAAAGAATTTGGGAGGATTCCCTCTTCTTCGATTGTTCTGAATAGTTTGAGAAGAATTGGAGTCAGTTCTTCTTTAAATGTCTGGTAGAATTCAGCAGTGAATCCAGCTGGTCCTGGGCTTTTCTTTGTTGGGAGGGCCTTTATTACTGTTTCGATTTATCTTTCAGTTATGGGTCTATTTAGGTTTTCTGTGTCTTCATGGTTCAATTTTGGTAGATTGCATGTATCCATGAATCTATCCATTTCGGATAGGTTTCCCTGTTTGCTGGCATACAGGTCCTTGTAGTAATTTCTGATGATTCTTTTTATTTCTGTGGTGTCTGTTGTGATGTTTCCTTTTTCATCTCTGATTTTATTGATATGGGTCTTTTCTCTTCTTTTTTTAGTTAGTTGGGCCAATGGGGTGTCAATTTTGTTTATTTTTTCAAAAAACCAGCTCTTCGTTTGGCTGATTTTTTGTAATATTTTTTTGATTCAATCCTGTTGATTTCTTCTCTGATTTTAATTATTTCTTTTCTCCTACTAGATTTGGGTTTGGTTTGCTGCAGTTTTTCTAGGTCCTTGAGATGCGCTGAAAGCTCATTTATTTGGTACCTTTCCAATTTCTTGATATAGGCACCTATTGCTATAAATTTGCCTCTCAATACTGCTTTTGCTGTATCCCATAAGTTTTGATATGTTGTGTTGTTATCTTCATTTACTTCCAGAAAGTTTTTGATTTCTCTTTTGATTTCTTGAATGACCCAGTGCTCATTCAGGAGCATGTTGTTCAGTCTCCATGTGTTTGCATACTTTCTGGGGTTTCCTGAGTTGCTAATTTCCAGCTTCATTCCGCTGTGGTCTGAGAAGCTGCATGGTATGATTTTAATTCTTTTAAATTTGCTGAGACTTGCTTTATGGCCTAGTATGTGGTCAATCCTAGAGAAGGTTCCATGCACTGCCGAGAAGAATGTGAAGTCTTTAGATGTAGGATTGAAAGTTCTGTAGATATCTGTTATATCCATTTGGGCAATAGTGTAGATTAAATCTGCTGTTTCCTTGTTGATCTTCTGTCCGGATGATCTGTCTATTTCTGAGAGTGGAGTATTGAAGTCCCCCAGTACTATTTTATTGGAATCTAAGTCTCCCTTTAAGTCCCTTAACATATCCTTTAAATAGACCAGTGCCCTGTAATTAGGTGCATATACATTTATAATAGTTACATCTTCCTTTTGAATTGAACCCTTAATCATTATATAGTGTCCCTCTTTGTCTCTCTTAACAGTTTTTGTATTAAAGTTTATTTTGTCTGATATTAATATGGCTACACCTGCTTTTTTTTTTGGTTTCTGTTGGCATGGAATATCTTTTTCCAACCTTTCACTTTCAGTCTGCATGCATCTTTGTTAGAGAGATGTGTTTCTTGTAGGCAACAAATAGTTGGGTATTGTTCCTAAGCCAATCAGCCAATCAGTGTCTTTTAACTGAATAGTTAAGTCCATTAATGTTTAATGTGACTATTGATAAGTAGTGACTTTGCCCTGCCATTTTCCCAGAGATATTTTCTAGTATATGCTTTGAGCTTCCCATGCTCTTTTACTGGTAGGTGTTCTTCCTTTACCTTCTTTCATATTGATGGCCATGTTTCTGTGTTTCTGAGTGTAGCACATCTTTAAGCATCTTTTGCAGGGCCGGACGAGTGGCCACAAAGTCTTTCAATTTCTGTTTGCTATGAAAGGTCTTTATTTCACCTTCATTCACAAATGAGAGCTTAGCAGAATATAATATTCTGGGCTGGCAGTTGTTCTGTCTTAGCACCTGTGCTATGTCTCGCCATTCCCTCCTAGCCTGTAGTGTTTCTGATGAGAAGTCTGCTGTGAGTCTAATTGGAGATCCTCTGAGAGTAATCTGACGTTTCTCTCTTGCACATTTTAGGATCTTTTCTTTATGTTTCACTGTGGTAAGTTTAATTACCACGTGTCATGGTGAGGATCTCTTTTGGTCATGTTTATTGGGGGTTCTATGAGCTTCCTGCACTAGGATGTCTCTGTCCTCCAAACCTGGAAAGTTCTCTGCTAGTATCTCACTAAAAAAGCCTTCTAATCCTTTCTCTCTCTCCAAGCCTTCAGGAACTCCTAGAACTCGAATGTTGGGTCTTTTAATAGTATCCTGTAGATTCCCAACAATATTTTCTAGATTTCTAATTTCCTCTTCTTTTCTTTGGTTTGACTGTATCCTTTCCTGTGCTCTATCTTCTAAGTCCGATATTCTCTCTTCTGCTTCACCCATTCTGTTTTTAAGGCTTTCTAATGTGTTTGTCATTTGATCTATTGAGCTCTTCATTTCATTTTGATTTCTCTTCACTATCACACTTTCCTGTTCTACTAGTTTCTGCGTTTCATTTTGATTCTTCCTTAAAATTTTATTTTCATGAGAGAGATTTTTAATCCTGTCCAATAAGAATTTCTGTAGTTCAAGGATTTGCTTTTGAAAACTTCTAAATGATCTTATCATAAATTTTTTGAAATCCGTATCTTGCATTTCTTCTATCTCATCATCTTCATAATCTTGGCTTGGGTGTTTTGTTTATTTGGAGGCATCATAGTGTCATTGTTGATCTTGTTCCCTCGATTTCTGTGTTTGTTGCTTGGCATAGTTAATTTTTCTTTCATCACTGTGCGTTTTTTTTAATTTTTATTTTTTTATTTTATACTGTGTCCGTGTTAAGTGGACTGCCTGCTGTTGGAGGAGCCTTGGAGGCTTGAGATGGGTGTGGCCTGAGAGCTCTGCTTGGTTCTTCCGTGTTACGGGTGTGCAAAGGTGACACCCTCAGGTTATGCGTGCTAAATCTCTCTCTATTTATTTATTTATTTATTTATTTTATTCAGGGGGTAAGTAATACTGCACGGCACAGCTGTGCAGAATTGATGGTATTTAGCTTCCAATCTCTGGCTTCTAACCAAAGAGTTTGTGCAGGCTCTGTTTCTCCTCTGGACTCCCACTGGCTTGGCTAGGCTACTGAATTGTAGTGACTCAGTTCCTTAGCTCTCCCCTGTTGTTATGTAAATCCAGAGAGGGGGCCTGCTCTTTGTCTCTTGCAAACTCTTCAAGCCTTGCAGCCTTGCAACCTTTGCAAGGTTGGCAGAGAGAGAAACCCCCCACCTTTTTTTTTTCCTTCTCTCCGGTAGTGAGTCTGGTGCACTTTCCGGCTCCCCTCTAGATTCTGACCCCTGTTTCCCCGCCAATGTCTCAGGTTATTGAGCTCACCTCCCCTTCCAGCGCTGATGTGTAGACTCAGAGCCCTGGGCATCCCAACTCTCCCCGCTGGTGTCTGTGTGACATGCACTACCCTTCCTGCAATTTTCACATATATAGCTTTAGGAACATAGTGATACTTCCCACCATACCCTCCCCCCAACCCACGCTCCCATGATTCTTTTTTCTCCCTCTCCTAATCCCACTCTTAACTTTTATAAAGATCTATTTTCAGTTCACCTTATATTCATAAAATTATTCCTATGCTAATTAAAGAATTCAACAAATAGTATGAAAAAATTATTGTTCTTCAACAGTAGAAACAAGGGCTATAACAATCATCACATCTCAAAATGTAAATTTCATTCCAATCCATTTCATTTTAATTACTACATTAGTTGCCACAGATCAGGAAAAAAATGTGGTATTTTTCTTTTTGGACTGGCTTATTTCTCTGAGTACAATAGTTTCCAGTTGCATCCATTTTGTTGCAAAAGACAGGATTCATATATATATATATATATATATATATATATATATAAACCAAGCAGCATCCAAAATCATATATATATATCATAATTTCTTTATCCAGTGAACACTTGATGGACATCTGGGTTGATTCCATATTTTAGCTGTTTCGAATTGAGTTGCAATGAATAATGGATGTACAGAAAACTCTTTCATATGCTGATTTCTTTTCATTTAGGTAAATTCCAAGGGGTGAGATTGCTGGGTCATATGGTGTGTCTATATTCAGATTTTTTTTTATTTTTTATTTTTTAGACAGGCAGAGTTAGACAGTGAGAGAAAGAGAGACAGAGAGAAAGGTCTTCCTTTTTCTGTTGGTTCACCCCCCAAGTGTCAGCTATGACTGCTACATTGAGGCCGGCGTGCTGTGCTAATCCAAAGCCAGGAGCCAGGTTTCTTCCTCCTGGTCTCCCATGTGAGTGCAGGGCCCAAGCACTTAGGCCATCCTCCACTGCACTCTTGGGCCACAGCAGAGAGCTGGACTAGAAGAGGAGCAACTGGGACAGAATCCGGAGCCCAAATCGGGACTAGAACCAGGGGTGCCGACAGGCAGAGGATTAGCCTAGTGAGCCTTGGCACCGGCCTATATTCAGATTTCTAAGGTATCTCCATACTGTCTTCCACAATGGATACACCAGTTTACATCCCAACCAATAGTGCATTATGGTACCTTTTCTCCAAATCCTTGATGCATTTATTTTTTTTTTTTATTTCTTCATGACAGCCAATTCTAACTGGAATGAGGTGAAATCTCACTGTGGTTTTGATTTGCATTTCCCTGATGGCTAATGATCCTGAGTATTTTTTTCCAGTGTCTGTTGGCTCTTTGAATTCCCTCTCTTTAAGAAATGCCTATTCAAGTCCTTTGCCCATTTCTTAACTGAATTGCTTGTTTTGATGTTGTTGAGTTTCCTGAGGTCTCTATGGATAGATGTTGATCCTTTATCAATTTCATGTTTGCTAATATTTTCTCACATTCTATCGGTTGCCTGTTTACTTTGCTGGGTGTTTCTTTGGCAGTGCAGAAGCTTCTCAATTTAATGTAATACCATTTTTCAGTTTTGGCTTTGATTGCCTGTGCTTCTGGACAAAGAACTCTTTGCCTGTGCAAATGTCTTGCAGAGTTTCCCCAATATTCTCTTTTAGTAATCTGATGCTATCAGGTCAAATTCAAATCCTTGATGCAGTTTGAATTGATTTTTGTATAAGATGTAAAGTAGAGGTCTTATTTCCTACCTCTGCATGTGGAGACACAATTTTCTGAACAGCATTTACTGAAGCTACTGTACTTTCTACAGGAATAGATTTCAGGTTCTTTGTCAAAGATTAGTTGGTTGTAAATATGTGAATTAATTTCTGGAGTTTCTATTCTATTCCATTGGTCTACACATTCTGTTATTGTGCCGGTACCAGACTGTTTTGATTGTAACTGCCCGGTAGTATGTCTTGAAATCAGGTATTGTGATGACTCCAGCTTTGGTTTTATTGTATAAGATTGCTTTTGTTATTCAGGGTCTCTTGTGTTTCCATACAAATTTTAGAATTATTTTTTTCTAGAGCTGAGAAGAATGCCATTGGTATTTTCATGAGGATCACATTGAGTCTATATATTTTTCAATATTATAAACATTTTGATAATATTGATTCTACCAATCTATGAACATTGAAGATTTTTCCATTTTTCTGTTTATTATTCTATTTCTTTAATATTTTATAATTTTCATCATAGAGATCTTTGACATCCTTATTTAAATTGATTCCAAGGTGTTTAATTATTTTTGTAGCTATTGTGAATGGGACTTGATCTTAGATGTTCTTTCTCAACCACAGCATTGTCTAAGTATAAAATGGCTATTGATTTTTGTGTTAATTTTATATTGTGCCATGTTACCAAATTCATTATTTTAGTTCCAATAGTCTCTTAATGGAGTAATTTTGTTCCCATATATATAGAATCATGTCATCTGCAAATAGGGATACCTTGATTTTCTCCTTTTCAATTTGTATCTCTTTGATCTATTTTTCTGACCTACTTGCTGTAGCTAAAACATCTAGGACTTTATTCATTATCAGTGGTGAGAGTAGGTCCCTGTATCTTATGGATATTAGTGGAAATGATTCCAACTTTTTCCCATTCAGTAAGATGCTGAATGTGGGTTTGTCATTAATTGCCTTGATTGTATTGAGGAATGTTCCTTCTATACCCAGTTTCCTTAAGGTTTTCATCATAAAAGGATGGTGTATTTTATCAAACTGTATATATTGAGGTAATCAAATGGTTTAGTTCTTCAGTTTGTTAATGTGATGTATCACATTGATTGATTTGTGAATGTTGAACCATTCCTGCATACCAGAGATAAATTTCACTTGATCCTTGTGAATGATCTTTGATGTGTTGTTGGATTTGATTAGCTAATATGTTATGGAGGTTTTTACATCAATGGTCAGCAGTGATACTGGCTATAGGTCTCTTTCTCTGTTGCATCTTTTTCTAATTTTGTAATTAACATGATTCTGACCTCATAGAAGGAGGTTGGGAGAATTACTTCCCTTTCAATTGTTTTGCATAGCTTTAGTAGAATTGGAATTAGTTCCTCTTTAAACATATGGTAGAGTTCAGCAATGAAGTCATCCAGTCCTGTGCTTTGCTTCTTGGGAGGTTGTTTATTACTGATGTAATCTCAGTCTTGGTTATTGTTCTGTTTACATTTTTGGGAGATTATATATGTCCAGAAATCTATCCATTTCTTTTAGATTTTCTATTTTATTGGCATGTAGCTCTTTGTAGTATTTCTTGATGATTCTTTTTATTTATTTTTTTAACTTTTATTTAATAAATATAAATTTTCAAAGTACAACTTTTGGATTACAGTGGCTTTTTCACTCTCATAACTTCCCTCCCACCCACAACCCTCCCCTCTCCCTCTCCCATTCCATTCACATCAAGATTCATTTTCATTATCTTTATATACAGAAGATCAATTTAGAACATATTAAGTAAAGATTTCAACAAATTACACACACAAAAAACACAAAGTGTAAAGTACTGTTTGAATACTAGTTACAGCATTAATTTACATTGTACAACACATTAAGGACAGAGATCCTACATGGGGAGCAAGTGCACAGTGACTTCTGTTGTTGACTTAACAATTGGCACTCTCGTTTATGGCATCAGTAATCACCCTATGCACCAGTCATGAGTTTCCAAGGCTATGGAAGCCTTTTGAGTTCACCGATTCTGATCTTATTTAGACAAGGTCATAGTCAAAGTGGAAGTTCTCTCCTCCATTCTGAGAAAGGTACCTCCTTCTTTGATGGCCCATGCTTTCACTGGGATCTCACTTGCAGAGATCTTTCATTTAGTTTATTTTTTTTTGCCACGGTGTCTTGGCTTTCCATGCCAAAAACACTCTCATGGGCTCTTCAGCCAGATCCGAATGCCTTAAGGGCTGATTCTTAGGCCAGAGTGCTATTTAGGACATCTGCCATTCTATGAGTCTGCTGTGTATCCCGCTTCCCATTATATCATTCTCTCATTTTTAATTCTTTCAGTTAGTATTAGCAGCCACTAATCTTGTTTATGTGATGCCTTTGACTCAATCCTTTAATTATGATTAATTGTGAACTGAAACTGATCACTATGACTAGTGAGATGGCATTGGTAAATGCCACCTTTATGGGATTGAATTGGACTGCCCTAGCACATTTCTATCTCTACATTTGGGCAAGTCCATTTGACCATGCGTGGAACTGTACATCTCCTCCCTCTCTCCCTCTCTTATTCCCACTCTTATCTTTAACAGGGATCACTTTTCAGTTAAATTTAAACACCTAAGAATAATTGTGTGTTAATTACAGAGTTCAACCAGTAGTATTAATTAGAACAAAGAGTATAAAAAGGGAAAAAGTATTAAGGTGTTCATCGACAGTCAGGACAAGGGCTGATCAAGTTACTGTTTCTCATAGTGTCCATTTCACTTCAAAGGGTTTCCTTTTAGGTGCTCGGTTAGTTGTCACCAATCAGGGAGAACATATTATATTTGTCCCTTTGGGACTGGCTTAATTCACTCTGCATGATGTGTTCCAGACTCCTCCATCTTGTTGCAAATGACTGGATTTCATTGTTGTTGTTTTTTTTTTTTAATGCTGTATAGTATTCTATAGAGTACATATCCAATAATTCTTTATCCACTCTACTGCTGATGTGCGTTTAGGTTGATTCCAGGTCTTAGCTATTTTGAATTGAGCTGCAATATACATTAAAGTACAGACAGCTTTTTTTTGTTTGCAAACTTAATTTCCTTTGGGTAAATTCCAAGGAGTGGGATGGCTGGGTTGTATGGTAGGGTTATATTCAGGTTTCTGAGAAATCTCCAGACTGATTTCCATAGTGGCTTGACCAGTTTGCATTCCTACCAACAGTGGGTTAGTGTCCCTTTTTCCCCACATCCTCGGCAGCATCTGTTGTTGGTAGATTTCTGTATGTGAGCCATTCTAACTAGGGTGAGGTGAAACCTCGTTGTGGTTTTGATTTGCATTTCCCTGGTTGCTAGTGATCCTGAACATTTTTTCATGTGCCTGTTGGCCATTTGGATTTCCTCTTTTGAAAAATGTCTATTGAGGTCCTTGGCCCATCTCTTAAGTGGGTTTTTTGTTTTGTTGTGGAGTTTCTTGATCTCTTTGTAGATTCTGGTTATTAATCCTTTATCTGTTGCATAGTTTGCAAATATTTTTTTTCCTATTCTGTCGGTTGCCTCTTCAATTTCCTGTTTTGTTTGCAGTACAGAAACTTCTCAATTTGATGCAATCCCAATAGTTAATTTTGGCTTTGACTGCCTGTGCTTCTGGGGTATTTTCCAAGAAGTCTTTGCCAGTACCTATATCTTGCAGGGTTTCTCTGATGCTCTCTAATAATTTGATGGTGTCGGGTCATACCTTTAGATCTTTAAACCATGCTGAGTTGATTTTTGTGTTAGGTATAAGGTAGGGGTGTTACTTCATGATTCTTCATGTGGAAATCCAGTTTTCCCAGTACCATTTATTTAATAGACTGTCTTTACTCCAGGGATTGGTTTTAGATCCTTGATCAAATATAAGGTATCTGTAGATGTTTGGACTGATTTCTGATGTTTCTATTCTGTTCCATTGGTCTATCCCTCTGTTTCTGTACCAGTACCATGCTGTTTTGATAACAACTGACCTGTAGTATGTCCTGAAATCTAGTATTGTGATGCCTCCGGCTTTATTTTTGTTGTACAAGATTGCTTTAGCTATTCAGTGTCTCTTGTGTCTCCATATGAATTTCAGCATCATTTTTTCAAGATCTGTGAAGAATATTTTGGTATTTTGATTTGAATCTAAAAATTGCTTTTGGGAGAATGGACATTTTGATGATATTGATTCTTCCAATCCATGAGCATGGAAGATTTTTCCATTTTTTGGTATCCTCTCTTCTATTTTTCTTTAGGATTTTGTAATTCTCATTGTAGAGATCTTTAACGTCTTGGTTAAGTTTATTCCAAGGTATTTGTTTTTGTGGTTATTGTGAATGGGATATTAATCTTAGAAGTACTTTCTCAGCCATGGTATTGCCTGTGTATACAAAGGCTGTTGATTTTGTGCATTGATTCTATATCCTGCTACTTTTCCAAACTCTACTATGAGTTCCAATAGTCTCTTAGTACAGTTCTTTGGATCCCCTAAATAAAGAATCATATCATCTGCAAAGAGGGATATTCTGAGTTCTTCCTTCCCACTTTGTACCCCTTTAATTTGTTTTTCTTGCCTGATGGCTCTGGATAAAACTTCTAGTACTATATTGAATAGCAGTGGTAAGAGTGGGCACCCCTATTAGGTACCAGATCTCACTGGAAATACTTTTAATTTTTCCCCATTCAATAGGATGCTGGCCATTTGTTTTCATAAATTGCTTTGATTGTATTGAGGAATGTTCCTTCTATACCCAATTACAACGTGTCATGGTGAGGCTCTCTTTTGGTCATATATATTGGGAGTTTTATGAGCTTCCTGTACTTGGATGTCTCTGTCCTTCTCCAAACCCAGGAAATTTTCTGCTAGTATCTCACCAAAAAGGCCTTCTAATCCTTTGTCTCTCTCCATGTCTTCAGGAACTCCTAGAACCAGAATGTTGGGTGTTTTAATAGTATCCTGTAGATTCCCAACAATATTTTTTAGATTTCTAATTTCCTCTTCTTTTCTTTGGTTTGATTGTATGCTTTCTTGTTCTCTGTCTTCTAAGTCTGATATTCTCTCTTCTGATTCACTGATTCTGTTTTAAGGCTCTCTAATGTGTTTGTCATTTGATCTATTGAATTCTTCATTTCACTATGATTTCTCTTCAATATCACAATTTCATGTTCTACTAGATTCTTCATTTCATTTTTATTCCTCCTTAAGATTTCATTTTCATGAGAGATATTTTCTGTCTTGTCCAGTAAGGATTTCTGTGGCTCAAGAATTTGTTTTTTGAGAGCTTCTAAATGTTTTTGTAAATTTTTTGAAATTTTTATCTTGCATTTCTTCTCTCTCATCATCTTTATAATCTTGAAATGGAGTTTCATGTTCATTTGGAGGTGTCATAATGTTTTCTTTTTTCTTGTTTCTTGGTTTCTGCATGTGTGCTCTGCATTGTGGAGACATTCTTTGGTTCCTTCTTCTTTTTTTTTTCCTCGCTGTGGTGGCTTTTCTCATTATAATATGACCCTAGATTAAGTGGACTGTCTGCTTTTGGTGGATCTTTAGAGGCTGGTAATGGGTGTGCCTAGAGAGCTCTGTTCAGTTCTTCAAGGTTAAGGGTGTGCCAAAGGTGACACACTCAGGTTAGGCATGTAAATCTTCTCTCTCTCCTCTCTCTCTCTCTCTTTTTTATTCAGAAGAGTAGTAATTCCACACAGCTGAGCTATTCTCCTTGCAGGCAATCAATAAGCACTAGCCCCTGTGTGTATAATATTTGTCAGCTCTGTCCCAAGGACCACACAAAGGATCTGTGCAGTCTTCAGTGTAAGCTAAGATCCCCCTGCAATCTCCCACTGGGTTTCCAAGGTTACCGAGTTTGTGGCATCTCCCACCATGTACTCATGTCTCTGGCACTCCGTGAGTTCTCTTACACACCCTCAGTTTCTTTGTCACAGTCCCAGTTCATAAGCTCCACACATTCACTAGGTCTTAACCTCCTGTTATTTCTCCCCACCAGAGTCAGGTTTTTCTGCTTGGCTGAGGGTGGGCGTGGCCCTGAGGTGCTGCAGCTGTTACGCAAGTCCAAAATGGTGCCTGCTCTTTGCCTTGCTCACCTTTGTAAGGTGAATGGACAGAGAGAATTGTGTCCATATTGGTCCCTTTTATTTTCTTTTTCTCTCCTCTAGTTAGCCTGGTGAGCTTTCCCCCATGGGGCTTCAAGCCTTGTTCCTTCTAAGGTCTTCCTGCCATTTTCCCACAAGTGTCTAGGGCTACTGAGGTTTCACCTCACCCCCCTTTCCAGTGCTGGTGCGTAGACTTGACAGCTGGGGTCCTGAGCCATGGACACCCGTCCCCTCCATGTAGATCCACCATGTCCCACTAGTTCTGGAAGAGTTTCCTCTGCAGTTTTTCCCTAACTCTTCCCTGAAACTGCAGTATCTCCACTTTTATTAAACTATCTTTTCCCTGACTATTGGTGCACTCCTTCTCTATACCGCCATCTTGGAGGACTTCCTGAGGTTAAATTGATTCTTTTTATTTCTATTGTATCCTTTGTTACATTTTCTTTTTCATTTCTGATTCTATTGATTTGAGCCTCTTCTCTTTTTTTCTTTTTTTTGAAAAATTTATTTGTTTATTTGAAAGTCAGAGTTACACAGAGAAAGTAGGAGAGGCAGAGAGAGAAAGAGAGAGAGAGAGAGAGAGATCTTCATCTGCTGGTTCACTCCCCAATTAGATGCAACAGCCAGAGCTCTGCTGATCCTAAGCCAGGAGCCAGAAGCTTCTTCTAGGTCTCCCACAAGGGTACTGGGGCCTAAGGACTTGGGGCATCATCTACTGCTTTCCCAGGCAATAGCAGAAAGCTGGATCAGAAATGGAGCAGCTGGGACACAAAAAACCACACCCATATTGGATGCTGGCATTGCAGGCAGTGGCTTTACCTGCTATGCCACAGTGCTGGCCCTCTTTTTTCTCTTTAGATGGGTCAATGGTGTATCAATTTGTTTTATTTTAAAAAAAACAGCTTTTATTTTCGCTGATATTTTGTATTTGTTTAGTTTCAATTTGTTTATTTCCTCACTAGTTTTAATTATTTTTTTCTCGTAATAATTTTGGATTTCATTTGTTGTTTTTCTAGGTCGTTTAGATGCATTGATAGCTCAATTATTTGATACCTTTCAAATTTATTGATGTGGGCACCAACTGTTATAAACCTTGTTTATAACAGGTTTATAACATTGCTTTTGCTGTATCCAATAGGTTTTGATATGTTGTATTGTCATCTTCATTCATTCTTCAGGGAGGTAAAAATTATAAGAATGAACACATATCCTACAAAGGATTAATGTCCAGAATATGTTAGTAACATATAAAACTCAACCACATAAACCAACCAATCCACTTAAGAAATGGGCAAAGGATCTCAGTAGATACTTCTCAAAATAAGAAGTACAGATGACCAACAATTATATGAAAAACTGGTCATTATCACTAGTCCTCAAGAAAAGCACTTCAAATCCACGATGTGGGCAGAGTCTGCATGCCAGCGCTGGAAGGGGAGGTGAGATAAAAACCTCGGTAACCCAAGACATTGGCGGGGAAAGGCAGAAAGAGCCTACAGGGAACGAAAGCCCCACTGGGAGATCAAGAAACTCCACAAAAACAAAACAAACAACCCACTAAAGAGATGGGCCAAGGATCTCAATAGACATTTTTTTTTTTTTTTTGACAGGCAGAGTGGACAGTGAGAGAGAGAGACAGAGAGAAAGGTCTTCCTTTGCCGTTGGTTCACCCTCCAATGGCCGCCGCGGCCGGCGCACCGCGCTGATCCGATGGCAGGAGCCAGGAGCCAGGTGCTTTTCCTGGTCTCCCATGGGGTGCAGGGCCCAAGCACCTGGGCCATCCTCCACTGCACTCCCTGGCCACAGCAGAGAGCTGGCCTGGAAGAGGGGCAACCGGGACAGAATCCGGCGCCCCGACCGGGACTAGAACCCGGTGTGCCGGCGCCGCTAGGCGGAGGATTAGCCTAGTGAGCCGCGGCGCCGGCTCAATAGACATTTTTCAAAGGAGGAAATCCAAATGGCTAACGTACACATGAAAAAAATGTTCAAGATCACTAGCAATCAGGGAAATGCAAATCAAAACCACAACGAGGTTTCACCTCACACCGGTTAGATGGTTCACATTCAGAAATCTACTAACAACAGATGCTGCCGATGATGTGGGAAAAAAGGGACACTAACCCACTGTTGGTGGGAATGCAAACTGGTGAAGCCACTATGGAAGTCAGTCTGGAGATTTCTCAGAAAGCTGAATATAACCCTACCATTCAACCCAGCCATCCCACTCCTTGGAATTTACCCAAAGGAAATTAAATTGGCAAACAAAAAAGCTGTCTGCACATTAATGTTTATTGCAGGTCAATTCACAATAGCTAAGACCTGGAACCAACCCAAATGCCCATCAATGCCTGTTAGGAATTTGGAAAACATTATGCTGAGTGAAATAAGCCAGTCCCAAAGGGACATATATCATATGTTCTCCCTGATTGGTGACAACTAACCGAGCACCAAAAAGGAAACCTGTTAAAGTGAAATGAACACTATGAGAAACGGTGACTTGATCAGCCCTTACCCTGACTGTTGATGAACAACTTAATACGTTATCTCGCTTAGTAATTTTTTTGTTTGTTCTACTTAATACTTTTGGTTGAATACTGTAATCAATACACAGTTATAATTAAGTAATGAAACTTAACTGAAAAGTGATCCCTGGTAAATATAAGAGTGAGAATAAGAGAGGGAAGAGATGTGCAATTCGGGACATGCTCAAGCTGACTTGCCTCAAACAGTGGAGTTAGAAACATACCAGGGGATTCCAATTCAATCCCATCGAGGTGGCATGTCCCAATGCCATCTCACTAGTCCAAGTGATCAATTTCTGTTCACAATTGATCATAATGATAGGACTAAGAGCCAAAGGGATCACATATACAAGACTAGTGTCTGCAAATACTAACTGATAGAATCAAAAAGGGAGAGAATGATCCAACATGGGAAGTGAGATACACAGCAGACCCATAGAATGGCAGATGTCCTAAACAGCAATCTGGCCTCAGAATCAGCCCTTAAAGCACGTGGATCTGGCTAAAAAGCCCATGAGAGTATTTCAGGCATGGAACGCCAAGACACTCTGGCAAGAAAAAAACCACCTAAATGAAAGATCTCTGTGAGTGAGATCCCAGTGGAAAGAACAGGTCATCAAAGAAGGAGGTACCTTTCTCTGAAGGGAGGAGAGAACTTCCTTTCTGACTACGACCTTGCCTAAATATGATCAGAGTCAGTGAACTCAAAATGCTTCCATAGCCTTGGCAACTCATGACACGAGCCTAAGGAGATTACTGATGCCATAAACAAGAGTGTCAATTTGTTAAGTCAACAACAGGAGTCACTGTGCACTTACTCCTCATGTAGGATCTCTGCCCTTAATGTGTTGTACAGTGTGATTTAATGCTATAACTAGTACTCAAACAGTATTTTTCACTTTGTGTTTCTATGTGGGTGCAAACTGTTGAAACCTTTACTTAATATATGCTAAACTGACCTTTTGTACAAAAAGAGAATTGAAAATGAATCTTGATGTGAATGGAAGGGGAGAAGGAGCGGGAAAGGGGAGGGTTGCGGGTGGGAGGGAATTTATGAGGGGGAAGCTATTGTACTCCATAAGCTGTACTTTGGAAATTTATATTCATTAAATAAAAGTTAAAAAAAATCCACGATGTGATATCACCTAACTACTGTCAGAACAACTAAAATTCAAAACAGAGAGTAACAAATGCTGGTGAGGTTGTGAGGAAGCAAAAATACTACATGATTTCCTGTATATGTGGATACTAAAATTAAAAAAAAAATCAAAAAACAAAACCAAAAAAAGGGAAAGAAGTAAAGAAAGAAAGAAATGTCCATGTGCTTTAATATCACTGTAAATATAGTTGTGTAAAACTTTATTTTATATCTTCATCAAACCAGTAGCTAAGTGTGCTATACTACCATAGTTTAGTAATGTGTGATTACATTAAAATTTATTGTATATTTGTAAAATACCATTTTTCCATCCAATTATTTTTTCTATCTCTTGCTTATATTTCCTCTAAAATAGGGGCTTTTTGCTTTTTTACTTAATAAATTTTTACTTATTTGAGCATTACCCCTTTTTACTGTAATGGAAATTTAAATTGTAAATCAAAAATGAAGGAATGAAAAAAGAAAGAGAATGAAAAAGAAAGGGAATGAGGAGAGTGTAGAAGGGAAAATAGGGAAGGTGGGAAGGAGGAAGAGAATATCATTATATTCTTAGAATTGTATCTATGAACTATATTGAATATGTTAAAAACTAATTAAAAATACCACCATAAAAATACCCCCATAAAAATAATGAAAACACAGTAAACTTAATGAATAATTCCTTTAGTAGCTTCATCAAATATGACAATGCAATGTGCATTTGTAAAATATATAAAATACATCATGATAATACTGAAATGAGAAGAAAGAAGCGAATGTATTATTTTATGTTTCTGCCACATATTAATAAGTTTAATATTTGAAGGTAGATTTTCATTAATAAAAATTATATTGCAAACATTAATTTGTAAGTTGATAAAAGTAATAAATATAAACTGAAGATGAAATAGATTAATATAGCAGAGGAATAAAAGGAGAAAAAAGAAACAAATGCAACAAATAGAAATCCAATCGCAATGTAGATTTTATTCCCAATATATCAAGTATCATATTATATATGAAAAATCTAAAAATACTGTTCAAAGACATTCTGAATGTGAAAAAGAAAACCAGATAAACCATACTATATGCTTTCTATAGGGAACCCACTTTAATTATAAAGCATAGATTGGTTAAAAGCAAAAGCATGATAAGAGATATATTACAGAAACACCAACCCAAAGAAAGCTGAAGTGGTTATATTGATATCAGACGAAGCAGACTTCAGAGCAAAAAATGTCAGCAGAAGAACACTACATCAAATAATAAAATATATATAATATTTTGTTTTATATCTTCATCAAACCAGTAGCTAAGTGTGCTATACTATCATAGTTTAGTAATCTGTGATTACATTAAAATTTACTGTATATTTGTAAAATACCATTTTTCCATCCAATTATTTTTTCTATCTCTTGCTTATATTTCCTCTAAAATAGGGGCTTTTTGCTTTTTTACTTAATAAATTTTTACTTGGTAGAACATTAACCCTTTTTACTGTAATGAGAATTCAAATATATATAATATATTTTACTATTATGTATTATATATTATATAATTGTAAATATTATATATTATATATTTTATTATATATTATATATGTTTATTATTATATTATTACAAAATAATAATTATATTGTTATAAAGAATATATTATATATATTTATTATTATAATTTATTATTATATTACAAACAAATATATTAAAAAGTAGTAATATCAACAGAGTACATTTTCCAAGGGATAAACAACATTCCTGAATAAGCAAGTAGCTAACAACAGATCTTCAAAATCCATGAAACAGTAACTGGAATAAAGAAATAGAGATATCCTCAATTAACACTTGAATAGTTCAAAGCTGTTCTCTCAGGAGAGGCTTATATTACATCATAACGAAAAATATGAAAATTGTTACAAGGGGTAGAAAATTTAGAAGTTTTGATTACAAAGAGATATGGTAAACATAATAGGGTGATGAAAATCTTTTATATCGTGATGATCTTGTTAGACACATGACTCTTGTAGTTCTTAAAATTCAGAAAACTATAGATTACTTGGACTGAATTTCACGGTACATAAATAAAATCCAAAAAAGTTATAGAAAAAACCATAATGGAATTGTACCAAACTGAGACAATGAACCTAACTATATTGCACAAGTATATCATAACTATATCCAAAGTTGGTGGGTGAATGGACTAATTCACATCACTCTGAAAACACAACTGTAGGTAGATATATGATAGTTCTCTTATTTTTAGAAAAAGAAGTTATGAATAAGGAAGGAGAAGGCTCAAATTAACTCAGTGTGCCTGGAAATGGGGCTGTACATTCATATTTATAACTTTTATCTGTCATTTTGAATATTTGTTTCTATTTCCAGCCACCAGAGTTGGCGTAAGTAAATAATTAGCCATGAGTTATGAACATCTTTTTATAATTTAAGACACTCTTTTAACAATCAAAGTTAATAGAACTTGAAAATTTTGATTTAAGAATGGAAAATTTTGTGCTCTTTTCTATTGATTTCTAAATTAATGAACAAATTATAATCATTGTGGTGCAATGTATTCCATCAGAACTTGTTTATTCTAAGTATAGGTTGGATAGAAACACAGAGTTAAATGCAAAAAACAAAACAAAACAAAACAAAACAAAACACAAAAAACCTAGTATAGGGACTGGTGCTGTGGCACAGTGGGTTAAGGCCTCAACCATATAGGTGCCATTTCAAGTCCTAGCTGCTCCACTTCTGATCCAGCTACCTGCTAATGTGCCTGGGAAAGCAGTAGAAGATGGCCCAAGTGCTTGGGCCCCTGCACCTCTGAGGGGAGACCTAGAAGAAGCTCCTGGCTCCTGGCTTCTGATTGGCTCAGCTCCAGCGGTTGTGGCCGTTTGGGGAGTGAACCAGCAGATGAAGACTGTAACTTTGTCTTTCAAGTAAATAAAATAAATCTTAAAAAAAAAAAACCTTAAAAAACAAAAACAAAAACAAAAAAATAGTAAAACCAAAGCAAATCAACTGTGTAAGTTCAGTTATTTTTGGTTCTTGAGTAATATATTAAGATTAGTTTGGTTAAATTTCAGAAGTTAATAATGCTTTTTTTTTCCTTGACTCAAACATCCCAAGACAGTTTTAACTATGGAGAAAATTCCTTCTGTGATACTATATTTCTTGCATTCTGTTTTTATTATTCCCCAAACTAAAAAGGAAATGAATATTTGTGTTCAGAAATAGACTTTTATTTCCTGGTTTGTCAATTTCCAAAAAGGTTTTTTTAATTTACTGACTTTGCATTACATTTAATTATTTGTACTAGAAAAATATGATTTACAAAGTTATAAACATGTTACTTTTCCACATTTGAAACTTATCTTTTAGGAAAATCAACATATTCCTGCACACATGAAGTCACAATTTCATAATAGAAAAAAAACTTTGTATCAATAGCTGTAGTTCACTAGTAATTGCTTTACTTGATAGATATAATTTAACATCAATCAGCATTTGTATCATTTACATTTTAATATAATCTTTGAAGTGATAAATACATCCTTAATCAGGGTTAATGTAATACAATTACAAAGTAAACATTTGACTAGTACATTTAAATTTTACTGTAATAAGTAACCTAAAATGTAATTAGTAAGGAAAGCACATTTGATATATGTCTTTACTTGAGTTAATTTGATATTACACAGAAGAATGAAGCTTATGGTAAGAGAGGCTTTTTATTTAGATCTTTGGAAGGCTTTATCAAATCTTGAAACCAAATTTTCATAGGAAATGCTTTATTCTATCCAAATGTGATGTGTTTCATGTAAAAGAAATAAAAGCTCATATTTAATTTTCAGAAAGGTAAATGTGTAAATTAGAAGAGATTAGACTGTTCATAAAAGTAACAGAATGCTCTCCCCTAGTTTTCAGAAGATATGCAATTCATTACTGCATTTGTGAATATAAGATTCCATTTCATGAATGGGACATAGGGATAGAGATATTTTCAGTGACCAGAACACAATTTTATATATATATATATATGTATGTATGTATATATATATATATATATATTCTATCATGTGACTATAAAGCTATTGGTTAATGAGAAACCAACTTAAATCTTCGGATTGAAATTTGGATTGAAACAGAACTTCTTGTTCTTTTGGTTAAGATCAACTGAAACTTGACAGCTCACATATACAGGCAATTGAATTTATAAATAACAAGCAGATGACAATTAAGTGCTTATTTATAGCTTGAGCCCATAAGTATTTACTTTTCCATAATATCACATACTGACACATTAATATAAATTCTCCTGTGTTATCTTATACCTCCTTTAACCGTCAGTATTCTTTTGGAGAATCTATATTTGAGTTAATTTACTCTGAGCTTTTTCTAATTGCTATCTCCCAAATGATGCTCACAACTCTTTTCTATATTTTTTCTATATAGTTATCAATAAATCAAGTCAGGTCGAGATAATTAGGTAATTAAGAAGTGGGAACAGGGCCTGGCATTGTGGTGCAGTGGGTTAAGCTCACATTAATATCTTACATTGCATCTTATAGTAGTATAGTAATGTGGTACATTTGTTATAACTAATGAACCAATATTGATATGTCATCATTAACTAAATTAAATTTAGTTAATAATAATCTAATAATAATCTAATAATCTAATTATGTAGTTCTATGAATTTTAAAATATGTATAATGTGATGTGTGTCCCACTGTACTATCAGTATAAAATGCAGTGAAGGGGCCAATGTTGTGGGTTAAGTAGTCATTCAAACCAGCACCCAATATGAGGACCAGTTGGAGCCCCAGCTGGTTTGTTTCTGATCCAGATCCTTACTAATATCTAGCAAAGCAGTGGAATATGGCCGAGTACTTGGGCAACATGTGGTAAAAAATGTTGTCTTTTGAGTTGGCCTCTATAACCTGCAATTAGTAATTTGACTAAAAATATTCAAGAAAAAATAACAAATTTTTTCCCAGAAATTTACTACTAACTAATCCACATGTATTGGAGATAACTGACATATGTAAAAATGAAATTTTCTTCAAGTGTTTAAAACAAAGAATAAAATATGAAACAAAATTATAAATCTTTCTGGGTTTTATTTTGCTTTTCTGAGACAAAGAATATTTACTGTTATTATTATAACTTAAAATGATTATGTGTATTTTCTGAAATTTTATATATAGTTGAATATTAACGGTAATTTTGATTAGGAATATTAACAAAGAGAAATGAGCCAATACTATTATTCTAAAATAGCTCCTCTTTCTTTGCCTCATGTTTAATTTCATCCTACTTTACCCAACTATTTAATACTGTATATTATAAAGCTTAGTTAAAACAATGTTCATCACTCATGAAGTTCTTATTTTCCTAGGAAATTTACATATATATTTTTGAAATTCACAGATGGCCAAAAATTTTACATTTCTCAGCTAGATTTTTTTCTTGAGTGTTAAAATATCATTACTACTTCCTTATTTATAATTCAAAGATATCTTGCCCTCAGTATATTAAACACAGATTTTAATTCATTTGGATATATACCCAAAAGTGGAATTCTTGGATCAAGTGATAATTCTGATTTTAGTTTTTTTTGGAACCTCCAGACTGTTTTCCAAAATGGCTGCACTAATTTACAGCATGCTGACAGTGTGCAGTGCTCCTTCCTTCTCTACATCTTTGTTAACATTTGCTTTCTTTCATTGTTTTGGTCATTGTACAACACACAATATATATTAGAACAGCACATTGTAACCCGTAAGCATATACAATTAGTACTTGCAATTAACATTAAAATAAAAGTTTCAGAAAAGGAAAAAAAATATGCAATACAAACTCACTATGGTAAACATGCATGGCTATGGAATTTTTGAGCCTCACATGGCCAAAGCCTAAAGGATTCTGTGAAGTAATGCTTGATTTCCTAACTCTAGGTAAATGTGAGACAGTAACTGTATGTTGCCTTTCATTATATTTGTTGTATTCTCCAGGTAGCATTGAAAAAACTAGCATACTCACAAATATTCTCTCAAAACCAATCCTTTCCCTATGATCTTCTTCAGTTTGTGTCACTGCCTTAAATACCGTAGCTCCGTCCAGAAAATTTGATGCCATCGCTTCTGGAACTGTTTAGTCTCAGCACCCCCTTTATAAAGATGGGGTTATTTATTAATTTGAGAGGTAGAGGTAGAGACAGACGAGAGAGAGAGAGAGAGAGAGAGAGAGAGAGAGAATCTTTCATCTGCTGGTTCACTTCCCAAATGACTGCAACAGCTGGAGGTGGGCGAAACTGAATCTTGGAACTCCATCTGTTTCTTCTACATGGGAGGCAGGGGCCCGAGAACTTGTTGCTTTCCTAGGTGTATCAGCTGGGAATTTGATTGGAAGTGGAACAGCCAAGTCTCAAACCGGAGTCCACACCATAGCCAGATTTCCTCCAGAAAATATTTGGATGAGATTATTTCTTTATTTGAATAAAAAAAATAAAGTTTACAGTGGATCATAAAAACCAGCACTGTAAGAAAAATGTATCTTAAACTATCATTAACATGCTGAGTGAACATTCAGAGTGCAGCAAGATGCTTACACTGTGGGATGCATATGGAAATCGAGACAGGAAACAGCAGAAAAATGTGTCACATCTTGTGTTCATTTGGGGGAATAAGATCCTTTATAAAAATGTGGCAGAATTCTGCAAAATATTTGTTGTTTGTTGATCTCTGTTATGCTCTATCTGTGTTTGTTTCCTTTCCTGCTTTTAAAGCACAGGCAGCTAAATTTATGTAAAATGTATATTGCCTTAGATTGCGTTTCCCAGATGCACATTCTATGATGGACATTTTGTGAAAGCAATTTGTGAGCAAGGGGAAACAAAGGAAACCTGTAAGGAAATAAAGGACGCAACACAGGGCAAAGGAAGAAGCTAGGAAAATCTTGGGTTTAGCTGAAAACCAGGCTCAGCCTGATCTCATGTGGCCCTCGGGAAACTGAATGACTTGGCAGAGTCACAGCTTCTTGCCATAAGGGGCATATCCTGTAGTCATACATCATTTATTGACAGCAGTCTACCTAACATATCACAACATTCCAGAAATGTCTGCGCAATGAGGTTCCTGACACATGAGGTCAATCTCATAGACATGGAGACAGCTGTGAGCTTTTCCCAGTCAGTGTTCACAGCACCAAGGAATGGGGGCATGGACTTTAAATATCCCACTGTCACTCTTGCAGCTCTCGGATCACATATATTTTAAATTATGCTGACTCCATTTGATTACAGCTTCTTTGGAGTTTTACTGGTTTATAATTTCTATATATAGTTATAAGAGAAGGGTTAGTTAAAAGAACTACGTAGCATAAGTGCTCTTGTTGGTCCAAAGCCCAGAAGAGATGGTGATTACCTTCCTCTTCCACTACTCAGACTAGTTTCCTCTCCTACTTAGCTAGCACCTCTACAGGGATACGTAGGTAGCTTGTGTAGGGAGGTGGCCCATACTCTTCATTCCTAAGATGTTGAAGATTCATGGTAGAAGTCCAGTATTCACTTATAAGAACTTTTATTGTATAGTTATTAGTAGACATGTGCATGGAAGAACACAGAAGATCATATGAATGCCAAAGTGACTTCCTCCTGCCTTCGTAATGTAGAAGCAATCAGTGTGCCTCCTAATGATGAGAGTGATTAGCTTCTGCCAGTCTTATAACCCATTTCCCTGCTTTCTAGCCTAATGTTATGAAGAACCAAACAATATCAGGAAACAGCTAGTTTGTTTACTCTTTCTGTTTATAGTTCTCTTTCTCTCACCATCCATTTTCACAGGTTTCCTCTGTCTGGAAACATAGGCCCATTGACTAGTATACCTCAAATTGCATAAAAGAGAAATACATATTTTTCTAGGCAGTCACTGGACAATTCCTACTTCACCCTAGCTCCCATTGCCATGTATTCTACTCATTTACAACACAGCACTGTGTAGTAACTACTGGTTTAGTTTATTATTACATCTTAAAGTCATCTTGTTTTTTCAAAGACATCATTTTCAAGTTAGCGTCTCAACCATTCTTTCAAGAGGCTGTCCGTCACTCTATAATTCTGGCAGCTTCTGAGATACGGTAATATACCATAAACTTGATCCCATATTTATGTCTGCAATGCCATCCTTGCCTCAATCTTTAGCAACATTATGTAAAAACCTGTATGAAATGCACCATTTTATGAACGCATGCATTTTTTAAAAGATTTATTTATTGGCCGGTGCTGCGGCTCACTAGGCTAATCCTCCGCCTTGTGGCGCCGGCACACCGGGTTCTAGTCCCAGTCGGGGCGCCGGATTCTGTCCTGGTTGCCCCTCTTCCAGGCCAGCTTCTGTTGTGGCCCGGGAGTGCAGTGGAGGATGGCCCAAGTGCTTGGGCCCTGCACCCCATGGGAGACCAGGATAAGTACCTGGCTCCTGCCATCGATCAGTGTGGTGCGCCGGCCCCAGCGGCCATTGGAGGGTGAACCAATGGCAAAGGAAGACCTTTCTTTCTGTCTCTCTCTCTCACTGTCAACTCTGCTTGTCAAAAAAAAAAAAAAAAGATTTATTTATTTATTTTAAAGGCTGAGTTACAGAGAGACAGAGATAGAGATAGAGACAGAGATAGAGAGAGAGAGAGAGAGAGAGAGAGAGAGGGAGGTCTTCCATCCTCTGTTTCACTCCCCAGATGGCTGCAATAGCCAGGGCTGCACCATTCCGAAGCCTAGAGCCAGGAGATTCTTCCAGATCTCCCAAGGATTTGGGCTATCTTCCACTTTCTCAGATCATAGCAGAGAGCTGGATCAGAAGTGTAGCAGCTGGGGCTCAAACTGGTGCCTATGTGGGATGCTAGCAGTGCAGGTTGCAGCTTTACCCAATACACCACAGCAGTGTACCTGAGCTCATGCATTTTTTTTTTTATTTGAAGGTAGGTGAGAGAGACAGAGAGATAGAGAGAGTTCCCACCCCCTGTTCCCTCCACAAATGCCTGCAGTGATTAAGGCTAGACCAGCTCAGGAACCATTATCTGGAAACACAACCCTAGGGAGACAGAAAACCAAACACCAGAGCCATCATCACCAACGCCTTCCAGAGTCTGTATGCAAGATGCTGGAGTACAGCCAGGAATTGAATCCAAGCACTCCATTATAAGTGAGCATTTACCAGACCAACTACTCCTTCCAAGTCATTTTATATTGATGTTGACTGACACACAGCAAACAGAAATGTGTATCAACTCAAATTTGTTTTCAACCTTTTATCAGATGATCTGAGTATTCTTCATTTTCTAGTGCGTGGTTACTAAAATAAATAAATAGAAGTGACTTTAAATTCTGTTGTAAAAGGATTATGGTAATGTCTACCATATTCAATTGTTGTAATGTTAGAGATACCCTTTTCATGGAAATCTGGGCCTGTCTATGCGTTCAGAGACTGAGAATTGGCTCAGTTTTGCAAACTGAGCAGGAGATTTTGACTTTTCCTTAAGAGAGCAGATCTTACCTCATGTTCACACATTCTTTATCTCATTTGAGTACAGATATTAAGAAGCTCTCTTGTTTTTACCACTGTGCCCATCTATCCATACTCCAAGAGACATTAGATATCTTCATAGATTTCCTAGAAGTCAAGTCACCACAGATATCAGGTTGGCTTTGTATTTCCCATGGTGATTACTCCTGTCTTACCTTTGATGCTTAAGTTCTACCATCAGGATGGAGAGGTAGGAGAACTGTGAGGGAAAATGTGATTCTATTTGAGAAGTCAGGGAACCACTGTGTTAGCTAAAATTTAGAGAAGAGGTGAATCAGTCTTGGGATTGAAATGAAGGATTTTTCTCAAGAATATTAGCAAGGTAATAAAAAGGTTACTCAAATATTTCTAAGTCTGTATTTTCAGTGGAGTATAAGATATTATCATATAGTTTACAAGCACCCTTTCTTTCTGCAAAATACGTTGTCTATTTTGAGCCTGATTACTGTTTAATTTTTGTCTTAAGTAGTTTACAACGTGTTATAAGCTACAAAGAAAATCACACACAAATATCTGTAACTATTTATCTATCAAGAAAAAAGAACCAGTATTGATTTCTTTGTCTTGCTGGGATTTATGAGACATGATTAGCTTAACACTTGGAACTTTTTAATATTTAAATATAATGATAGTGCTTATATTTATGTGGAAGCAATGCACTGCTGGTGTGAATTCTGTGCATTTTTGCTATGTAAGTCCTTAAAAGCAGGGAGTAAACTACAGGCCATGAATATATTTGCATGTTTTCTTATATAGTTTTCTGAAAATTTAAGTATCAGATTGTCGTTATGCAAATGTTTTCTCTATGCAAAATAAATGTTTTCCTGTTTTCTTTTTCCTTTATTTTGCTGAGTTTTTTTCACTATAATGATGAAATTTCATAGAGGCTGGAAGATGTAGGAAAAGGGCTGACTTTACTAAAGAATATTTCTACAAAAAGTTATATTACATTGAATATGCATTTTAAAACGTGTAAAATTTGTTAGACAAAATCTCATTGTATCTCTGCTTCAGAAAATGTAATAAGAATGAAATGCAAAAGAATAAACACATGTGAAATAAAGTTTAGTCTAATAATTCTTTACTTTGCAATTTTTAAAATGTGCCTACCAACCTATTAAAAACATGCATGTACTTATTTTCACTATGCTTTTATAGGGTATATGTTAGGAAATTCCTGAAAAATACATTGCATATAGCATTATATGGACATAGATGCATATATAACAGCCCTTTATTAAATGTAAGTTCCATTTAAATTTAAATTTGACAACTTATTTGATTTAAGGGCGAGATTTCCGAGCCATAGAATATGTTTTGTTATTCACAAAATGTGCATTTACTGAGAAAAAGAAAAACAAATTTGGGGAGAAGATAAACAGTGATTGCTGGCATTGCATTTAAATTCATGAAGTAGAGAAATGGAGAAATGATTATGATTGATGATAAAGTATAAGAGGAAAATATTATTAAACTCTAGGACATTAATTCAAAAATTATGCAGGAGTAGTAAAGGGGAAAAGACTTTCAAGGTTATGGTATTCTAGAGTTTTATTAAAGAAAAATATAGTGGATTTTATTACTAAAATTATTTTTTAGATATTACAATGATTGAAATGGCTTCATAAATATTTATTTTATAGTCAAATTTAACTAGGTCATACATGGAGAGCAGTTATATATCTGCTAAGGAAGCTAGGAAAAATCAAATTTTGCAATCTGTCAGGTCTATCAAAGAACTCACATAACCAGGAACTTGAAATAAGGATGACCTATGGAGATTTTCTCCTGAGATAAAATTAAAATGTTTGCATTCTTTACACTTCATTCATACCTAGGGTTTTGTATCTTTCAGAGATCACTCAAGCTGGTGGTGATGCTATAGAAAAGAATTTACATAGTTGTTGTTCCTCCAGAGTATGCTAAGGTGTTACCTCCTACAAAGGAGAAAATAAATCACCTCCTAAGTAACAGACTCTGAGGCCCAGAGTGTGCTTAATTCATGAAGAGAAGTAGTAAGCGTGTTACCATAGAACACTGATGAAGAAAAAGACAGGCCAGAGGGCTTAGAAAAAAAGCTGACTTCACCACGTAATTCCATAGTTTGACTGAAAAGATATTTCTTATGGTAGGTGGATTCGCCCAACTTTTTTTCTTAGATGTCAATCTGCGTTATTTTGTAATGGTAGCCCAAATTTACTAATACACTTTCTAAAGAGCTAACGAATAATCATAACTGGTTGATTAACCTCTCAAATTAGTTTTCTTATTTATAATTTTAGACAGCTAGATAGACAATAGATAAATAGACAGCTCTGGGTACCAACTAAGTTAGCATTAAGCACCAACCAGTGTGTTTGAAAATGATTTTCTGAACTTAATTCACTTTCTAAATGTTAGTAGTTTCACTGCTATTGCTATTTTAGAATGGACACATGTGAGTTCACTGGTCATTAGAAAAATAGTCTTTTTCCTTGTCCAATTCTGGAAATCAGACTTGCTCAAATACAAATTAACTAAGAGGTTTTAAAAACATAATGATGGAAGAGAATTTTTCATGAATGCTTTCACATTTCTGCATGAGTGGGGTTTTGTGAGAAAAGAGTACTGACAAAATTGGTTAAGCATGACCAAATAGCAAACAGGCACTGGAGGATAGAAATAGGGTGGGTATTGGGCTGGAGATGTATAAGTCTAGATAAGATGTTTGTTTATACTTCAGGGCTTTCCAGAGTAAAGCTTTCTCCCTTTCTAGAAGGAATAAGAGGCCAGTGTGCCAGCCAAGCTTTGTGAGCTCCAAGTCTCAGGATTTCATGGTTAATGGTTGTGGTGCAGCTACATTGCACACAGTATGGCATCAGGCTCTCACCACATCTCACCATGATGGTTAGGGCTCAGGAAACTGTCACTAAGATACACACACACAGAGACATGCACACACTTGTAAAGAATATTTCCTACCATTATGCACGGATTCCACTTACCAGTTTTGTTGAACACCATTCCTCCAATAACACGGCTCAATTTTTATTTATAAATAATTGTTAGTTTGGCGGTAATTTTATAAATTGAATGTACTGTTACTTTTTCACTTTACAAATCACGTTGTAAATTAGATGCCAATCATCATTAATGACCACTCACTTCTTTAAAGTTCTTCCACTGATAGGTCACTGTGAAACCACTTCTCAGTTCACAGACAGACAGCAAAGCATGTAGTTGTGGTGCCTCCTACTCACGTGTGATAAAACCATGGAGAAACTTGCAAATATGTATGATCAGAAGAGGGAACTGGCCTCTTCAAGTGCAGAAAAAAAATTAGAAGTCATATTGTTAAAGGGGAAATTTGAATTGAGCAATGAAAGACTTAATGGAAGAAAAAATCTGAAGGTAGGAACATTGGCATTTGTGCCATTTAAAACTATATGTAATGTTATGAGACCAAATGAGGAAGATGTCCCAGTGTGAATTAAAAAGAAACAAATGAAATAGCTTTGATGTTAAAGAAATACTCAAAGATTTTTTATGATATTAAAAATACAGGGCTGGCACTGTGGAGTAGTAGATTAAGCTTCCACCAGTGGCACCAGCACCCCATATATGGTCTGTTCATGTCCCAGCTGCCCCTCTTTTGGTCCAGCTCTCTGCCTGTGGCCTCAGAAAGTAGTGGAAGATGACACAAGTGTTGGTACCCTCCACCCTGATAGGAGACCCGGAAGAAGCTCCTGACTCCTGGCATCAGATTATCTCAGCTCCAGCCATTGTGGCCATTTGGGGAGTGAACCAGCAGGTGGAAGATCTTTCTCTCTGTCTCTCCCTCTCTCTGTCTATAACTCTACCTCTCAAATAAACAAATAAAATATTTTTTAAAAAGTGAAAAGAATAAAATTTTACAATTTGATCCAAACATATAAAGGAATATGGCAATTTGTCAAGGTCAAGAAAAGATGCTCAGTATATTGTATTATACATTATGTGAGTTCATCTATTGCCATACTAACATGCAAAGCAGGGGCTGCCTATACAAACAGGAAAAATGACATATACATGAGAAGCATAAAACAACACTCTGCTACTATACCGACAATCACAACCTAGAAATCTATCTTGCAATTTTCCAAGTGGGAACTGAGATTAATTTTATCATCAGAATTTAAATTCATTTTTTCCCATTTTGTTATGTGTGTTCTGTGAATTAAACTTTCATTACTTTCATGTGTTAAAGAAAAACCCAATATTTCACCATTTTACTTTCTGGGCATTCATTAACTTTGGCCAGTCGGTTTAGCTATTTTCATAGCAGTAACATGTAGTGCAAATGTATCTTATTTATTTCTGGCAAAGATTTAAAAATGTCTCATTTCTATATAACTATAGAATTTCTCCCTGTGGAAATTACTCAGTGAGATACATACTATCAGCTTTCCAATAATATTTGGTGAGATGTAGGAAGTTTTAAATCCATACTGAAAATAACAGAATAAAATATAATATGAGATATTTGGGGAAATATAAATAATAATTCAATTTTAGATGATATTAAAGTGAAAAATGGTATCACAACAAGTTTATAATAGTCTTAAAATATTTATTTATTTATTTATTTGAAAAACAGAGTTACAGAGAGGCAGAGGCAGAGAGAGAAAGAGAGATCTTCCATCAGCTGGTTCACTCCCCAAATGACCACATGGGCTGGAGCTGGGCCAATCCAAAGCCAGGAGCCTAGAATTTCTTCTGGGTCTCCCACACAGGTGCAGGGGTCCAAGCACTTGGACTGTCTTCTACTGCTTTCCCAGACCACAGTAGATAGTTGGATTGAACGTTGGGACTAGAACCAGCCCCACTGCAGGCGGTGGCTTTACCATAGTGCGGGCCTCCTATAATACCTTTATTTCTTAAAAATGTACAGTTTTAAATATTGCTTCATTATGGATGAAAAGAAACAGCATCTCAGATTTGACCTAGAATGTGGAGGATATGAGTACATGGTAAGCATTGGATGATTGAGGATTATATATAAAAATAATTGTTCACATACTGATAATTGTTAAATCTGAATGAAAAGTACAAAGGAATTCATTATTTTGGAATAATAGTATATTGTTTATATTTTTGTAAAATACATTATTATAAAATCTTGACAGAAATTATTGTGGAAAAGTGCAAATACTTGGAAGATAATAATCAGAAAATTGAGTCACTGTATGAAAAGCAAAAATGACATTACCACATGCCCACATATAAAAATGAGAAATGAATTAAACATCAAAATACAATAAGAAAGTATAGAGCAATGTTTTTGTTAGCTATAAATAGGGAACTTTCTAAAGCAACCAAACAGCTGAAAACATAAGTAAAAAAGGAATCACTAAACAATTTCAATTGAACAAAGAACAATTTAAGCAAAGTAAAAGGGTAAATAATTATGTGATTATGTTTGTAAAGTGTAAAACTTACAAGAATAACAAATAATTCTTGCAAATCAATAAAGAAAATGTTTAAAAAATCTTATAAATAAACAAATGGTATGAACTAGGAAGTTTGTATATGAAAAACATTATGTTTCACTACTATTTATAGCCTCTGAATGTATTTCTGCTGAACTGGAGTCTTTTTACTTTTTACTTGTTGAACAGTTTTATTTAGTAGAGCATTAAGCCTTTTACTATAATATAAATTAAAAATATATTAACCCAAAAGCAAAGAAAGACAGAAGAAAGAAAGAGCACAGAAAGAAAGAAAAGATGGTGGAAGGAAGGAAGGAAGGAAGAAAGGAAGGAGGGAGGGAGGGAGGGAGGGAGAAAGGAAGGAAAGAGGGAGGGAGGGACGGAGGGCCAGGAGGGCTGAGAGGGGAAGTGAGGACAAAATTGAAGGAGGGAGGGAGGAAGAGAATATTGTTCTATCTTAGAATTGTGACTATAAATAAGGAAGGAAGGAAGGAAGGAAGGAAGGAAGGAAGGAAGGAAGGAGGAGACACTTGAGACAAATACATGCTATCCCTTGACATTACACTAGACAAAATTTCATATAATAAATGTTGAGGAGAATGTAAATGAAATAGGAAGCCAGGGTACTTTCAGGGAGTGTGCTTATGTTTATGTCAAGGACATATTCTTCACTGAGTATGTATCTAGTGAAACAGATACATTTATGAGAGCATGCAAGTTGGTAAACCGGCAGTCTGATTCTGATCCCAGTTCAAGCTCACAGACAGTATTAGCAAACAAAGATGTTACCTTGACACTGAATTCACTCTGCATTACCCCTGGTGACATTTGCTTTGAGGGACATTAAAGGTAAGCTGTTCAGGTTGCTTTGGTCATGTATTTGAAGGACTGTCAGTGTAATAATGAAGTTAGCTATGGCATTTGTATTTTTAAAGACAACACAAGCTTTTTCCATCTTTCCTACATTTTGAATTTTGCTTTTTTTTTAGACTTTAGATGTCTCTTCTTACATTTAGCATAGCATTAGCATGCTTACAGGCAGTTGAGGATATTCAGTTGAAGACCTTAATTTTTACACACAAGGAAGCAAGTTTTCAGAGAGACAAATTGACCATCAAAGGGTCAGAAATCCAGTCAATAGGAGATCATGGCTACAGTCGTCAGCCAAATCTCATTTCACTGTAGCAACAAAATAGTGGCATCCTGGGACCATAGCCTGTTTTATTTCCTCTTTGGCTCCAGTAGCTCCTTCAGCCATTTATGAGATCACTACAGGGAGAAAAGCTTACAGTGGAAGCAATAGTTACAATAGATTTCTTAAAGCTGAGCATATTGTAGAGTTGTGTCTTAATCTGAGATAAGGTTGTTAGTGATACGTCTTTCAGCTTTACTATAAATCACTTTGATTCAGAATTGTTTTTCAGGAAGAAAATTATCTTAGAGAATCAAACATAATATAAACCAAACACAATCATCAATTTCATTTTTTAAAGATGTATTTATTCATTTTGAAAGAGAGAAAAAGACACACACACACAGAGAGAGAGAGAGAGAGAGAGAGAGAGAGAGAGAGAAAGGCAGAGAGAGAGAGAGAAAGAGATCACCTGCTTGTTCACTGGTTCACTTCCAAGATGGCCCCAATGTCAGTACTGGGCCAGGCCAAAGCCAGGAGCTAGGAACTTCGTCTGGGTTTCCCTCATGGGTGACAGAGGCCACATATTTGGGCTACCTTCCCAGATCTTAAGCAGTAAGCTGAATTTTAACTGGAAATACTGGGACAGGAATTAGCACCCTTCTGATATGCCAGTGTCCCAGGTGACAACTTAACCTGCCATACCACAATGCCAGCTCACCCTCAACATCTTAAAAATCATTTAAAACATTGATGCACAAACATTGCTTTGGCTGTCATGTGTATCCACAGTAGGCAAGTTCTCTCTCTCTCTCTCTCTCTCTCTCTCTCACACTTGCTGCTTTGTAATATTGAGTTTAATTACTGTGGCACACCTGGTTCATACATTGTATAATTCCCTATTATAAGAAGTTTCTCTAATGGATACTTGAAAATATACTCAAAAGTGTAGCATTCCCACCCTATTCAAAATACAAGGGTAGAATGAGAGAGAAAAGGGGATGAAGAGAGAATGAACATCACAGGAAAATCTAATTAGATTTGGGCCTGTTTATCCAATAGGTAATAAATCATTTAATTGTTTAAACAGGTAAATTGAAAAGAGTGACTATTTCAGGTTTAGAATAAACCATGGCCTCCCAAATCTTGTATTGAAGGAAACGGGCTAGAAAAGCAACTAAGTCCTCAGCAATAGTATAACCTTGAGTCCGGTGTAAATATGGCTGGGAGATTATTAGAAAAGGAGGACATCCAAAAGTATGGAGTTAATAGCCATCAAGAAATTTAAAAGAATCCCCCTGAAATCAGAATGGAGCTCTAATAAAGAAAATACACAAACACCCTGATAACCAACTCTCACAGTGTCTGGCCAGTAGAATTGAATTTCCACAGATCATTGACTGTCACCTACTGCGTGTTTCTTTGTATCCCCTTCTAAATGTAGAATTATTTTTGTGATTGCATCTGTATTACTGGAACTGCATGCTCAGTGTGTGTCTGCACATGTGCGTGCGTGCGTGTGTCTGTGTCTCTGTGTGAAAGAGACAGAGGTGGACTTGATGGAGTATATTTGAGTGATCAATGGACTGAATGTGTCAACATTTAGCCAAAATTAAAGGGAACATGAGTCATTTGTGTCCTTTCAGCACAATGTCTTATAGATGTTTCCGTTTCTTAATAATTTCTGAGATTTCACTCTTTGATTTATTATGTCTATCTCTTTCCCTTGGAACATCCATTCCATTTGCATTGGGTATTCAGGTTGGATCCCATGAGTCCTATTCTTCCACGATCAATCTGCTTTATCAATCTGTTTTATGTGCTGTATTATTTGAACGGGCCACCACTCTATCTTCCAGATAAGCTTTGCTGTAAATATAATACTTGGTTCACATCACGATTTTTAAAAATTCAACTATTTATTTATTTGAGCAGAGTTATATATATATAGAGAAAAGGAGAGACTGAGAAAGAGAGAGATCTTCCATCCTATAGTTCACTCTCCAAAAGGCTGCAACTGCCAGAGCTGGGCCAATGTGGGTCCAGGACCCAGGAGCTTCATTGGGTCTCCCACATAGGTGCAGGACCCCAAGGACTTGGGCCATCCTCTGCTGCTTTCCCAGGTGCATTATCAGAGAGCTAGAACCAGCGCCCATATGGGATGCTGGCACTACAGAATGTGGCTTAACCTACTGTACCGCAGCTCTGACCCCCGTGATTATATTTTGAATGCAGTCTTTCTTATTACTAATTGTGGTTTCTTTGATCACAGGCTATTTTATTAATGAATGCAAAAACTGCTCAAATCTCTTGAAGTAATCAAAATAAAAAGAAAACATGTTTTCTTTCTCACAAAATGTTTTATCTATTATTTTGGAGCAATTATAGATGTACAGGAAATTATTCAGACTTGCAAATCAAGTCTCAAATTCCCCAAGAGCAAACTCTGAATGGAGGTAAGCAGGGAAGATCTTCCTAAGGCTGTCCTTAGAATTGCCATCTGCAGAAGAGACAAGAGGACAGAGCAGAGGCAGGGACGTCTCAGTGAAGCCTTAGGTGGCTCTGGAGCTGGGGTCCCCTAGAACTTGTCATTACTTGGGAAAAGGAGGCCAGGTTTTCATGCCTGAGGCCACAGCAAATGAAGGCTGAGAGCTGAGCATCATCTCCAAGAAGTGAGGGAAACAAGCATTTCTTTCTTTAAGCATCAAAGCATTCTACAGAGCATGACCACATTCACCACTTCAGCCTACTATATTCTGCCATCATTTCTTGCTTCTAATACCTTACCAAAGATTGCAAACAGCATTCAGAAAAGCATCCGTTTTCTAATTTGCAATTACCTCCTCCCTGTTTTTTTTCACTTCATAATTCCATTATTTAAATATTTGATTAGGTTGTAACCATTGTTATGGGGTACTATGCAGCACTTCAGCATATACATAGCATAAAGCAATGAAGCCATGCAAGCTGCCCTTCACTTCCTTATCTTTCCTTAATGAAGTAAGTGATGGACTTCAAAAGGCAGAAGAGGTGATGGTTTTATCAAATGTTTGGTTATATCCAAGAATCAACTCCCAGTGCTCATCTTCCCAAGCAATCAGATTCCTCATTCTATGTAAAACAACCAGCTAGACAATGCCACACATTCATATATTTTACTTGGCAAAATACTTAACTAGGCTGGCGCCGCGGCTCACTAGGCTAATCCTCCGCCTAGCGGCGCCGGCACACCGGGTTCTAGTCCCGGTCGGGGCGCCGGATTCTGTCCCGGTTGCCCCTCTTCCAGGCCAGCCCTCTGCTGTGGCCAGGGAGTGCAGTGGAGGATGGCCCAGGTGCTCGGGCCCTGCACCCCATGGGAGACCAGGAAAAGCACCTGGCTCCTGGCTCCTGCCATCGGATCAGCGCGGTGCGCCGGCCGCAGCGCGCCGACCGCGGCGGCCATTGGAGGGTGAACCAACGGCAAAGGAAGACCTTTCTCTCTGTCTCTCTCTCTCACTGTCCACTCTGCCTGTCCAAAAAAAATAAATAAATAAATAAAAATAAAAAAAAATACTTAACTAGTTGCTAATTACTATTTCATTATCTATGTTATGTTATAAAAACAAATATACTCAAAACATAATGACTTAGAACGGAGGTGTTTCTCATTGTGTAAATGTCTTGTTTATAAGTCAGCTAGCAGTTCTGCTCCACAATATTCTAAATCCAGTACAGAGAGAGCAGAGTAGTTAATACCAGAAATGTTACCTGGCAAAGGGAATACAATGTGGCAAATTGCTCATTGGATTCTAAAAATGCTCTATTCAAACATTACATTCAAAATGCCCAATCTAGTTCCATTAGACAAAGAAAATAATTTTGCTGCAAAGTAAATCAAGGAGTTGGGAAAATGCAATTATGTGAGCAGGTGAACACAAAATTATTTGATGAAATGAGCAACAGATTACCAAGACTCACATTCATATACTATTTCAGAGGGAAAAAATTAAGAATTTGAAGATTTTTCCAACAGAAAGGAATGCAAAAAGGAGAAATCTATTTTAAAAATGAAGAAAAACTAAAGTACCTTATAAATTATGTGGAAAATGTGACAGTGAATGTTAATCCAGTGTTTGAGAAAGAATCCCTAAAGAAAAATTGCAGTGTGAAAAAAATAGAAACAATTGACTTTTTTATATTAATAAAAGATTAACAGATGGTGGGTCTAGCTACCCACATGGGATGTATTCACAGATGAAATTCTAGACTCTTGGTGTCTTCCAGCCTACACCTGGCTACTGTGGGCATTTGAGGAATAAATTAATGGACAGATTTCTCTCTCTCCCCCTCTCTTTGCCACTCTGCTATTCAGGTAAATAAACAATGAAATCTTTTAAAAGATGTTTGTTTTAAATCAATGCATTATTTGAGATACTTTTTATCTTTTGTTAAAAAGAAGTGAATTCAGGCCAGCACCGCGGCTCAATAGGCTAATCCTCCGCCTGTGGTGCCAGCACCCTAGGTTCTAGTCCCGGCTGGGGTGCTGGGTTCTGTCCCAGTTGCCCCTCTTCTGGGGCAGCTCTCTGCTGTGGCCCGGGAGTGCAGTGGAGGATGGCCCAAGTCCTTGGGCCCTGCACCTGCATGGGAGACCAGGAGCAGCACCTGGCTCCTGGCTTCGGATCAGTGCCATGCGCCGGCCACAGTGTGCCGGCTGTAGGTGGCCATTGGGGAGTGAACCAACGGAAAAGGAAGACCTTTCTCTCTGTCTCTCTCTCTCTCACTGTACATTCTGCCTGTCAAAACAAACAAACAAACAAAAAAAGAAGTGAATTCAAATTACTGAAAGTACAATACTTGTTCCATGAATGAAGTAGAAAAGCTCTTCCATGATTCCTTTGGAAAAAAAAAAAAAAAAAACACAAATTAATATGATTCAGTACCTGTCAAAACTGACACAAGTTCAGTTTATACTAATAAAAAATATCTGTATTATTTATTATTACCTTCCTTGAGAAGTCCTTACCTTTATTTACCTCTATCCCTATTTACACAGGTAGTATACATTTCTTTAATCTCTTAAGGTTCATAATCTATAGTATAATGGTAAAGACTGAAGAACTGGATTCTTATCTCTGAGGATAATTCATGTTCCATTTTTATCAGAATAAAATAACTTATACTTTATTTTAAAGTGTATGGGGCTATATTTATATCATCCAATGGAAGGGAAAATTTCCCTGGAAATTTGAATTTCCAAAATGCCTATAAAATATAGAATACCTATACATCAGTAACAATAAGAGAAGTCCTTTTCTATTTGTTTTTAAATTATATTTATTGTATTTTTGTGTACTTGAAAGCCAGAGTGACAGAAAAAGAGAGAGAGAAAGGGAGAGGGAGAGAGAGAAGGAGGTAGGTAGGTAGAGAGATCTCCTATCCATTAGTTCAATACAAAAAGGTACACAATAGTCAGGCATTGGCCAGGCCAAAGTGAGGAGCACAGAAGTCCCTCAGGGTCTCACACATGGATGGCAGGGTCCCTAAGAACTGGAGCCATCATATGCTGCCTCACAGGATGCAATACCAGGAAGCCGGATCTGAAGCAGTGCAATCAAGTCTTGAACTGGCACTCAGATACAGGATGTCGGCAGATGGAATTAAGGGCTGGTTTAACACACTGTGCTACAAAGCTTGTCCCATGTTTTGCTATTTAAATAGCTCTATATATACAAGGATACCTCGATTTTTAAAAAATTTATTAAATTATTTAAAAATTTTTTTATTTTGAAATAATTCAGATTTATAGGAAGTAAAATACTGTTTTCATACTTTTGTTTTATGAAGTTTTATGAACTTCAAAGCTTATTTTTTTGCATTCTATTTGATAAAATTGGCAAAGGTAGGTCATCTTTTTACCTAGAGAGATATGTTTAAAATGTTTATACATAGATAGGTGTATATATTGGGAGAAACAGATTTTTCTTTATTTAAAATAAAGTCCAGCAAACATGATTCATGTTATGTGATTTCTCTCTGAAATGAGAAGAGATTTTAATCTTGGCAGGCTTACACTGTGTTGCTGACAATAATTTTTCTCATGTCTGATAACACTGAAAGTCTCAGAACGCTTCACTCAGTATCAGTTGGCAGTGTATACATTTCTTATTCAGTTTATAGCCCCATTTTTTAATCAAGTGAAGTAAATAGGATTGAGAGCAAAAGAAAACCTCTGACCAAATAAGCTGACCAAATCCTGAGAGTCATATATTGCTTTGTGTTGTTTTTGCATTCCTGCTACTGTTAGTTCTATAATGCAGAACATTTGATTTGTGTGTGTACTAAGTAAAAAAAAAAAATCTCTTGAGCTTATTTTTGCTGACTTCCTTGTCAAATTTGGGGTCTGGCTTCTTTCTGTGTAATAAAACAGCTGCTTGCTAAAGATTTAAGAGAAAACACACACACATAAAAACATCAAATACATTCTTCATTTCCTCCATAAGCTTAAGATTTAAGTTTGCTGATTCTCTGCTTGCAATCAGTACCATTTATTGTTTTCATTGTATTCTCCTCTGCGCCTGTCTGTTTGACTAATTTGGTTCCACTGCATTCTTATCAACTTTAAAGGATTCTGTGAATAAGAGATTATGCTTTTTAATTCCACACTGTAATTGAAAGCCCCATCTGTTCCCTTACTTTTGTGTGGCATTACATTTACGAACATTGTCATCTTCTCATTTCCTCCTGATTGGATGAACACAAAACCCATTAGTCAGTGTGCAATGTGTGATGCGGAGCATATAGAAGCGGGCACCTATCTCTTCATCTCCTCCTTCACTTTCTTCATGCTTCCTCATTTCTTGACTTCCATCTCCTGCCAAGGAGCTCACCCAGGTTTTCTGGAACGTAAATACTTCCGTTAAGCATTGGTATAAACCCCTATGAATGCAAGTTTAGACACAAAAGGGAATCTAAGAATTTTTCTTTAGAATGAGATCAGAAATCACATCCTCCTGCTGCTTCTCCTCCACTTTGTTTCTCTCCCAAACAACAGCTGCATTGTAGGAATTCAGTCACAGAACAATTACTAAGCCCTTCTTTTTCGACAATATTGATGGGAAACTGTAGCCCATTTTACACGTTTTCCTCTCTCACTAGTTTTGGGTTTCTCCAAGTCTTACATTATAACTGATTTAAATGTGAGTCTATTTGGTGAAACCAGGGAAGCATGTTTAATGTGTCTGGAATAGACCAGAATTTGTCACAGGTACTAAACCTATGATTTCACTTAATTTTCACAATGTCCAGGAGATAGTAGCATATTGTTCATTTTGCAAAAGGGAAAAACGTGGCTGACAAAGATTAAGTGATTTAATCAAAGTCACAGAAGCAGTAATACAAGAGTCAGGATTATAATCTGGACCTATCTAACTCAATGCCTTTTATTTTTCTTTCAAAAAGTACATCAAATTAGGTAATTTAGCTCTAAATCAACAGATCATTCCCATTCCTTTCCTTCACTGGAATAGAATAAAATTATAGTGCTTACAATATAAAATGGGAACTTTGTGGCTCATTCTATTTTTAGGAGAGAATGAACCATTCCAAAGTAAAACATTTTGAAAATACATCTATTTCAATTTGATACTACTGATTTAAAAAAATTAAATGTTAGACAGAACTAATGGTTAGTCTTTCTCTAAGCACTGAAATCTTTGGTAGTTTAAATTAATCAAAAATAGCTCATATTTGTATCCAAACAGGAATGCACAGCAACTACTATTCTTAATCATTTTACTGTCCAGGGAGCACTTTTGTTCATTCTGTCTCTGAGATGGGTTTCAAATGTGATTTTTCCTGAAACCATCTTAAAATGGGACCCTCTAATCTCTTTTATGGATTATGTTTTCATTTTAATAGTCTGATTTCATTTCTTAACTACTGATACCTCTTAAACTCACTGCTGCCTCATCTGCCTCACACATTCAAACAAGCTGAAAATATAGCATATGCTCCTCTCTCCTTAGGGATTGGCAAGAAGTTGGAGCCATAATGAAAACCTGTACTCTGGCCCTGCTTACCTCCAATAGAAGTGCCAATCTCCTTTCCCTGCTCTATCAAGCCATTTCCCAGACCAGCTTAAGAGCTATACTGTTCTCCCGGAAAACCGAGTTATATGATGAGTACTCAAGCTTTTCATACCCTCCTGAGATGAGTGTGTGTGCGTGTGTGTGTCTGTGCGTGTTTGTGTGTGTGTGTGTGTGTGGTGTCATAAATCTCAATATCTAAAGCAGATTTTGGGAGGTCTATGCTGCTTTTGTGGGTGACCATAAATGCCCTGCTAACTGGACCCTCCTCTTCCACTCTTGCCCACACCATGCCCATTTTTCATTCTCCAATTAAAGCAAAACAAGGGATTTAAAGAGTTAATCTTCATAAAGATTTTAGGTAAATTTAATTGTATATCTTCGTTTTCCCTCTTAAAATGCAGTACCCAACCATGGCCCCCCACAATCCCTAAGTGACTAAGGCCTGGCCAGTTTTTCCAATGTCACTTGGCAATGTTTTCTCACAAAAATATCTAGGTGCAGCTCTATCTGTTCTGTATATTCAATATTCCATTTATTTTCTCTGCCTCAGGGCCTTTGACATGCTCTACTCTTTCCTGGAATGATATTTTCCCCTTGTCTTTTTTATCTTCATGTCACAAATTGTTTTTCTTTCTGTTTTAGCTTAAATGGTAGCTGTGTACAGTGTTGTCTAAATAAGAAACTCTCCTCCTCCTTGAAGAAATATTTTATACCTCAGTCCATGATTTGATTCCTTTGAGCTTTATGAAGGTAGATCTTGTGTTTTTTTTTTTATTTACTTCTTATAACTAGTTCCCAACAGTCTCCACCATCTGATAAATATGGTTAAATATATGAGCATTGGCAACAGTTTTGCTAACCAACTAGTTCAGAAATCAAACCCTTCTAAGAAGAAACATAACATAGATGACAAAGCCAGTGATCAACACAAAACTGATCCAAGTGAATAGTGTGGGAATTTTATACAATCACACAAGAATGATCAAAAGCAAAGCAAACAGTCAAAAACCACTCAGCTGAGATGACCAGAATGCTAAAAACTATAGGCATTTTCTCTTTATTTATGCTAAATCTACAAAGGCAATGGATGGATCCAAAAGATTGCAAAGACCTGTGATTTCCCTCTTGAGATTGGAAAGGTAGAAAAGCAGGGAATATGAAGGCAGCCATTCTATTTCTCTGAAGGAGAATTGAAGTGTGGAACTGGATGTATCTCTTTTCTAAAAGGAAAAGCTATAGCATCATCCTTCTTAGTTTATCAGGCCAAAAACTTCCAGCAGAGCTTCAAACAATTATTACACGTAACATCTTTCACTTTTAAAGATAGAACCTTGACCACTGAAACACTGAGGGTGTTAAATGGACAACAAAATCCATGTGGACTTATTTATTCATTTTACATATACTTGTATATGAATGTAACACTGGGAAGATCATTTCTTTTTCACTTAGTGGGAAAACACATGCTGAAATAATTTATTGATTAAATTGTCTCATCTAAAATAAAGAATGGTTACCAATATTCATAATATAGTAAGGAGTTAATATTCTCTAACAGTGCACTAATGTCATTACCTAAAGCAAGGTCTAAAATAAGTACCAGCTCAAATGAGAGAGACGTTAAAATCTAAGGGTCATAAATTCCTAAAGTTTTTCTCACTCTGAAGAAGCTATGGCATACATAAAAAGAATATAGGAAAGCAGAAGAGATATCTGTAAAGACACATTTTTTAAAAGATTGTATTTTCCTTGGATTTGTAAAGTGCATATAGAGATAAATTTGAAATGATTTGAGATAGCCCCAAATATAGAAATGCTGTGTCTGATTATTCTGACAACTATCAATCTTTTAATTCTCCAAATATATTTTTCTCTATGATCTGTCATGACTTATGAGACTAGTTTTTCTATTATTTTTAAATTTCAAAAAAAAATCATGAAGAGGGGGCAAAGTGGATTCCCAGCATTGTGAAATGGAGCACTAGTTCAAATCTGAGCTATTCCACTTACAATCCAGCTTCCTGCTAATGTGCCTGGGAAGACAGCTGCTGATGGCCCAAGTCCTTGGAATTTCTGCCACTCATGTGGGAGGCCAGGAAGGTGTTCCCAGCTCCTAGCTTCCACCTGGCCCAGACCTGTCTGTTTCAGTCGTTAGAGGAGCAAACCAGCAGATAGTAGATCTCTCTCTCTCTCTCCCTCACTCTCACTCATTCTAACACCCTCTCTTTCTCTCTTCCTCTCTCTTATGTTCTGAGTTTCAAATGAATAAATGTTTTAGAAATTTTGGGGTCACTCATTTTGTGCAGTGGTTAAATCATCCCTTGAGATGCCTGCAACTCGTATCTGAGTGCCCAACACAAGTTTCAGCTCTTCTTCTGATCCAGCTTCCTGATAATGCAGATCGTGGGAGGCAGCCAGCAATTGCTCAAGGACACAGTTCCCTGTCTCACATGAGAGATCCAGGAATCCTGGTTTGGCCTGGCCCTGCCCTGGCTGATGCAGGCTTTTGGGGATTGAACTAATGATTGGAACATCAAATAAATTATATGGAATAAAATAAAATGGAAAAACATTTTAAAAACACCTTTACATTTAAGAAAAGATGTCTCCTTTCACCAATCAATGATATGTTTAAATCAATATACCATGCAAAAGCAACATAATTACCTCAATTGTAAGTAACTATAATTGTAAAGCTTAATCATCCTTGCTTCAGAATCTATTATTTACGGTATATATATATATACCGTAAATCTATTATATATATATATACCGTAATCTATTATTTACGGTATATATATATATAACCGTAAAGTTATATATATATATACCGTATATATATATACCGTAAAGTTCTTTCATGGCCTGGAAACTATAAACTTATAAATGCATAGATTTGAATATATTAATTTGTTTTCTTTTTTGTTTGATGATTGCTTGCTCTTTCTTTTTTTTTTTTTGGTCTAAGATGTTGATATCATAAATTTTATTTAGGTTATACAAGTTCCATGTATTTCATATATACAGATTTAGGAACATAGTGATACTTCCATCACAACTACCCACATTCCAATCCTTCTTCATCCTCCGTCTCCCATTCCCACTCTTAATTTTTACAAAAATATACTTTCAGTTTACTTAATGAAGGTATAGTTAACTCTACATTTAGTAAAACAGTTCAACAAATAGTATGAAGAAAAAAAATGTTCCTCAATGAAAGAGACAAAGGCGGTAAATAATCATAAAATCTAAAAATGTTCATTTCTCTCCAATTCATTATATTTTAGGTACTCTATTAGTTACAACAGGTAAGAGAAAGCATATTATATCTGTCTTTTTTGGGACTGGCTTATTTCACTAAGCATAACGGGTTCCAGTTGCATCCATTTTGTTGCAAAAGACAGGATTTAATTTAATTTTTACTACTAAGTAGTAGTCCATAGTGTATATATACCATAATTTCTTTACCCTGTGAACAGTTGATGGACATCTGGGTTAATTCCACATCTCGGCTGTCATCGCATAGCAGAGCTGTAGTTTGAGTCCTGGCTACTCCAGTTCTGATCCAGATTCCTGTTAGTGAGCCCAGGAAGGCATTAGCATGGGCCCTGTGCCCACGTGGGAGACTATGATGAAGTTCCTGGCTCCTGGCTTCAGCCTGGCCTTCATGTGGCTGTTGGTGGCCATTTGTGGAGTGAACAAGCCAATGGAAGATTCTCTAACTTCCTTACTTTCTCTGTTATTCTGACTTTCAAATAGATAAATCTTTGAGGAAGAAAGAAAAATATGACATGGTAGGTTAAGAAAAACACTTTAAAATTTGACATTGAGTACAACTGATATTTAATTTGTACTTCTTGTTTAATAATATCTCTCTGGTCTATATTCACTCAAATGCACAGTTTATCATGTCATGCCGATTATTTCACTCTAATTTGTGGTTACACTTTTATTATTATTTCTAGCTACCAGGTCACTTAAATATCATGAACTTGTAATGCGTGTGTGAGTGTGTTTTCAGGCTAAATTGGTCCCAAGGTTTTTTGTACAAACTCAGTAACTGCTATTTTGAAAAGTAACATGTTTCCCCGTGGTGTAGCTCCTTCCTCTGAAGTCTGTTAATGTGGCAAGCTTTGACTGCTACGAATATTCTTATTATATTACTGTTGTTACAATGCACCTTTTTCTTACCTAAGCAACAACATCATAAGAATTTCCATTTCCCCAAATCTTCCTGTGAATCTTCTTTATGAATTGAATCCTATTTGACCACTACCATTGTTATAATTCCCCCATCAATTGCCTAGAGTTTTCTAACTACATAGTATATGATTAGTATATGATCTGCAAAAGCAATTTCATTAACCAATATTTACTCTTTGTGTCTCTTAAAACCTTTCATTTTCTAATAATAGAAACCAGATAAATGTTAAACAATAGTATTTATCTTTTATTCTTATCTATAAATCAATATATTCCTTTACTATGTTTTGCTAATATTTAAAAGAATTTTTTGGATATCACTTAGGATTTATCTTTTTTTTCTGGAAGACATTATGTTAAGTGAAATAAGCTGGATGCAGAAATACAAATACTGCATGATCTCACTCATGTAGAATCTGAAAAAGTTGACACCATAGAATTTGGGAGTAGGGTAGTAGTTACCTGACACTGGGGAAAGATGGGGGTAGGGGAAAAAGGGATTCGTTAATGGGTGTAATGACACAGGAGGAATCATTTCTGGTGTTTTATTGCACAGTAGGGTGAACATAGTTAACAGTAGTGCATTGTTTATCTCAAAAAGTCTAGAACAGATGATTTTAAATCTTCTCAGCATAAGGAAATTAAACATTTTAAAGTAATGGGTGGACTAATTACCTTACTTTTAATTTTAATTTTGAAGGGCAGAGTTACAGTGAGATAGGGAGAGACAGACAGAGAGAGAGAGAGAAAGAGAGAGATTCTTCTATCTGCTGGTAGAGGCTGGGCAGGGCCAAGTCAGGGGCCAGGAGGTTCATCTGGGTCCTTCACATGGGTGCAGGTGCCCAAGTGGTTGGGCCATCCTCCACTGCTTTCCCAGGCACATTAGCAGGAACCTGGATCTGAAGTGGAGCAGCCAGACTTGAACTGGATCCCATGTGGGATGCTGGCACTGCAGACCTGGCTTTACCTGATATGACACAGCACCATCCCCCAATTCCCTTAATTTGATCATTACACACTGCATACAAGAATGGTAACCTCACATTTCACCCCATACATATGTATAATCATATTATTTATCAACCAAATAAAATACATTTTTATTTTTTTTTTATTTTTTAAACTTTTATTTAATAAATATAAATTTCCAAAGTACAACTTTTGGATTATAGTGGCTTTTCCCCCCATAACCACCCTCCCACCCACAACCATCCCATCTCCCACTCCAATCCCATTCTTCATCAAGATTCATTTTCAAGTATCTTTATATACAGAAAATCAATTTAGCAGATACTAAGTAAAGATTTCAACAGTTTGCACCCATACAGAAACACAAAGTATAAAGTACTGTTTGAGTAGTAGTTTTACCATTAGTTCGCATAGTACAACACATTAAGGACAGAGATCCTACATAAGGAGTAAGTGCACAGTGACTTCCGTTGTTGATTTAACAATTCACACTCTTATTTATGATGTCAGTAATCACCGAGGCTCTTGTCATGAGTTGCCAAGGCTAGGGAAGCATTTTGAGTTCGCCGACTCTGATCGTATTTAGACAAGGTCATAGTCAAAGTGGAAGTTCTCTCCTCCCTTCAGAGAAAGGTACCTCCTTCTTTGATGGCCTGTTCATTCCACTGGGATCTCACTCACAGAGATCTTTAGGTCATTTTTTTTTGCCAGAGTGTCTTGGCTTTCCATGCCTGAAATACTCTCATGGGCTTTTTAGCCAGATCCGAATGCATTAAGGACTGATTCTGAGGCCAGAGTGCTGTTTAGGGCATCTTCCATTCTATGAGTCTGCTGTGTATCCTGCTTCTCATTTTGAGTCATTCTCTCCTTTTTAGTTCTATCAGTTATTATTAGCAGACACTAGTCTTGTTTATGTGATCCCTTTGACAATCCTATCTTTTTTTTTAAGCATAAATTTGGCTTTAATAGCCTTATCAATTACTTTGGTCTAATAATATTTACAGAATTCTTTGTCCAACAAGATCAAGCTTCCATGGATGGACCACAGTCTGGACAACAAAATACACCTGAAACTGTGAATGTTCACAAAACACATGAAGAATGTTCCCAGATAATAAATTTTAAGAAACTGTAGCAAGAAGAACAATTGAAGCATGAAAAAGAAAAGGAATGAAAATTGAAGTATAAATGAATAATATTGAAAAATAGGAAAATAATATATGAAAATCAGCAAAACCAAAAGATAATTCAGTGAAATAACAAATTCATAAACCTCTCTCCCTGCTCATTAAGAAAAGAGAAAGACAGAAATTACCAGTATCAGAAATCAAAGAGTGGCCTTCATTGGAAATGAACATTAATGTTCCATGGAAACTTAAGGATAATAAGGGGCTACTAAAATCACTATGCTCAAAAATTTGATAACTTAAATGAACAGAACAATTGCTTGAAACACAAATTGCCAATACTTACACAAAAAGAAATATAATCAGTCAAGGCCCATTTCCTTTAAAAGAATTGAATCAAAGATGCATACTTCTTCCCACCACCACCAAAAAAAAAGGAATGAAAATATCAGGCAAGGGTAACTCATAGTTGAATTCTACCATACATTCCAGGTACAAAAAAGGACAACGCTCTACAATTTCCTCTTGAGATCTGAAGTGTAGATAATAATTTATAACTCAATTGGTGAAATCAGCATTACCTTAATAAAAAACTTGTTAAACTTCTAAGAAAGGAAAACTATAGAAAAACATTTCACATGAACAAAGATGCAAAATAAAAATAGAAAGCAAAATAATAATAGGTAAAATCCAACAGTTTTATGTAGTACAAGCAAGTGGTATTTATCCCACGTAAGCAAGGCTGTCAGCATTTAAAAAAATCAATAAATTGGACATACTACACAAACTGCAAAAATGTTAAATGATTACATCACCTTTTGTAGAAGATATTTGGCATAAAAAAACTGAGCAAACAAGGAACAGAAGAGAAATTCCTCATCTAGATAAAGAATATATACCAAAACCAGCTTTAATAGTGAAATTGGACAGTTTTCCCTTAAATTGGAGAAAGGGGGAAGTGTCTTTTTCTCACCACTACTTTTCAATATTATGGTGGAATTACTAGACAGTGCAGTAACACAAAGAAAGGATACAAAATGCATACATATTGGGAAGGAAGACATAAAACTGCTAGCAAATGTCATTATTGCATGTATAGAAAATTCAAAAGTACATCATAAGTACCCCTGGAACAATGTTAGTGTAGCAAAGTGGCGAATTACATGTACAATTTCATTGTTGTTCCATGTATGGGTAAGAGCTAGGATTTGAAATTTAAAAACAAAATTAAGCATCATTTAAAATTGCATCAGGTTAAGAAGCAAATCCCAATCGGTGTCTTTTAACTGGACAGTTCAGGCCATTAACTTTCAATGTGACTAATGAAAAGTGGTAACTTTGCCCTGCCATTTGCCAAAGATAAGTTCTAATATATGCTTTGAATTCCCTGTGATCTTTTGCTGTGAGGTTTCCTTCCTTTATCTTCTTTCATACTGATGACCGTGTTTCTGTGTTTCTGTGTGTAACACATCTTTAAGCATCTGTTGCAGGGCTGGACAAGTGGCAACAAATTCTTTCAATTTCTGTTTGCTATGAAAAGTCTTTATTTCACCTTCATTCACAAATGATAGCTTTGCAGGATATAATATTCTGGGCTGGCAGTTTTTCTCTCTTAGTACCTGGGCTATATCTCGCCATTCCCTCCTAGCTTGTAGAGTTTCTGATGAGAAGTCAGCTGTGAGTCTGATTGGAGATCCTCTGAGAGTAATCTGACGTTTCTCTCTTGCACATTTTAGGATCTTTTCTTTATGTTTCACTGTGGAGAGTTTAATTACAATGTGTCGTGGTGAGGATCTCTTTTGGTCGTGTTTATTAGGGGTTCTGTGAGCTTCCTGTACTAGGATTTCTCTGTCCTTCTCCAAACCTGGGAAATTTTCTGCTAATATCTCACTAAGAAGGCCTTCTAATCCTTTCTCCCTCTCCATGCCTTCAGGAACTCCTAGGACCCGAATGTTGGGTTTTTTAATAGTATCCTGAAGATTCCTGACAATATGTTTTAGATTTCTAATTTCCTCTTCTTTTCTTTGATCTGACTGTATCCTTTCCTGTTCTCTGTCTTCTAAGTCTGAAATTCTCTCTTCTGCTTCACCCATTCTGTTTGTAAGGCTCTCTATTGTGTTTTTCATTTGATCTATTGAATTCTTCACTTCAGTCACTATCACAGTTTCCTGTTGTACTAATTGTTTCGTTTCATTTTGATTCCTCCTTAATATTTCATTTTCACGAGAGAGATTTTCTATCTTGTCCATTAAGGCTTTATGTAGTTCAAGAATTTGTTTTTGAGAACTTCTCAATGTTCTTATCAATTTTTTGAGATCTGCTTCTTGCATTTCTTCTATGTCATCATCTTCATAATCTTGAATTGGGGTGTCTTTTTTATTTGAGGGCGTCATGGTGACTTCCTTGTTTTTATTACCTCGGTTTTTGCATTTGTTATTTGGCATATTGGAGATATTTGGTTTCTTCACTGTGGTGCTTTTTCTTGTTATACTATGACTCTAGATTAAGTGGACTATCTGTTTTTGATGGAGCCTTAGGGCTTGAGATGGGTGTGGCCTGAGAGCTCTGTTTGGTGTGCCAAAGGTGACACTCCCAGGTTAGGCGTGGTAAATCTCTCTCTCTCTCTTTCTTTTTTTGATTCAAAAGGGAAGTAATTCCGCACAGCTGAACGAAGTTGGAGGTAGTTAGCAGGCAAATGATATACCCACAGGAGCCAGAGATCGGAAGCTCTTTCCCAAGGACCACACAGGGAATCTATTCGGCCCTTAGAGTGGGCTCAAATTCTCCTTCAGTCCCCCACTGGGTTGCCAAAGTTACGGAATTGTAGCGTCTCTGGAGAGTGCTCACGTGAATTCCGTGAGTTCTCTCCCCCACCGTCTCTTTTTTCACAGTCTCAGTTCAGTAGCACCACAAATTTACTAGGTCCTAATCTCCTGTTAATTCACTCCGCCCAGAGTCAGGTTTTTCTGCTAGGCTCAGGGCCGGTGCAGACCTGAGGTCGCTCTGCTTATGACGTATGTCCAAGATGGTGCCTGCTCTTTGTCTTGCTCGCCCTTGAGAGGTGAGCGGAGAGAGAGAAACCCGTGTCCGTACCAGTCACCTTTTTTTTTTTTCTTCTCTCTCTCTCTTCCAGTTAGCCTGGTGAACTTTTCCCCCCGGGGGTCGTTCCCTCTAGTCTCCTGTTTCCGCTTGCCTGCCGGTGTCTCGGGCTATTGAGGTTCGGCTCACCTCGCGTTCCAGCGCTGGTGTGTTGAGTCTGCCGCTGATGTCCCGAACTGTGGGCTCCCACGCTCTCCACGCAGGTCCGCTGTGAATCACGCATTCCGGAAGAGTTTCTTCTGCTGTTTCCTCCCCTACTCTTCCTTGAACCTGCAGTATCTCCACTTTTATTAAACTATCTCTCCCCGGACTATCAGTGTGCTCCCTTCCTATTCCGCCATCTTGCCTCTGACTCAGGTACATCCTTTTTTTAAAAAGATTTATTTATTTTATTTGAAAGAGTTACACAGAGAAAGGAGAGGCAGAGAGAGAGAGAGAGATGTCTTCCATCCACTGGTTCACTCCCCAATTGGCCACAATGGCCAGAGTTGCACCAATCTGAAGCCAGGAGCCAGGAGCTTCTTCCAGGTCTCCCACATGGGTGCAGGGTCCCATGGACTTGGGCCATCTCCTACTGCCTTCCCAGGCCATAGCAGAGAGCTGGATTGGAAGTGGAATAACTGAGTCAAAAACCGGTGCCCATATGGGATGCTGGCACTGCAGGCAGTGACTTTACCCACTGTGCCACAGTGCCGACCCCATAAAATACATTTTAAGTAACTAAGTTATATGTAATTAAAAGGATAAATCACCTGTATAAAATTATTGCAATTTTCTCTTTCTTTCTCTTTTTTTTTCTTTTATTTAAGATTCATTTATCTGTTTGAAAGTCAGAGTTACAGAGAAAGGTAGAGAAAGAGAGATCAATATCTGTCACTTTTTGGTTCACTCCCAAGATGGTCAAAATATCCTGAGCTGGGCCAGGCCAAAGCCAGGAGCCAAGAGCTTCATCCAGGTCTTTCATGATAGCAAGGGTTCAGGTTATTTGGACCACTTTCTGCTGCTTTCCCTAGGTCACTAGCAGGTAGCTGGATCTGAAGTGGAGTATTCAGGACACAGACTGACACCCACATGGCATGTTAGCATTAGAGTAGGTAGGCTTTACTGCTGCGCTATGATGCTGACTCCTCTCTTAGATTCTAAAAACATATTTGGGCATGCTTAAATGCATTGTACACATTTGTATTTTTTATTTATTTAAATATTTGTTTTTATTCATTTGAAAAGCAGAGAGAGAAGGAGGGGGGGATTTTCCCTGTGCTGTTTCACTGCCCAATTGCCCATAACACTTGGGTCTAGGTAGGTCAGGCAGAAGCCAGGAGTCGAAAACTCCATCTGGGTCTCTTACATGGGTCACAGGGATCCAAGTGCCTGGGTTATCATCTATTGCTTTCTCAGCTGCATTAGCCAGGAGCTGGATCAGAAGCAGAGCAGCCAGGACTTTGAAGCAGCACCTTGATATGGGATGCAGGCGTCTCAGGTGACCGCTTAATCTGCAGTGCTACAATGCCTTTTAAAGATTTAGGTTGATAAAGTTTCATAATGGGATTGTCTGGATGGAATGCTTTGGGGTGGGTGATATTGATGATCTTTGCAGTATTCTATATTTATTCTATGGCGCTAAATTTTGATGTGTGTTAATGTGGAGTTATTCCAGGTGAAATTACACTTTCATGAAATATCATCTAATAGATGTAGTTTTTTAAAAATGTTTATTTATTATTTATTTGAAAGACAGAGTTACAGAGAGGCAGAGGCAGAGAGAGAGAGAGAGAGAGAGAGAGAGGTCTTCCATCTGCTGGTTCACTCCCCAAATGGCTGCAACAGCTGGAGCTGGGCCGATCTGAAGCCAGGTGCCCGGAGATTCTTCCAGGTCTCCCACACAGGTACAGGGGCCCAAGCACTTGAGCCATCTTCCACTACCTTCCTAGACTATCAGCAGGGAGCTGGATTAGAAGTAGAGCAGATGGGACTTGAACCAGCGTCCATATTGGATGCCAGCCTTGCAAACAGCGGCTTGAGCTTCTGCGCCACAGTGCTGGCCTCATGAATGTAGTTTTATGGGTTTTTCTTTCTTTGTTCTTTTTTTTTCATTTCAAGTTTACAGAGTTGAACAATCTCACAAGTTTTTGGCAATACAATTACATTTGTCTTTATATTGTGTTTCCTCTATTTATTTTATAGTTTCTCTGCTTATCTTCAGAAAATTAGTTTGCCTTTGCCAGACACTAATAATCTCTGTGTTTCCTTTATTTTGGTGCTACCAACTTTTTAATTTAGTTTTTATTTTTAAAAGACTTATTTATTTATTTATTTATTTGAAAGTCAAAGGTACAGAGAGAAATGGAGAGACAGAAAAAGAGAGAGAGAGATCTCCCATCTACTGGTTCACTTGCCAGATGGCAGTTTGACCAGCACTGGGCCATGTTGAAGGCATAAGCCAAGAGCTTCATCCAGGCCTCCCACAGGGGTAGCAGGGCCCAAAACACTTGTGACATCCTCCACTGCTTTTTCAGGCCATTAGCAGGAATCTGGGTCTGAAGTGTTACAGCCAAGACACCACGAATGAGCATGGTTGTGAAATGCTGGTGTTGCATGTGGCTGCTTTACCCAATATGCCACAATGATAGCACCTAGGATTTGTTTTCTAATTAAATAAATTCTACTTTTAAGTTTTGTTTATTTCCACGGCAGTATTCTTAAATCACTGTTTAATGAAAATAAACATTTATAACAGAATAGAAAAAAATATAATGCTTAGAAATAAAAGAATGAACAAAAGAAAATCACACTTAATTTGGGAGATGAAAAATAAAAGCCAAATTACAAAATAGCTAAAAAGATTATAAATTACTTCACATAAAACATATTGAGTGCAGTTGGAAAACAATGTTTGGCGATAAAACAACCAATCTTAACTTTTTATATAATGAAATCATTCAGTATAAAAGTAATTTTACAAATCTTTCAACCATAGAGGCCTAAGAAATATAATAAGATATGCCTAAGAATTGCAGAGACATTCTAATTTAAAACATAAAATAAAACTTAATATATAAGAAAGCAGAAATAAATAGAACTGTTCAATAAATTCAAGAGTAACATTGAACATTTGTAAACTAGAGAAACAATTAGCAAGGGAATAAGTTTAAGTCAACTAATTAAGTTAGAAAAATCTCTAAGCTATCAATAACAAAAAGACATAGTATATTTGTAAATAGCACCAATTCTGAAATTTAGATGTTTCAGTAATTAAATATGTATATTCTAAATGAATCACAAATTGCCACTTTCTTCTCAGATTTGTAACATTAACAAAAAATATTTCAAGCAGTTTCATCATGAGATGAATGAACAGTTCCATAGACATTTTAGTAGGAGTGTCGCATGAGTATCACGTGTCTTTATTTCTTGCTTTTGAAGCAGAGACTTACTGTTCAACAGCATCATTTTTCCTTGCAGCTAGAAGCCAAACAGAATCTATGAAATCACAGATGATATGTTGTATCTTCCATTGTTTCACAATCCTGCCTTATTTGCAGCAACCTAGCAGGCCTGGTCTATGATCCTCAAAGCCATGGGAGACAGAGAGCGCCGTGTGGCTGCCACGTTTGCCTCCCTCAGGGGACAGGGCCTCTGAGCCAGTCTCTGGATGACACAGCTCCCAAGAGGGTGATGCCATTTCACTTTCACTTACAGCTGTTTGCTCAGAGATGAGATGAGCCATGCCCTCTACTCCCACCCTGCTGTCAGTCATCCAGTACCAGCTGATGTCTGAAAACCAAACACCTGAAACATGAGACGGAACAGGAGGTTAACTCAGCAATTCTGTACATAGTCCAGTACCAGAAATGTTTCCTGAATAACAAAGCTACTTCTTTCCCCAGGGACTTGGAAGTGAAGGCACTGTAGATGCACAAAGTGCAATCTGATGGGCATGGTGGTGGCATGCAGCCAAACGTGACCTCCACAAAGACCATGAGGCTAGGGCTGCCTGTGGCTTTCCTTGGAGCTTTGGTTGCCTGGATTAAATTGTTCGAGCCTTAAATTCAAGAGCCTTAAAAGCATCCCTATCTTTGGTCTTATAGTCCTTTTTTCCTGGATAGCTATCTGATGAAACAAATGGCAGTCAGCATCCTATAACTAAGAGTGAGTTTTGATAGGATTGTTGCAATAATTTCTCCAGTGTGAAAGATAGAAACTGACACATCACTGGCTCATAGAATAGGTCTGGAAATTAAAAACAAACAAACAAACAAAAAACCTAATAGGACCATGGTGAGAACGTTGCAAGGTTCAACTGAAAAAGGAAGCAATACCTGAGTTCAGCAGACTGAAGATGTCTACAATACCCCCTAAAGAAATCCTGGGAGTAGAAGAAATTCCTCAAAAAAATCACAAATCCTTTCCTTTAAAAAGAGAGTCGGCAGTGGCAGCCTAGTCCCAGCCTCTGATCTGGTTCCTCGGACCAGCCAGTGTTCAGACACCGGTTTCTCATGCTTCCGGTGTCTACATTTCAGAAATCCAAGTGTGCTTATGCTGTGGTGAAGCAGGCTACAGTGAGGTTTCTGAAACCACGGGCTCACTGGTGAGTGTCCAAAGTTCTCAAGTTGATGTAGCAATGTGCTGTGCATGGGACAGGGAACAACAGATTTATACAGTGAACTTTTGAGTTTCAAAAATGGTGTCAGAGAAACTAGAGATAGTAGAACGCCGCTACTGTGCACAGCCTTCCTTGAGGTTTCCCATGTGGACTCTAGTATATAACTGGAATTCATATGCTGAATTTACTACTATTCGTAAACACCCAGGAGAAAAGTGCTCTGCCCTTCTTTTCTGATTTCTAGTCACAATTGTGATGATGTACAATGCAGTATAAAGTAGATTTAGGGAAGTAGTTTTCACATGTTTTCTGTTGCATGCCCTCTGAAAGACTATTATAAAACAATGCAAGACTTCTTATTATACATATTAATAAAACCAATATATATTACATAATTTGATATATAATCATGAAATAAATTTAAAAGTTTGAAACAAAATGAAAATGTCATTGCAAATCTATTCATTAATGAAGTGAATAGACTTTCTGTAAAAGAGTAATAAACTCATCTTTAGACTTGTGTGGATATAATTTATTTCCAGGATGAGATATAATTAAGCAACAATTCTATTCTATATTCTATATAGAATATTCTATTCCTATATTTTTGCTCTAGAGATGTGAATACCGAGTAAACAGATGGATGTAAATGAAAGAGTTTAACTATGACATCTAATTCAAGTTTTAAAATTCTATTGAAAAAACTAAGAAAACTCTTCCTCAACAGTCCAGACAAGGGTTGTTCAACGTTATTTCTTTTCAAAGGTGATTTCCCTTTTTTCCTCTTTTCTTCTCTTTCCTTCATTTTCATTTTATTTTATTTTTATTTTCTTTCTCTCTTTCTTTTTTATTTTTTTAAAGAGTTTATTTATTTATTTGAGATGTAGAGTTACAGACAGTGAGAGGGAGAACCAGGGAGAAAAGTCTTCTGTCCATTGGTTCACTCCCCAAATGGCCGCAACGGCCAGAGCTGCGCCCATCCGAAGCCAGGAGCCAGGAGCTTCTTCTGGGTCTCCCACATGGGTGCAGGGGCCCAATGACTTGGGCCATCTTCTACTGCTTCCCCAGGCCACAGCAGAGAGCTTAATAGAAAGTAGAGCAGCCGGGACTCGAACTCGCGCCTATATGGGATGCCTATATGGGATGCCTATATGGGATGCCGACGCCTCAGGTGGAGGATTAACCTACTGCTCCATAGCATTGGCCCCTCTTTTTTTCATTTCTGTCTTTGTCTTTTCTTTCTCAGACTGTACAAGAGAGGGAAGAGATTGAGGGGTGGGAGAGTGGGTGGGAAGGCAGGTATGATGGGAAGAATTACTATGTTCCAAATGCTGTATTTACAAGATACATACAAACAAAATTTAAAAAAATTCTGTTGAAAGTTGTTTTTCATTCTCTTGTGGACCAAAATTATGTAGTGATAAATATGCCAAAAACTTGTTTTCAAAGAGGAAAGCAAACATCTAAAAAGGGAATAAAGTAGCTGTGAATTATTACTGGAATATTTATTCGGACAATTTCTGAAAAATAAGAAAAAAAGGAAAATTAAAGACTTCACCAATTGCTACAGGTAACTCCGGGTCTTCATTTCTTTTCTTTCAATGTAACACAGTGTGTTTAACATCATGCTCAGGAAGAATTTCTAAATCGGAACTACTATCTTAAATATATTTATCAATAAAATACTTTCAAAACTTTTTGGTTACCAAACATTACCTGCACACAGTGTAATATTTCAGATGTGCAACTGCAAAATGATCAAATTAGGCATTTATTTTCAATTATTTTTCTATATTCTTCTATCATGATCCTAATAAAACCAGATTTTACTTTAAGACTGTCAATCAAATCACAGTTATTTCTTGCCCTATAAAGTCTGATTTTATTATTCAACTGAAATAAATACTATCATGCATTTTGGGGATATTATGAACAAAAGTCATAATCAATGAATAATGCAGCTTACTAGAATATCATTAAATTGCTCAGAGAAATATACTGTATAAACTTAATCTGATTGACTTCATTGTTTAAAATTAAAGAATATGGGCCATCTCTGTGGCACAGCAGGTGAAACCAGCACCTGCAGTGCTGGCATCCCATGTGGGCACTGGTTTGAGTCCCAGCCACTCCATTTTCGACCCATCTCTCTGCTATAGCTTGGGAAAACATTGTAAGATGGCCCAAGTGCTTAAGCTCCTATGTGCAGGCCAGACGCACCAGTCAAATGGAACCTAAGGGAGGGAGAGGGACTGAAAAGAGGGACAGGAGATCGCAGAGAGTGGAGCCAAGACAACAAGGCTGATCAAGGCTCATTTATTCCAATGTCATGGTGGTGTTTATACATAACAAGCACAAAGAAGCACACAAGATAACAACATACTTAAGCAACTTATCGGGGCCTCTGGTGGCACAGCTAATTTTAACAGAGCATTCTTTTTATTTCTTATTTATTTATTTATTTTTTTGACAGGCAGAGTGGACAGTGAGAGAGAGAGACAGAGAGGAAGGCCTTCCTTTGCCGTTGGTTCACCCTCCAATGGCCACTGTGGCCAGCGCACCGCGCTGATCTGCTGGCAGGAGCCAGGTACTTATCCTGGTCTCCCATGGGGTGCAGGGCCCAAGGACTTGGGCCATCCTCCACTGCACTCCTTGGCCACAGCAGAGAGCTGGCCTGGAAGAGGGGCAACCAGGACAGAATCTTGCAGCCATCTGTAATTTGACTTTCAAGTAAATTAATAAATTTAAAAAAAAAAGAAAAAGGAGTGAAGTGCCCCATTTACCTCCTTTTATGATTTAAATCACCAGCTTCCCCCTCAAAAATAGCACTTTCTTTTTCAACTGCCAGGATAGAAGAAATGACATGATTGAGAGAAAAATGCTATTATTTCCAATGCCCATAGTCTACAATAGAGAAAGATTTCATTTTAGTTCCTCCTAGTTCAGGTTAAATTATATATTATGGCATTTTTATGGTTATAAAAGGATTTGAATAATCTAAAAGGCAAAGCCCTATTTTGTGTCATGGAGGTTTGATCATTCACTAAATAAGTCTTCATCTACCTTAGAATTTAGAATGCTGAAAGTTTACTTTCAGGAGCGTAAGAAAGCCTAAGATTTGGATAGATGAAAGTTCTTTCTGTTTGTGAAGTGAAGGAGGGTGGTACTGAATAAGATGGTAGTAGGGGAAAATAAAAATCTCAACAGTCCATGTAGAAGCAGAAAATGACTAAATGTATTCCTTGAAAACTGTAGCAGCCACAAAATCTTTTTGGAAAGCACTCCAGTTTAAGCACACCTATAGAGGGGATCAAATATTTGTGGCTGAATTTATGCAAATATAAAGACCAAAAAATTGTGCAGTTATTGAATCTGTGGGTGCAGAAGAGAAACCAAGAAAATCTGTTGGTCAACCATCAACACTATGCTCTGTAAAACTCAAGATGATGATGCTTGGGCAGTGAGGGAAACTATAACAGCTAGAGATATGATTAAATACAGCCCAAGAACAGTGGACCAGCTGGAAGAGATAAACGAGCTGCAGCCTCAGACTAGGGAACCATCTGCTACAGTGGTTTCCACCCAGATTGCATGCTAGTATCAGAATCCTCAGGAGAGCTTTTAAAGCTATCGGTCCCTGGGACTGTGCCAACATCAGTGAAGTTAGAATCTTTGTGGTCCAGATAGAAGGATTTGAATATTTGAAATGTTCCCCAGAGATTCTAATGTGCGGCAAAGATTGAGAACCACTGGTTTGGGTCACTTTGACCCTGGAGGATTGTGCAGTTGAAGAAGATTTGTTGAAATAAAATAGGAAAGACTGCTGCTAACTTGAAGGCATAGGACAAAAGTCAACGGAAGATTGTGATAAGTGTTATCATGGAAAAGAGTGAATCTTGCCCTACTCCCTTAAAATTTGAGGCAGAAATTAGTAGACTAAAGTTCCATTTAAAGCCATACTTAAAGGATCATAGAAGAAGTAATGAAGACATGAAATGCAAGGCAGAAGCCATTGTTTTAAAAAATACTACTTCAGAAGCTTAGATAAATATTTGGAGACAAAACAAGATTGATGGTAAAGTTAATTATAATAGAAAAAAGTGTGTTACAATAAAAGAATGGTTATGTAATTGCTGCTATCTGATGGAATATGATGAAATTATTGTAATTATTTTCATATGACAATCAACATATTTCTTTAAGTATGACTATCTAAGGCATTATGTAATATTACATACAAAATGTATTTGTGAACACATGCCCATGGATCCATGTGTGTCTATATGTGCACAGGTTGTTTTGATTTATAATGATTTATTACACAAATTTTCAATGGTGTGAAAATAATATATATTCATTATAAACCATACTTGTAATTTCTTAATATTTTACATTTTGATACTATCACGGTGACATCACTTCCTTATTAAGAAGCTTAATTTCCCTATTTTTTGCATTTTGAGACAAAATGTTTATATATATTGGCCTATAGCTTATAATTTTGAATACTGTCAAACTTATTAATTAGTTTAAGAAACTTGTCTCTGGAATTTTTAATTATTTCTCCAGCATGTTTTTATTTAGAAAGTGAATTTTCCTCTTTAACTTCCAAAATGTATTCTTTTTATTTCTTTGTTTTTGAATCATACAGTCTAGAAATAAGAACATTATTTTAAAAATATAATGAAGACATAAAACTTTATTTTCAATATTAATCCTTCAGGTTTTCACGATTAAATATGACATTAATTGATAAGTTTATTGTGATTGGCCTTTGTTGTGTTGAATAGATTTTCTTACCCCCAGTTCTCATTTTTCAAATACAAGTAAATAGTTGCTTTTTTCCACACCTATGATTCAATTATATAGTCTTTCTTTCATATACTATTAATATGGTGTACTATGCTGATTGATTTTTAAAATGTTGAACCAATATTGTGCTGCCGAAATGAATGCTGCTTGGAAGTTGGGAACTTCCACTAATTGCCAACAGGGAAACAAAGAGATTGAAGCAGCAATCTCACATAGAGAGATGTCTTATGGTATCTATAATTATATAAATGAGATGAGGGAGAAGCAGTTAGTGTAGCTGACAGAATCTGAAGTCTATCCTTGAGAGTGAAGGAACCAGTTACTGGAATTGAAAGGATTATGACGCTCAGAGAGACTAGGGTGGTACACAAATGCTACACTTGGCTGTAAATTTTCTCAAAATATGATGATAATTGCATGGCAGAGAGAAAAAACATTGAGCCAGGTGAAAATATATTCAAACATGAAATGACCACACAGTAAAAAGATGGAACAACAAGTAGTGGAGGGTGCCCAGGGTCAAGTGAATGAATAGTAAAATTGAGACTGGCCTCAAACCGAAGACAGCTGAAGAGTATTTACAGAATGCTTATTTTTATATCACTTAATCTTATAAAAACCAAAAGGTAATATATTAGTATAACTCCACAGTAGTTACTTAACCTTGGTGGCAAGCTAACCTTAGGAGTTCCTGTAACCATTGATTTTTTTCCTGAATATGGCATCACCGGAGCAGATTCATGAAGGCTCAATAGATTTGATAATTCCATTTTCAGAGATTTTTCAAGTCAGTGACTTAACAGTCATTAAATTACGTAATCTTCTTGGATCTAGAAAAAATTATGCTAAAATTCATATGAAAACAGAAGAGACCCCGAATAGCTAAAGCAATCTTATACAACAAAAAGAAAGCCAGAGGCAACAAAATACCTGATTTTGAGACATACTACAAGGCAGTTATAATCAAAACAGCCTGGTACTGATGCAAAAACAGACATGTAGATCAATGGAACAGAATAGAAACTCCAGAAATCAATCCAGGCATCTACAACTAACATATTTTTGACAAAGTAACTAAAATCAATTCCAGGAGCAAGGACAGTCTCTTCAACAAATGAGGCTGGGGAAATTGGATTTCCACATACAGAAGTATGAAACAAGACCTCTATTTTATAACAACAATCCACTCAGAATAGATCAAGGATCTCAATTTATGACCTGATACTATCAAATGACTAGAGAACATTGGGGAAACTATGTAAGACATTGGGATATGCAAAGACTTCTTGGAAAAGACCCCGGAAGCACAGACTATCAAAGCCAAAATTGACAAAGGGGATTGCATCAAGATGAAAAAAGCAAAGAGGCAACCAAAAGAAAGGGAGAAAATATTTGCAAACTATGAAACTGATAAATGATTGTCATCAAGAATCTATAAAGAGCTCAAGAAGCTCATTGGCAATAGGCAAAGGACTTGAGCAGGCATTTTTCAAGAGGAAATTCAAATGGCCAACAGACACATGAAAAAATGCTCAGGATCACTAGCCTTCATGGAAATGTGAATCAAAACCGAAATGAGTTTTCACTTCACCCCAGTTAGAATGACTCTCATACAGAAAATGAACAAACAATGCATGCATTGAGGATGCGGGGAAAGGTATCTTAATTGACTGTGGAAAAGTAGACTGCTGCAGCCATTGTGGAAGACAGTATGGCAATAACTCACAAATCTGAAAATATGTCTACCATATGACTCAAGAATCTCACTCCATGGAATTTACCAAAACAAATTGAAATCAGCATATGAAAGTGATCTGTACCCCATTTTCATTGCGGCTCAATTTGCTATATCTAAGATATGGAATCAACTAAGAATTCCATGAACTAAAGACTGGGTAAAGAAATTATGGTACATATACACTATGGAATACTACACAGCTGTAGAAAAAAATAAAATCTGTCTTTTGCAACCAAATGGATGCAACTGGAAGCCATTATTCTTAGTGAAATAAGCCAGTCCCCAAGAGACAAATACCATGTTTTCCCTGATTTGTGGTAACTAACACAGTACCTAAAAGGCAATCTATAGGATTGAAATAGAAATTTTGAGATTTTCCAGCCCTTTTTTTTTTTTTTTTTTGACAGAGTGGACAGTGAGAGAGAGAGACAAAGAGAAAGGTCTTCCTTTGCCGTTGGTTCACCCTCCAATGGCCGCCACAGCCGGCACACTGCGGCCAGCGCGCCGCGCTGATCTGCTGGCAGGAGCCAGGTACTTATCCTGGTCTCCCATGGGGTGCAGGGCCCAAGCACTTGGGCCATCCTCCACTGCACTCCCAGGCCACAGCAGAGAGCTGGCCTGGAAGAGGGGCAACCGGGACAGAATCTGGCGCCTCTACCGGGACTAGAACCCGGTGTGCCGGCGCCGCTAGGTGGAGGATTAGCCTAGTGAGCCGTGGCGCTGGGCAAGAGATTTTCCAGCCCTTATCTCGACTGTTGAGGAACAATTTTTTTTCTTCGTACTATTTATCAAACTCTTTACTTAGCATAGGGTTAATCTTATGAGTATAAAATAAACTGAAAATATATCTTTGTAAAAATTAATAGTGGAAATAGCAGAGGGAGGAGGAAGAATAATGGGAACATGGGCAGGAGGGAGGGTAGGGTGAGAAGTATCAATATAATCCTGAACCTGTAAGTAGTAAATACATGAAATTTGTATACCTTAAATAAAATTATAAAAAATAACATAATCTTTTACTTTTAATATTACATTAAAATGTTTAATATTAAAACACATAAAAATTTATTGTCATTTTACCACTTTTGTTATATCTTTTCCTTTGAGAATATTTACTTCTTTTTTATCTGTATGGTTGAAATATTATATGTTATGCTGCTTTGAGAGGCATTGCGCTGAAAACCTGAAAACTGGTCTTGGTGAGAGTATTTGTTGCAGAGAAATAGTCAAATATAATAAGCCAGAAATTTCCTTCTGTCTTTTTTCTGGGTTTATGAGAATTATGAAAATATTGTTAACGATATAGATAAAACTGAAATGTGTGTCACTTTCATAGTCACTATATTGTCTGTAATGCAAAAAGTTTGAAATTTCTACATTTTTTAAATATTACCTAATTCATCAAGGTTGCAATGCTATTAATAATGAGTGCACTTTTGATATGTCTATCTCTTCATTTTTATATTCACTTATGACATAAATCTTCTCTTATTTTTATATTATTTGTTAATTAAAATTAAAATATAAATGAACATTCAGACATTTTGGGACTTCTGCTGCAACCACAGTTGGCTAGAGACAGAAGAGGTCAGCAAAAATCAAATACATAGATTCTGCAAAAAATAAAAATAAGTACAACTGATAAAATGCTTATTGCATATTTATTTTCTGTTGTATACCATGGTCTAGGCCCCTTTATCTGGTATAGTTCATGATAAAAACACATTTATGTGTATGTCTGTATAAACAGGTGTTTCTAGACAAGCACTGGAGATAGATACTAAAATTTACCAGCAAGCTGTTGAGTTTTTGAGTGACAAAAGTCACCCAATGAGAAATGTTGGCAATGCTAGTTACTATGGAAGCATGAAGACTGGCATTAATTCTCAGCATCTTTATAGGAGCCTGGAAATCTCTTCTAGCACAATAAGCCAATCGTTGACTTGCTCTTCTGTAGGTTTGCAGAGGCTGCTCTCCTCAGCTGTCACCTTTGTGCTACATTTTGGGCTCTGCTATCTTGAGGCTTATTCTCTCAAGAAGCTGGGTCATTTAAATAGATAACTAGGATCTGCAGATCTGCTTGGAAATCATAATGCCCAATATGTTATTTTTAATTTATTTGAAAGGCAGAATGACAGAGAGAGAAGAGGAAGATAGATAGATAGATAGATAGATAGAGAAATCTATCTGCTGTTCCATTCCCCAGATGGCTATGATGGCCAAGGCTGGGCCCAAGTACTTGAGTTGTCATCCAATGCTTTGCCAGATACATTAGCTGCAAGCTGGAGCAGAAGCAAAGCAGCTGGACTCCAACCAGCATTCTGATATGGGATGCCTGTTTTGCAGGTGGTGGCTTAGCTTTGTGCCAGAGTACTAGCTTCCAATTAAAATGTTTTAAGGTGAAAGGATATAAAAGTGAAAAAATTTGGAGAATTAGTTTTTTTGTTTTTATAGGGGGGCATAATTTTACTAGTGTGATAAAGCTTCCCTCGTGAAAGGAACAAACTGAGGAAGAATCTTGGTGTCCCCAGCAGTATAGACATGGCAACCTCCGTAAGAGTGCAGTGCTAATTGGTCCCTGATGCCCTTATTCCTTCTCAGCCGTTTCATGTTTGGGTCAAAGACCACACCACCAATGCCACATCAAAATAATTACAGTCTATTTTTCTTCAAGTCTAGAATATCATGAGAAGGTATAACATCTCATCATAGCTCTTAACATCTAATCTTCATGGGATGGCATTGTGGCCCAGAATGTTAAGCCACTACCTGAGAAACCAACACCCATAGTGGAGTGGCAGTTCCAAGTGCCAGCTCTGGAGTGCCAGAGCAGTGCTGCTCTGCTTCTGATCTAACTCCCTGCTATGTGTCTGGGAAAGTAGTGGTAGATGGCTCAAATACTTGAGACAGATGGAGTTCAGGGCTCCTGCTTTCAGCCTGTTCCAGGCCACTTGGAGAGCGAAATAGAGAATAGAAAACATTCTCTCCCTCTCTTGCTTGCTCTCTCTCTCTCTTTCTCTCATTCTGCCTTTCAAATAAATAAATAAATGTCTGCTTTAAAAATGTCTCCTTTTCTTTCTAACTTTACACACTGAAGATGGATTCTGATCACATTCACTCAAAATTTTACCAAAAAATCTTGTCCTCATTAAACTGATCTTTCCCCCATCACTTACTACTTGTTGAAATAAAGGGAATATAGAAAATTAATAATAATGTAATAATAATAAAATAATAATAATAATGGAAAACTGTAGCCTAGAGGCAGATCACCTGTGGGAATACGATGGGACATGAAATGTTTGTTGAAAACTGAAATTAAAAACACGTTTATTGTGCTACAAAAATTATTAACAACATAAAACTTACAAATAGTGTATTTCTGGAATTTTTCATTTAGTATTTTCAGCCTACTACTAACCATGATAACTGAAACCAAATAAGGAGAATCATGGGTTAGGAGTTGTTAGATAAGGGTGACTACTGTATGTCTGTCTCAACTTTCATTTGATTGATGTTAGCATGCCTCATCATCTTTTATGATTCTTTATTATTTCTTTTTTATTTTATTGTTTTCCATTCTATTTTATTTTAAATGTTTTTAATAAAATGTAACACTTGCACATTTTAATGAGGCTCAGCACCTCTATCCAGTGTAACTTGATCAAATCAGCCAATCAACGTCTATACCTCCCCACCCTTCCTCCATGTTTGGACACCAGCTCATCCCCTTCACTTCTTTACACAGAATATAATAATAATGTTGCGAACCACAGTCACCTCAATTTGCTGTGTAATATTAGAAACTTCCACTTCTGTATCCATTATCCAAACTCACTCTATCCCCTCTCTCCTCATCTTTCCCAGGTTCTAATAATGTTTTTTCTAAATTCAAATCAATTTTGTTTTTAAACTTCCACATATAAGAGAAAATGTAGTGCTGTCTGTGTCTGGCCAGTAGAAGAAAGGATAACTTTGATGCATTGTCGGTCAGAATTCAAATTAGTACATTATGGACAGCTCTGCAGAGTTTCCTCAAAACAGTGGAAATATATCTACCATATTACCCAGTTATCTCATCTCTGGATAAAATACAAAAGAAATGAAATCAGCATATTGAAAAGATAGTTGCACTCCTATGTTCATTGCAGCACTAAACATAACAACCAAGAAATGAAATCAAACTAGATATCTATATACTGATGAAAGGATAAAGATGTGGGGTGTGTGTGTGTGTGTGTGTGTGTGTGGTGTGTATAACATGCATACAGTAGAATATTATTCAGCCATAAAAATGAATACTGACACTTAGAGCAAAATGGCTAGAACTGGAAGTCATTATGTTAGATAAAGCAAGAACTTTCAATATCCACGAATATTATTTTTCATAGTAACAATTTTCCATATTTTGAATATTCTCCATTAATTCTGTCACATAGTACTTTTATAAATGACACTATATCTTCTAGATCTTTAACTAGGATAATAACACCAGAACAGAGAATTTTTTTGCAATTATTAATGAAAATGGCCCAGAGACAGAGTAAATACTAAAACACATCAGCTTTTATATACTCATCTTTACTCTCCTTCTGATTTGTCTACACATACTGACAGGGTTGGAACCTCTTCCAGGATATGACGTGGGAAACAGGACTTAAAGACAAGAAGTAACAAGGAAAATTAAAAGTATGTCTTTGCAAAAATAAAAGAAAAATAAGAAAGGCAGGAAGAGTAAGGGTGGGAATGAAGGAGACAGGGTAAGTTGGGAAATACTGTTTTCCTAATATTGTATATATGATACACATGAAATTTGTTCCTTTCATATAAATAATAAAGAAAGCTAATATTAACAGGGCAAGCAGGTTATGCTGCCACCGATAATATCCGCATTCAAAATTAGAGTACTGGATTGAGTCCTGGCAGCTCTTCTTTTTCATTCACCTTCCTGCTAATGGGAAACAGCAGATGATGACTCAAGAACTTGAGTCACAGCCACCCATATGATACACCTAAACGGAGTTCCTGGCTCTCAGGGTCAACCTGGCCCAGTCCTGGCTGCTGTAGCTATTTGAAGAGTGAACCAGCGAATGGAAGGCCTCTGTGGATCTGTCTGGGTTTCTCTCCCTTCTCCCTGTTATTTTGTCTTCCAAATAAATAAATTAAAACAAAAAAAAACTTTTTCAAAGAGAAAAGTGACTGACATAAGGAACTTCTATAATATATAAGTATTAATATTTTCAGAATATGTATTCCAGGAACTCATGCAGAAAAAATATGGATGCACATCAATGTGGAAGAGTTCTCAAAAAAGAAAGATAAATCCCTTCAATGGTATTTATGTGGTGTTTATCTGCAGTTGACTTGAAGAGACACACTGATAAAAACTCTGTATCAATGTGTTCTTGTTAAATAGCTCATTTAAAAAGTTATATCACTTTCCAATATGATATGGGATTATGGTAAGGAATGAACAATGCCTTAATTTTTGCCTCAAATGGTGTAATTGTCCATTGTAGAAGAATCTCCAACCTAAAATTTATATACATTTTTCTAGAACAAAATACTAGGGTGCCCATTTGGTTTCACCATTTAGACACCACTTGGGATGTCTGCCCCACGTGGAGTCCTAATCCCAGTTTCCTTCTAAAGTACACACGGGGAGGTGTTTACTCTCTGCTTTCAGTTTGTACAAATAATTGATGACTCATTAACAACTCCACGGGAAGACTGCAAAACACACACAAGCATGAGAGAAACAATTAGATGTGACAGATTAAAGTGTGTGTCAGTCATATTGAAATCTTTTAGTACATTACAAATGAGAAGTTGGAAAACATTTTGGGTAATACAAAGAATCACAATTTATGCTTTATGCTTGCTAATGGAATTCAAAATTTTTGCAAAATCTTGTAATAGATGCTTTTTTTTTTCTTCATGCCCAGATATTTTTAGAAGATTTATTCACTTATTTATTTAACAGTCACAGTGTCAATGACAGAGAGAAAAAGAGAGAGAGTAGGAAAGAGAGAGAGTAGGAGAGAAAGAGAGACAGAGAGAATGCTCCATCCACAGGTTCACTCCCCAAACAGCCACCATAGCCTAAAATCGAGCTGAAACCAAGCCAGGAACTCCATCTTTGTCTCCCACGTGGTGGCAGGGACTCAAACACTTGAACTACACTCCCCTATCTTCTTCCCTGGGCCATTAGCTGGAAGCTTGATTTGAAGCAAAATGGAGGCCTGGAACCACCATTGAGCTATGGGATGCCAAATTGCAAACAGTGGCTTAAACCACTGCACGGCAAGGTCAGCCCCTCTTCCTGGAGTTTTAATGTTATTAAAATTTACTTGTTCAAGTGCAAATGCAGATGTTACTTGATCATGATATTAGGATATTAGATTCATGAAATGAAAAGCAATAATAAATAAACAACATACTTGCCTTTTCAGGTATCTGGGAAGAAAGCTCTACCATTTAGGTAATTTTAACTCAATAAAAGCATAAAATACGCTAGAATGCAATGTTGAGAAATAAATTTTTTAAAAGAATGGCATGTGGATTATTATTGTGTTAATGTCTGGAATTTAAGTTGAAAGTTGTTAGGTTGTTGGAAATACTGTGACTGGACTCTGGTACATAATTCCATGTAGGAGCAAAGTGCTTTCCACTTAGGGGATTGCCAGTTATTAAGTAGAGTGTGTTATGACAACACATTTGTGAAGTGGAGAGAAACAGGGCTGGCATTTTGTACAGTGCCTGGGTTTTAGTCGTTTCAGTCCCAGGTTCGTTTCAGATCTGGTTTCCTGCTAACGTGCATCCTGGGAGGCAGCAAGTGATGATTCAACCACTTGGGATCCTGACACCCAATGGGAGACCCAAATTGAGTCCCTGGCTCCTGGATTGGCTTTTTCTGGCCTGAGCTTTTGCGATCATTTGGAAAATGAACCAGTAGATGGAAGATCTGTTTGTCTCTGTCTCTCCACATTTGAATAAAATGAAAATAAATTTAAGAGAAGAAATTGTGAGGGCAAGAAGTATGGTGATATTGATGATATTAGGGAAAGGTAATTAACAACTTCTTTCTAGAAACATTGTTCTTTTAACTGTTTATGCTATGGCAATATTTTTTTCAATTGTCAAATTCATTGACATAATAAAATGTTCACAGCATATGGAAGAAAAATACGTTCTTTCTTACTATCTGGTTAATTGCCCAAGAAATTATGACTTATTCTTCAGCTCATCAGAGTACACAAATCAAGTGCAGAGGTGTTACCTGAAATGCATAGGGCAAGCCTCTGTTTTATTCTGGCACACCCTGGATACAGTATGGACGGAAGTTACCACTTGCAGGCTTTCTGTCAGTTGGCTCCCTTCCCCAGATTTGTCTCCCAGCACTTCACCCATGGTGCAGAAGACAGACTTCCAAAGCTGGCATCTGTGCCGGACTATCGTCACAGCCTTTCTTCAGGCTGCCTGCATTGTCTAAGTGGTCCACACACTTATAAATTAAAGTTCAGTCTGAAGGGACCTTTCCCTTTATAATTCACGTTTTTTAATCTAAGCCATCATGGAGAGTCAGTTCAGGAGCTGCAGCCTGTAGGAAGTAGTTCCACGGACCATAGCCTTCTCGTACAGGAGGTAAATCATTCCTGATGCTTCTGCCTTCTGATTTAGCAGGTAAGCCTATCACTTCATATTGTCGTTGTCTGTGTACTCACCTGCTTCTCAAGTGAGGTAGAAGTCTGTGAGATGATTACATTTTACATCCTTCTATCCTGTTCATAACCCTTAAATATGAGATACATGATTTCCATCTCTCTCTCTCACTTTGACAATTTCATTCACTTCCATGACTCTCGTGTCCCTTTGTTTTACTGAAAACCCTCCCATCAAAATCAGCCACATTCTCTCCTGAGTCGTGGATCTGTGCGACCCAAACATCCCTTGGGAATCTCTATTTGGCTTTATCACAGATTCTTCAAAGTCAGGTCCAAACCAAAACTCATTTTTTTCTTTCTTAAATTATTACCAAATCCTATTCCAGAGTCCCTGTCTCAGTAAATAATGCATCAATCCAAACAGAAGATAAAAATGATTAAATGGGTGAGCTTTCAGAGCTCGCAGTTCTGTTAATCATACTCACCGTATAATTTTGGACAGCCTGTGTGCTTCACACTTCTTAGCTGTAGAACGGGAAAAAGAACTTCGCTCAAATAATTGTGCTGAAAATTAAATTAGTTAATATATGTAAAACACATCGAATACCACTGATAGCATATGGTTAATAAATATTGTCCATCATTTCAATTCTTGATACTCAAGCTAAAATCCTGAATTATCCCTGTTTCCTCTCCTCCACCCAATTTTCCACATATAATAAATAATATAATAATATATATGCATTTTCATGTACTTTTCAAAGCTATTCTTTTTTTTTAACTTTTATTTAATGAATATAAATTTCCAAAGTACAGCTTCTGGATTACAATGGCTCCCCCCCCCCATAACTTCCCTCCCACCCATAACTCTCTGCTCTCCTGCTCCCTCTCCCCTTCCATTCACATCAAGATTCATTTTCAATTCTCTTTATATACAGAAGGATAATTTAGCATATGTTAAGTAAAGATTTCTACAGTTTGCACCCACACAGAAAAACAAATTGAAAAATACTGTTTGAGTACTAATTATAGCATTAAATCTCAATGTACAGCACATTAAGGACAGAGATCCTACATGAGGAGTAGGTGCACAGTGACTCCTGTTGTTGACTTAACAAATTGACACTCTTGTTTATGGCATCAGTAATCACCTTAGGCTCTTGTCATGAGTTGCCAAGGCTATGGAAGCCTTTTGAGTTCACCGACTCTGATCATATTTAGACAAGCTCATAGTCAAAGTGGAAGTTCTCTCCTCCCTTCAGAGAAAGGTACCTCCTTCTTTGATGACTTGTTCTTTCCACTGGGATCTCACTCACAGAGATCTCTCATTTAGGTCATTTCATTTTTTTTTTTTTTTTTTTTGCCAGAGTGTCTTGGCTTTCCATGCCTAAAATACTCTCATGGGCTCTTCAGCCAGATCCGAATGCCTTAAGGGCTGATTCTGAGGCCAGAGTGCAAAGCTATTCTTGAATGTATCATATTTAGCCACCTTTCCATTGTCACCATCCTACTTAAGAGCCACCATTCTCTTATCAGCCTTCTAACTCACTTTTGCTCAGACTGCCTTTCTTTAATCTACATGCCACTCTGCTGAGATAATGAATTTAAAAAAGACCTTATCACCTGAGCAGGCTGCTTTACAACTTTTCCATGTCTCCTTTGAACATAATGTAAGCCTGAAATATTTACCACATTTCCTGATTTTTCCCAGCTTCTAACATTGGTCTATTTCAATGTTTTTTCTAGCTGCTGTCACCAATCTTGTGTTTCCTGGCTCTGCTTAGACTATCATGGACTTTTTTTTTTTTTTTCAGTTTCTTTAAAACAGCAGATTTTCACTAACCTCTCTGGCCTCTTGATCTTCCTCCATGCCATTCCTTCTTCATAGCACATTTTTCTCCTCTCCTGAAAACTTCCCAGAAATTTGTGTTGTTCAGTTTTCCACAATGGCCCAGATACCTCTTAGCACTTATTTGTTCATTGCCTGTAATAATAATCTACACTCAAGTGCAGTGTTCATTAAGCAGCATCAATATTTGTCATTGCTTCTATCTTGACAGTGACTGCTATGGTACCTAATTTGTAATTAAAATTCAATTAAAATGGATGAAATAATGAATCTAAATAGGAGATCTTTCTCATAAATAATAAACAAGTACTAAGTGAAAAAAATCTCATATTCCTCTAAATAAAATCCTATCTGGGTAAAAATTAATTTCCTTCAATTATGTACAATGACTTAAAATTAACTACTCCCTAGTATCATTGAGGAAATTGAAGATCATGTTCTTTGCATTAAAATCAGAACATGCTCTCTGACCAAAAGAGTACTACTCAGGGAATGATGTCCTTCAGTAAACCTAAAGATATGAAGGCCCTCTATTTGAACATTTCCAAAACTGACTCTGACATTGAGACAATTCCAGACCTGGCTGTGGTGGCATTTACAGAGTGAAACCAGCAAACAGAAGGTTTCTCTTTCTCTCTCTGTTATCCCTCTTTGTCACTCTGCCTGCCAAGTAAATAAAAGTAGAACTTTAAAAATATTGCATTTTGAATTTGATTGGACTCACTTCATATTTACGTCATACCATTTATCTACCTGTACTATTTGTTATGCATTCTTTACAGTCTGTGAAATTTGGCTGCATCAAACTAACTAATTATAGATTTGTAGTAAGGGTTAAATAATTAACAGATAACGCTTTTTATAGTGTTCAAGATAAATACTCAGTGAAACCAATGATTATTGTTAAAGTTCATTTTCACCTTATCATTTTAAGGATTCCTTATCTTATCATTGTATCTGCTCATTGCAAGGATTCCTCAGTCTTTTTCTCCCTTATTCCTATACTACATAGTCAACCTACTACTTGTGTATTGTGGAATAGCATCAGCTATTGGAGTTAAGAAGGAAAACATCTACTGTTAATTTACTTGCATATGGCTTGCTGTGTGTCATAATCCTTACTATCACACAAATTCTGTGAGGTAATTTGCAAAGTAGATGGTCCCAATCCATGTTACTTGCCAGTGGAGGTTCTAAGATGCAAATTAGAGGGTCTTGTGCAAAAACCATGCTAACATGTTATGATTTTATAAAATTATGCTACCATTCATTTGCATCAGAGTTAACACTTGAATATTTGATGTAATACATTTAGTGGACACATGCTTTTATTATATTACTGTATTTTATATATTTGAAAATAAGATATTTATACATTTTTAATACATGAAAACAAAAAAAATTATTTCTTTGAGATTCATATTTTGGTCTACACCAAAAGTGTGTGATATGAGGATATACAAAAAGAGGGAAAAGGTAATATTCTTTACATATATATTTGTATATAATTTTTTAAAAGGTTTCTACCCTACCACACTTGCACCCATTACCTAAATAACATAGACTCTAAAATTTCCACCACTTTCTCCATACCTTGCCTTTCATGACAAAAATGCCATTCCTTAAATGGCATTACTGTCCCACACACTGAAACTGTACTTTTCTTTAAGTTCCAGTTCAGATGACTTCTCCATGAATTACTGTTTTTCTGTAGTTGAATTGTTTTCCTCCTTATCCATGGTCTTTAAATTGAGGGCTCTTCATAATATCTTGATCTGATATTTGTGTCATAAATGAAACTACTATCTCTATTTAAAAGTTAATACATAGTCAACATATTTATATTCATTTTATTAATTTATAATAGAGTTTTACCTATAAATCAATAAAAATAGAATTTTCAAAATATAATGGATACTCTTTTGGATGTAATAGATATAGGTATTTTTGTTCTGAATATTTACCTTAGGTATTTCTTAACTTTATTCTCTGAAACCAGTAGCCATGAGTCCACATACATTTTACACATTTTCAATGTTTATTTTCATCTATTTGAAAGCCAGAGCAACAGAGACAGAGACAGAGAGAAACAGAGACAAAGATCTTCCACCAGTGTGTTCACTTCCCAAATATAACAGCTAGATTTGGGTCTGATGTCAGCAATCTAGAAGTCCCTGTGAGTTTCCCACATGTGTGTCAGGGAAATAATTATTTGGACAATCATCTACTGCCTTCCCAGGCACATTATCTGGGAGTTAGATTGGAAGCAGAGTAGCCAAGACTCAGACTGGCACTATGATATACGACCTGGGCATTGCATGAGATTGTTTAACTCACTCTGCCACAATGCTCAGCTCTGCGTACACATATTTTTAAGAATGAAAGTATTCCTAATTTTAGATTATTTTATAATGTTGGAGAAAAATTTTTTAAAGACCATGGATAAGGAGGAAAACAATTCAACCACAGAAAAACAGTAATTCATGGAGAAGTCATCTGAACTGGAACTTAAAGAACAAGTACAGTTTCAGTGTGTGGGACAGTAATGCCATTTAAGAAATGGCATTTTTGTCATGAAAGGCAAGGTATGGAGAAAGTGGTGGAAATTTTAGAGTCTATGTTATTTGGGTAATGGGTGCAAGCGTGGTAGGGTAGAAACCTTTTAAAAATCAAGATCCAAGCTATAGCTGACACTGAAATTTGGATATTATTTAATATGATACTAAGAAGTTTCACAAGAGAGATTCTCACAGCTTTTTTGTCCAGAAAGTCACACTATCACATATATGCTTCATCAAGTAATTCACACTCACGTGAGGAATGATTTTGGAAAATAATTGAGAAGATGGATAAAATTTTTAATAATTAATGAAACAGCCACAAGGATCTTCACTGAAAAAGGAAGAGACATTTTAAAAGCACTTTTTCAGAAGGGGTGTGTCTGAGTTTTAACTAATGATGTTACAAGAGGTCTGACGATGTGGGAAAAATGACAATTGTTTTCAGAGTTTCATTTTTCCTTATTGGCAGTACACTATATCATCAGCTTGGGGAGGTAACAGAGGAGAATAAGCAGGTTTTACCAAAATGATGTATTTGTCATCTATAGATGAACTATAAAGAAGATCTGAAAAGGCATCACATTTGATAGAATCTTCAATTTATAGCTCATGTAATAGCAGTAGATCACTGACAGGATGATAGAATAGGGAAAAAATAAAAGAATTTTGCTTTCAACTTTGAAATGCACTTACATTTAAGACATTCCCATTAGCTATTATGGAAAAAACTCAGTCATTGAATGAAGAAGCCAAAGCAAAACAAAAAACAAATACCACCAAAAAAATGATATTGCTGAGGTTAGGAGGTAACCCCCCCCCAAAAAAAAAAATGAATGCTCTGGCCAAATAGTACAGATAGCATACTTTGAAATGCTGAAAAATAATACAGTGCTGCAAAATTCCATTCAATTAAAAGAAGCCGGATAACAATGTTGACTTGATATGAAAGAAAATCCAGGGGTGTATTGCTGAATTAAAATGTTATATATTGTTTCTATTAGTAAAATATTTTTACATTACTGATATTTTAATTAATCTTTTCATTCTTTTGACTTCAGTGCATAACCTCATACTTTCAAAGCTTGTTCATTATTTACTATGTGTAGTGCAGAATTTCTGAATATGTCTTTAAAATGGAGGGTTATTTTCAATGAAGTATAGAATCTCTTCAATATTTTGTCATTATTCCATTTCAAAGTACAAAGCACATGAAACAATGATTGAGTCACTTTTAAAAATGAACTTGAAACTAATGCCTTTCTTTTTGAGCAATTAAAAGATGTTCTTATGCTTGTTTTTTTTCTCACTGGGAATAAAATCAAGACTTTCAGCATGTGTTTGAAATCATGCTAATCTAGAAAAACTGATGTTAATTATTATATAAATGTTATGTGATTTTTTTTCATTTTGTATACAACCACTAAGATTCAGATTCATATTTTGTTTGCTTAAGGATTATGGAAGAACAATCATCTATTTGTGAAGCTATTTTAATTTAAAAATAATATTTGTATTAAAGACTTTTAGTATTTTACAAAAATTTACAAAAACTCAACATTTACCACCTGTTCCAATGTCTGTTTTTTATGTTGTGTCTTATGGTTTATAATAATTAGAGAAGCACTTTTTAGTAAGAAAAATATGTGCAATAAGAAGAAAGCACATGTGAGAAAGAGATCTTCACTCCTAAAACGGCCAAAATTATTGGGGACTGTGCCAGGCAGAAGCCATGATCCAGGAACTTCATCTTGGTTTCTCACATGGGTGGCAGAGGTTCAAGTACTTCAGCCATTTTCTGCTGCCTTCCAGGTGCATTAACAGAGAACTAGATCAGAATGGAACAGCTGGGAATAAAACCAATGCTCCTATGTGGAATACCAACATTGCAGGGAGGGCCTAACCTGTTGCATGACAACTTAGGCTCCTGTTCGTCTGACTTTTCAAACTATACTTCTGAAATTTTAGGGGAGATCCAAGATGGCTGAATAGGGAAAATATTTAGACAGTGGGAAGATAACAGAAGAAAAGCTGAGGAAAGGGAAAGTTGGAGAGAAGTTTGCCATGGAAATTCTACTGAAAGAAGAGAGATGCCATGGAGCAGCATGGATAGTACAAATGCGACAGCAGCGAGTGGGAACTCCACTGGAGACTCCCACAGCCAAAGATAGGGAATCAACCCAGATAACCATCATCTGATGACTGGATAAAGACAGAATACTACTCAGCCACAAAAATAATAAAATTCTGTCTTTTGCAACAAAATGGATGTAATTGAAAGCCTTTATGGTTAATTAAATAAAGCCAGTCTCAAAAAGACAAATATCATGTTTTGTGTGCTTTGTGGCAGTTAATACAGAATAAATAATATCAGAATGAAATGGACATTTTGTGATAAGATTCCAGTTTTTAGCCTTTGTTTATATTCCAGTGGAATATAAACTTTTTTCTTGTTGAGTATTATGGTTAGTGGTGAATTAAGTTTGTGAATGTAGAGTGGATTAAAATGATGTCTTTACAAAAACTGATGAAATGAACCATGGGGCGGGAAGAGGGGGTATAGAGTGAAGGGATAGAGGGAATGTGATTGTTTTTCAGGAGTTGTATTTGTGGAATGCGTGAAATCTGTAAGTAGAATGATTTGCTCATAGGAAAATAAATGGGATATTATTATTTCTTCTGTAATAAAACATGCATTTGTTACACTTTTAGTATATTTGTATGCAAAACTGAAATAACAGTGCCATATATCTTAATACAATGTAACTGTTTGTTATATACCACTTCTCCTCCAGGAAACGTGTTGAACGATGGGAAGAGCATTGCTCTGAGGCTGAAATAGGTTTAAATGCTGGCTCTGCTGGCACTGTATGAGACCATGGAAATTAGTTTTTTCTTTTTGAGTCTCATATTTCTCTTCTGCTCCAGCTGAACAAGTGAAGCAATAGTTCTTCCATAAGAGGGTAATTAAGATTAGGTACATTTAATGAGGTACATGTTTAACACCATGTTAATCTTCTGGCTTATATTGGCTGCCTTTAATATTATTTCATGACAGATAATTGTTGGAAAGTGTGTTGGTAAATACATTTACAGATGTCAAAATTTGCCCACTACACATTGAATCTGAATAGTTTCCGAAATCTTCACTATCTTCAAGTTTGGCAGTAATTACGATTAATCTTGTCATTACAGCCCACCCCTACAGCAGCCTGAGCTGCTCACATCATCCCCCACATCCCTGCACCTCCCAAAAGCCATTTATGTGCACTGAAAAAACTTCCCTTTCTGTGTAGCATCCTTCCATGAGCCACTCAAGCCCTTCTATCCTTCTATATAGTGGAAGATCAAAATTCCACGATGCTGAAACTTAGAACTGCACCAACTAGAAATGTGCAATATGGCTTCAGGCTCTATTTCTGTGATGACCTTTAGGTCATTACAAAGCCATTAGAATAAAATTACCAGGACTGACACACCCACTCCCATAATGCAATTGACACCATGATACTTTAAAAAAAATTCCAAATAATTCCAAATTTCATATGTGGTATTTTTTTAAACAGAAGAAATCTTGTATGAAATAAATTGCAAAAGCTGATGATCCTGTTGACCAGCATCCTGCCCTTGGCATTCACACTTCCTATTTCACTCTTCTCACTCCCCAGCAGTTGTCAGAAGTTGTCATCATTATTCCAGATTTTTATTGCCTTTCCACACATATATATCCATGTATGTATATACTCCCACTGAATCATACCATGTAAATGACAACATGCTGCTATTTCACATGTTTAAAAGAAAGATATGGAGAAGAGGGGAATAGTAAGGACTCCTGACGTACTAGTAATCCTTTGTTCTTAAATTAGGTGTTGGTTTTGAGTGTGATCAGATGAAAAAAATTATGTATCTGTAAACTTATGTGCGTTTCTTAACATGTACACAATATTTCAATACAATCTCTATATAGTGTTTATTTTATGTATTTGAAAGGCAGGGTTGCAGAGAGCGAGAAATTTTTTTATCCACTGGTTCACACTCTAAATCACTGCAACAGCCAGGGATGGGCAAGACCGAAGCCAGGAGCCAGGAGCTTCTTCTGGGTATCCCACGTGCATGCAGGGACCCAGACATTTCTGCCGTCTTCTACTGCATTCCCAGCTGCAAAAGCTGAGAGCTGGTTCAGAAGTGAAGCAGCCAGAATTTGAATCAGAAACCATATATAATGCTGGAATTGTGACTTCGGTGACTCTAGTTGCTATGCCACAAAACCTGCCCCTTTATATGCATTTTTAAGTGCAAATGGCATATCATACATAGGATTCTGTGACTTCAAGGAGTTCAAAAACAATCTGTAAAACTTTTCCCAGAAAATATTCCTAGATCTGGAAATCTAAATTATCAACTTGATAGTATGGTATGGCCTATGTAGACATTTGTTTTCAATTATGAATAATAGCGTAAATTTCTCCTTGAAAACAGGTGTAAGGTTTCTTTAAGAAACTACAAAACTAGAATTTCTGCGTTATTGGGTATTCACATTTTAATTTTTAAACACCACGAAACTAGATCTAAAGAGGCTATAAAATTTTAAATATCTGCCTTCTATGAAAGTATCTATCTAGGGGCTGGTTCCATGGCTCACTAGGTTAATACTCCGCCTGCGGTGCCAGCATCCCATATGGGTGCCGGTTCTAGTTCCGTTTGCTCCTCTTCCAGTCCAGCTCTCTGCTGTGGCCCGGGAAAGCAATGGAGGATGGCCCAAGTGCTTGGGCCCCTGTACCTGCATGGGAGACTGGGAAGAAGCTCCTGGCTTCGGATTGGCCCAGTTCCGGCCGTTGCAGCCATCTGGGAGTGAACCAACAGAAGGAAGACCTTTCTCTCTGTCTCTCTCTCTCACTGTGTATAACTCTACCTATCAAATTAAAAAAAAAGTATCTATCTCACCACCACTATTTCATAAAACTTGATTTTAACAAGTTTCTGAAAAAAATTGTCAATATAATGAGAAATATGTCTGTCTAATGATCTGTCTACATACCTATCTGCTTGTCTATGTTCCTGATTGTTTCTCTGGATAAGCTTCTTTTTATATGATCATTAACCATATTTTATCTAATGTAAGTGGCTTATACATCTCTTTTCACCATGAAATATTATTTTATATGACTTGTAGCATTTGAATATTAAATCAAGATACTATTCCATAGCCTGTAATATGAATATCTTTTTCACATTCTCTTTCATTGACTTTGTATCATCTCACAGAAACTTACATTTTAAGTTAGTATGATTGAGATATCCAAAACTCTTATTATATGATTCATTTTTCCTTGTATAAAAAGAACTTATCCAGGAACATTAACATACCATTGTATATTTTCTGGCAATATTTTACTGTCTTATAGAAAGCAGCATATTATTAATGTCTATTTTTTCCTTGATAGTATAAACTATGGTTGCTATATATATTGTTTTTAATTAGCCTTCCCTTTTTTCTGAAATACAAAACTTTTCTTTGCAATACAAAAATTATGTAACACAAACATATAAAATGATAACCAACAGATATCTATATCTGTATCTGTATCTATATCTATATATCTATATCTATTTATGCCTAATATTATCATTTATTTTTATGATATCTTTATTTCCATTTTTAAAGACTTATTATGCACCAATCATATAAAATGTTGTTCAGTGAATTCTAGGGCAAGTAGCTACCATCACTGCTCTATGAATTATGCCTAATGCAATACTCTGAAAAGTGTGAAAAGTTTATGCATATTTCAGTTACGTCTTCTCTGGCTTGTGGGTATATGTAAAATGAACAACTATTGTGCAGTTTGAATTTTTCCCTTTGCTTTGAGCTGACTCATCCTCTGTGTGCCCTAGAATTAATAGTTCTATGGGAGTTGAAATGAACTGGAATAAAGAGCAGCTGATTTTCAAGATTTAGTTTCCTGTTTGATAACCTTATCAGTACACTACCAGATGTTACAGTAATCATTTCTCCACTGAAGCAGCTGTGGTTTTTATGTGTAATACCTAATTGGTCATCATGAGGGCTATATTACTGTCAACTGCAGGAAAAGTCATTTAAATTGGATTAAAGTAAGAACTGGATTATGCTGTATAGGGCCCTAGGAAGCATTGAGCACTTTTAATTGACTTGCAACCTGCAAAGTAAAAAAAAAAAAAAAAAAAAACAGCTATACTCGTCCAAATTTGTATCTGCTCTTTATACTTAGAAATATAAGAACAGGAAAATCAATGGATTTTTATGTTTGATGATAAATTAATTGCTGCTAAAAGTATTTCACAACTTTGCAGCAAATGGTGGTTTAATTAAACCTAAAGGAATATGAAGTTTATCAAAGGACAACTAAAACTCATTAGTATGACAAACAACAGGGAAAATAGATTAATCAATTTTTAAAATATATTGCTTCTGAGGCCCTATCGTAGGCATTTTAAAGCACAATATTTTATTTATGCTTAGAATAATCAAATAAATTAAGATAGAAAAAGACTGCTACATTGTGTTAGACAGATTTATTTTCTCAATTGTTTTCTCCCCACTTTTGCTGTAATACCTTATTAAGAATCAGTTTCAACACAAATAGATTTTCTTACCTACAAAAGAGTTTCCAAAAAGATTTGCGCCTGTGTAGATGTAAACATCTTGGGCTTCTATCAGTCTCCTACACTTCTGATTTTCTATAATGCATTTACCCTGTAGAAGCAAATAAAAGAAACCATGAGATCAGTTAAGATTTAGGTCTTTTAAATTATTCATGTACAAAATTCATGCCTGTGCACTCTTTTGTAAATAGGGTTCATATATGTACACTCTGTCCTGGGTTTAAAGAATTAGATACACAAAGAATCGAGACCTAAAAATAAAAATGAATTCTTTTAAAGCATTAGAAAATCACTTCTTATGTAAGTGTCCTGATATATTCATCATTACCACAAAATCAACAATGATTTAAGTTGAAATGAGATTTAGATAGGAAAATCAACTTCATTTTTATCCACACATCCTTCAAAAAAGTAATTATGTTTTTCTGCTCCAGTGATTAGTAGAAATAATAACTCAGTTTGAAGATTCCCCATAAAAGCTCTTAAGACGGTGTTTATTTTGATAATATGTTTTTAACTGACTGCATTGCTTTTAAACATGTCATTTACATGACATTAAAATGAAAAGTATAGAAATTTACAGTTCATGCCTTTTAAATTTTTTGACAAATTGTGAAGATAATATTCTTAGATAATTTTTAAAAGATTTTATTTACTTATTTGAGAGGTAGAGTTACAGACAACGAGGAGGAAAGAAAGAGAGAGAGGTCTTCCTTCCGTTGGTTCACTCCCCACATGGCCACAATGTCCAGAGCTGTGCTGATCCAAGGCCAGGAGCCAGATGCTTCATCCCAGTCTCCCATGTGGGTGCAGGGTCCTTGGGCCATCTTCTACTGCTTTCTTAGGTCATAGCAGAGAGCTGGATTGGAAGAGAGGCAGCCAAGACTAGAACCGGCACCCATATGGGCTGCTGGCACCACAGGTGGAGGATTAACCTACTGCACCACAGTGCCAACCCCTTAGATAATTATTTTTAAAGATTTTTATTTATTTATTTGGAAGTCAGTAACCGAGAGAGAGAGAGAGAGAGAGAGATCTTCAATTCACTGGTTTACTACACAGATGGCCATAATGGCCAAGGTTAGATCAGGCCAAAGCCAAGATCAGGAGCTTCATCTCGGTCTCCCATGTGGATGGCAGGGGTCCAAATACTTAGACATCTTCCACTGCTTTGCGCAGGCCATTAACAGTGATCTGAATTGTAAGTGGAGAAGCCAGGTAATGAACTGATACCCATGCTATGTCTCAATGTCAGCCTCAAAAAGATAATTTTATGTATGTATATATTTGAAAGGCAGAGACAGAGAAAAAGAGACATAAAGACAGTCAGTCTTCCCTCTTCCTCTTCATTCCCTAAATGCTTGCAATAGCGTGGTCTGGGCCAGCCTGGAAATCAGAGTCTCCCATGTGAATGTCAAGGACCTACACACTTGAACCATTTATTGGCTACCCACAGAATGCATATTAGCAAGAAACTGAACAGGAAAGCTGGGATTAAAACTCAGGGGCTCCAATATGGGATGTGGGCTTTCCAAGCAGCAAATTAACTGCTATGTGCAAAGACAGTCTCTCTTGTGACTTTAAAATAGATTTCTGTGATATGCTTACTCAAGGAGGATTTCCCAAGTATCACAGCTATGGGAACATTCTGTCTTGTCCTGCCTGTGTTCTCTTTCAAATAATTAAATTTCCATTCTCATAGTCAACTTGGCCCACAATGTGAATTGTTACAATGACTATTGCCCCACTTCTTCATCCTATTACCTGTTATTTACACCTCTTTAATATCTATTGTTTAATTGTATTTCATAAAAACATTTTTATGAAGATTTATTTATCTGAAAGTCAAAGTTACAGAGAGATCTTTCATTCAGTGGTTCACTCCTCAAATACCAGGGGCAGCCAGGACTGGACCAGTCTGAAGCCAGGGGTCTGGGACACCACATTGATCTCCCACGTGGGTGGCAGGGGTGCAGACACTTAGGCCATTTACCACTGTTTTTTCCAGGCTATTAGCATGGAACTAGATTGGAATTAGAGCAACCCGGACTTAATTGGGCACCCGTATGGGATACCAGTGTCACAGGCAGAGGCTTTACCAGCTACGTTACAATGCCAGCTCCTTCCTCAAAAGTTTTAAAGTAGAATCTGAAACTACATCGGCAGCTTCTGTCTTCTAATCTAGTCATTGTAAAAACACAGGTGATTACTACATATTTTATAGTTCCTTTAGTGATACACAATAGCATGTGCCTAATGAAATTATAAACTCATTTAAACTTGATTTAGTTTTCCCAAAGATATTCTCTTACAATTTTTTTATAAATTTTATAGATTTGTGTGTTTATTTGAAAGGCAAGAGTGTCAGGGAGAAAGAGAAACAAAGAGATCTGTCCACTTGGTTCACTCCCCAGTTACCCACAACAGTTGGTAATAGCTCAGAACTGCACAAAGGTGTCCTAGTTGGGTGGCAGAGACTCAAACACCATGAAGCACCACTTACTGCCTCCTAGGGTGCACATCAAAAATAAGCTGCAATTTAGAGATGAGCATCCCAAGTGCTGTATTAACCACTTTGTCAAACATATATCCCCTTTTGTATTTTCCCAACATAAATTTCTAGACATATTTTGCTTTATACTATCCTGTCTTTATCTTATAAAAGTGTACTGATTCTCCACTGAATCATTGCAATGGTCAGTATTCCAAGGCACACAAACACACAGTCAGAATCAACCAGTATTTTCGTTCTCTCACCAAATTGTGTTGAGAATTGTCTAGAACGGTGGCATTGTGACAGGAAAAACCATTTTGAGATAAACCACTCTTCAATTTTTGAATTTTCACTTAATAACTAGATAGATAACTGACCATATATGAATACTTAATGAAAGAATGAGTCTGTTACTGATGAATAATGAAACTAAATTACATATTTAGTAATGAAGACATTAGGAAATTTGAAAAAGATCAGTAACCTTAATTTATCAACAGCAATTGTGAATATAATGATCATACATGAAAGAAAAACGTTGCTGATGAGAAAATGTTCAGCATCACTAATATTAAATTAGACATTTGAATCAATAGAATAGTATGATTTATTTACTATATCAACTGTTAAAATTGCCATATTCAAAGGGCCAGATTCCAAGATGGTGGAATAGTAGGGAGCTTACTGCTCTGTTTAGAGGAAGATAGTTAAAAAAAAGTGGAAAGAGTGCAGTCTCAAGGAAGAGTTAGGGAGAAACTGCAGGGAGAACTCCAAGGAAGTTGCAGGGATGATGTGGCTATACAGGGTGGATGTGGATGCACAGCACGAACACAGACACAAGACAGAACCCAGCAGCTGAGAGCCTTGGCACCAGCTTTGGAAAATGAGGTGAGACCAGGCTGTAGCAGCCTAAGCCACTGGAAATAATGTTTTGGGGAGAGCCTGGCCTGAGTCCAGCTGGAGCACTGTGGGGGACAGTGTGCCTGCTAATCTAGAGGAAAAAAAGAGATGCATTTCTCTCTCCCTGACCTGCTGACAATGGCGCCCTGCAACTAGCTAAGACAGGGCAGGTGCCATTTTACACATTTGTAATGGCTGTGAAAACTTGTGTCCTCACACCCAGAAACTAGCCTAGAAGAAACGCCTAAGTCAGGCTAGGAGGATTGACAGGGGGCTGGACTGCGAGGTACCCCTCAATTTACCAGCATAGGCCACCTGGGATGAATACCAACAGGCAGCTGGCTCTGGTAGTCTCCACCACTCTGTAGATGGGATGGACTGGCAGGGCAGAGTGGATCCTTGGTGCCCCATGACTGTGGGAGCCTTACGTGTTGGAACTGTGAAAATACTGTGATGTGTGGGAGGGCACAGGGTGAGGCTGGATTTCTGGACAGTCATATTATAGTCAAACTTTCAATAATAACACACAAAGAAAAGATCCTAAAATGTGCACAAGAGAAATGCTAGATTACTTTAAGAGGATCTCCAGTTAGCCTTACAGCTGACTCCTCATCAGAAACCTTACAGGCTAGAAGAGAATAGAGAGATATAGTCCAAGCCCTAAGACAAAAAACTGCCAGCTCAGAATACTGTACCCTGCAAAACTCTCATTTATGAAGGAAGATGAAATGAAGACCTTCCAAAATGACAGAAATTGAAAGAACCACTAGTTCAGCTATACTAAAGATGCTTATGGAAGTGCTACACATAGAAGCACAGAAATATGGTCATCACTACAAAAGAATCTGATGGCAAAAAATCTCCCAATAAAAGTGCAAAGTAAACAATAGGAATACTTGTGGGAAAATGGCAGGACCAAGTCCTTACTTATAAATAGTCACCATGAATGTAAATGGCTTCAACACCCCAGGGAAGAAATGGGCAAAGGACTTGCACATACATTATTTTTTTAAAAAAAGGAAATCTGGATAGCCAACAGATGCTTGAAAAAGTGCTCAGGATCACTCTCCATCAGACAAATGCAAACCAAAACCTCAATGAGGTTTCACCTCACCCCAGTTGGGATGGCTTTCATCCAGAAATTGACATATAACAAATGTTGTGGGTAAAAAGGTTTCCTAATCACTATTGATGGGAATGTAAACTGGTCCAGCCACTGAGGAAGACAATATGGAGATGCCTCAGAAATTTCAATAGAGAGCTACCATATGACCTAACCATCCCACGCCTGGGAATTTACCAAAACAAAGAAATAAGCATATGAATGTGTGATCTGTACACACATGTTTATTGCAGCTGAATTCACAGTAGCAAAAATATGGAATCAACCCAGATGGCTGTCAACTGGAGGGTAGATAAAGAAATTACGGTATCTGTACACAATGGACTGCTATACAATGAGAAAAAATGAAATCTTGTCATTTGCAAACAAAAATGGATGCAACTGGAAAACATTAAGCTTAGTGAAGTAAGTGAGTCCCCAAAGTCAAATGTCGTATATTCTCCCTGATTCATGGTAACTAATAGAGTACCTGAAAGTTAATCTATGGAAATGAAATTGATACTTTGTGATGTGAAGAATTTGAACAGCTCTTGTCTCAACTGTTGAGGAACAATTTTTGTTTTTCTTCATACTGCTTGTCGAACTCTTTACTTAGTGTAGCATTAATATTATGTGCATAAAGTTAATTGAAAATAGATTTTATTAAATAGTTAGAATAGGAATAGGAGAGAGAAGAGAAAGAAGAGCTGAATGTGGGTCGGAGGGAGGGCAGGATGGGGAGAATCACTATGTTCCGAAGTTTGTATATATGAAATACACAAAGCTTGTATACATTAAATAAAAGGTTTCTAGGAAAAAAAGAAGATGAAGTGTGTCCTGTCACAGTAAATATCGAATAAAAAATATTCAGTTTGGCAATTTGGATAGACATGAACACATTCACATGCTCCTAGCAGATGTGTAAATTGGAACACCTTCTCTGAAATGTTTTTGGGAAGACAGAACTTTATAGAAAAAGATTTTCAGTGAAGTAGTACTATAAGATTTACCCTTTGGAGTCCTCATTGATGCAGTTTATTAAAGATACATGAAGTGCTCAATGTAGTTTTGAAATCAAATGAAAGTTTGACAATAGTTTTCTCCTAGTGTTAGAAATACAATATTTTTTAGTCTCAAAGATTTTATATATTTCCATTATTTATAGCCTTTAATTTTATATTAACACAACAAATGAAAAGATATTTGAACTTTTAAAAAATTTACTTATTTTTATTTGAAATAATAACAAAATAATGCAAAGATAACAGTATAGTAGAAGAGAGGAAATTGAGGCCAAAACTCATAATGCCAATAATAAATTCCATTTTAGAGGAATGGGGAAAACACTAATTAAACATAAAATACCAACTTAAAAGAACTCTTTTCTGGAGAATATATATTAAATTACTTGATATGAAAATTAAGGTTATACTTATTATATATGACAAATTGGCTTTTATTTATAATACACATGAAGTAAGATTGATCATTATTAAGTATAAAATAAAAATCTAAAATATTCCAAAAATATTTTATTGAATATGTCAGAGATGCTAATAAAATATTTAATATTTCACATTCATAGAGACAGAAGTCAATTGGTTTTAATGGTCATCTGTCAAAGTAAGTTCAGCTTAGAATACATGTTTGGCTAGATGTATAATTAGTATTTTGGCTTATGATTAATTTGCTTGTGGTTATTTTAGATTTATTTTTGGGAAACACTGTAATCACAGCTTTCTTAACAGTTGGCCAAAAACATCTGGCATGGTCCAGTGTGCATTTCAGAGTATTAAAATGTCCAAAAGTCATTGTGCATCATTTGTTTAAGCAGCATTGTAAAGAAGAGACATGAACATCAAAACCAGTAGAACAAAGTAGGATTGAAAGGGGTGGTGTTCTCAGCCCTTACAAATGGTAGAATCACAATAGAAGTATTCTGAGAAGCAGAGGGAAACATCACCCCACAGAATCTGTTGAATATGAAAAATCTGCTCCATGTTGTTGGCATCCTCACCACCATGTGAGTTTCAGAGGTAGGAGTCACGTTTCTTTCTATAGAGAACCTAATGAGTACATTACTGTAAAGAAGAATTTATAGTACCCAATTCCAACAATGTCTGAGCCATACTGGAAAGCTGTTTAACACATACTGAATGAATAAGTGAAGATTGTTGCTATGGGCTTTTCTTAAATAAAAGAAACCATCTTTTATTCTTAAATACTAGCAAACCAACAAGGTTAAGTTGTTTTCCTCTCTTTTTTTCACATTATAAAATTTTCTAATTTTAAAATATTTTGTAATAACTGTATTATTTATAATTATATACCCATAGTACTCTGAACTTGATTAAAATTGATGTCTATCACCTCAAACACTTAATATTCTTTGTGCTTATTAAAAATTTTCTCTACTAGCTATTTTGAAAATGCATTTAATTGTTGTCAACCATAATTTGCTATAGAACATTAGAAATCATTCTTCCCATTCAACTGCACCCTTTTACCCATCCATTATCCTCTTTCCATCTCCATTTCTCACTCTTCCCAGCCTCTGGTAACCACTATTCTACTTTCTACTCATATGAGATGGATATTTTTAACTACTGAGTAAGTGCCAGCATGCAATATTTGTTATTCTCTGCCTGACTCATGTCACTTAACATAATGTCTTCCAGGTTCACCCATTTTGCCAGAGATGGCAGAATTTCATTCTATTTTTGACTGAAAGTATTCCATTTATTGTGGGGTAGACACAACCTGGTGAGTGTTGGTCTAGGTTGTCTCCATGCAAGAAGAATTCAAGACAGACACAAAGATAAAGGTGAGTAGAGAAGCAAGTAGTGTTTAAAGCAGAAGTACACATTATTTAGTGAGTTCAAGCAAACTTGGAAGCGAATGAGTTACGCCAAGGTGCAGGGCCATCTTTGATATAATCTAGAGGCATAGGTGGTGGTGTCCAGAAGGGGCTTACCTAAATATTCCAAGGAGGCAGAGTTTGGATAGGACTTGATGATCACTTCATTTCCTTGCCCTTCTATACAAATCTCAGAAACATCACAACATCAGAGGCATGATAGGAGAGGGAGTGCCGACCACAGTAATTTTATTACAGTGATATTACGGTGAATTAAAGGCTGCCAAGAGAATTCAGCCTGCAGTCATATTGGATCATTTTAGTTGGCACCAGTTCTAAGCTGCAAAACTGGAAATTGTAATGGTTTTCTGCAACAAAGAAGGCAGGAGCAATTTGGTCATGCATAGATATGTGTTTTGAGTCCTGCGCCACCGCTCAATAGGCTAATCCTCCACCTAGCGGCGCCGGCACACCGGGTTCTAGTCCCGGTCGGGGCACCGGATTCTGTCCCGGTTACCCCTCTTCCAGCCCAGCTCTCTGCTGTGGCCCGGGAAGGCAGTGGAGGATGGCCCAAGTGCTTGGGCCCTGCACCTGCATGGGAGACCAGGAGAATCACCTGGCTCCTGCCTTCGGATGAGCATCGTGCGCCTGCCGCAGCGCGCCAGCCGTGGCGGCCATTGGAAGGTGAACCAACTGCAAAAGGAAGACCTTTCTCTCTCTCTCTCTCACTATCCACTCTGCCTGTCAAAAAATAAAAAAAAAATGAAAGAAATGTGTTTTGGGCAGTGCACATAAATTGGATTTCAACAACACAGTCCGGGTTTCCATGCAAGTCAAGCAGGCTGGCTGAATGGGCAGGGCAGCGGTGCTGTGCTGGTAAAACTCAGCTCCTCCATACTAACACTAAATCTCTGTCTGTATCACATTGTGTGTGTGTGCCTGGAATTCTATCTGGATCTCTCACATGGATGAAGGGGCTCAAGGACTTGTACCATCTTCCACTGCTTTTTCTGGCATATTAGCAGGAAGCTGGATTGGAAGTGGAGCCGCCAGGAGTTTAACTGGCACCCATTTGGGACACTGGTGTTGCAGGTGGCAGTTCAAACCACTGCGCCACAATACTGGCTCTCAATAGGGTCTGTTTGAATCTCTATAACACTATTTACATATGTGAACTGAAATGAATAAAACAAAAATAAAATTAAACAGATCAACAACTCCTGTGTATGGGGCATACTAAAACAAAAAGGAAATTGTGTCAGTGCTGGCTCTTCCTAATTTCCTGATCTGTTGTGACTATGCTGTGCACCTGCCCAGGTGATTAAAGCAACTCTGTATATTAATTCACAAGTTTGTGAAAAATAAATTTAGTAAGCAGAATTCACCATTGGTTTACTGAGTGATAAACTTTTCTTAAGAATAGTGTTATCCAATCAAAGTACTATGCTCAGAAGTTAAGTCTGTTAGTTCACATTGAACAAATGGAGAAATAAACTGAAGATAGTGGGAACAATGTCTCAATGTTGGAGAAAGGAATGACAAATATGACAGGGTGAAGGCTAGGGACAGCGCTATGATATATTAGGCTGAGCCTCCGCCTGCAGCGGGGGCATCCCATATGGGCACCAGTTTGTGTCCCAGGTACTCCTCGTCTGATCCAGCTCTCTGCTAATAGCCTCGGAAAGCAGCAGAAGGTTGGCCAAGTGCTTGGACCCCTACAACCACCTGGGACACCAGAAATAAGCTCCTGGCTCCCAGCTTCAGATCAGCCCAGCTCTGGCCATTGCAGCCATTTGGGGAATCAATTAGCAGATGGAAGACCTTTCTTTCTCTCTCTCTCTCTCTCTCTTTGTCTATAACTCTTCTTCTCAAATAAATAAACTTTAAAAAAAGATGATGGCTGGAAAATATACTAATGCCCACTTAACTGGAGAAACTTATTCCTCCAAATATGTCATTTCATTCATTTGTTTAACATGTACTTAGTGATTGTCTCTGTGCTAGTCCTTTATCTGCCCTAGGTGCTGAAATTCAGCAGAGAACAAAACATTCAAAGAGCTCTGTTTTCTTTTTAACTTTTTCATATTCCTTTTTATATTTTTATTTACATAAGGAGAGTAAATTTCATGTATTTCATGTGTACAGATTTAGGAGCATAATGACACTTCCCACCCTAACCTCCCTTCTGCTCATGGTCCCACCATCCCTCCTCCCTCCCTTGCCAGTGTCTCTTCCAGTTTTTACAATGATATACTTTCAGTTCACTCACTGCATAATGAGTGAGAATCCTAGGAAAGAAAAGATACAGCAAATAAGATAACTTATTAAATATATAAAGGGAAATTCTAAGAAAAATAAAAGCGAGACTGATGATGTGAAGTGGAAAAGGATCAAGATGGAGGATATGAAATTTTATATGGAATGGCCATGGAAAGTTTCACTGAGAAGCTTAACTATTGAGATAAGATATAAAGGAACTAAAAATCATCTTTAATAAGCATAACACTTATGTTCTATAAAGTTCAGTTTTCTACATTTCAACAACTCCTGCAAGAAGGCATAGGCAACCCCATCTTGCATGAGCAGAGACTGAGATTTACCCAAATTGGATATGATCTTGTGAGAGACATGTATCTGAATTTCAAGGATTTTCCTACTCCAAATCTGCTCCTCTACTCCCTCTTCTCAGAAAGTTTTTTCTTTGGTCTGTCTGCACTATACACTATATCTTCCAAGCAAGATCATAGACATTCTTACATTCCCAGTAGCTACTGCTGTCTTTTTAACTGCCTGAGTGAAGGGAATTCTAGCAGCTTTTAAGCTTTCCAAGGCCAAACAGCTATGTTACACTCATTGTTTCACCTCCAGAGCAAATCTTCAAGCTGTCAGCCCAGAGCTCTTATTACAGTGTTTCTTTGGAATTGGTTTTAATGGGATTATCACAGTGTTCTTCAGGAAGGACATTTTTCCTCAATTCTAATTGACATCGTGGTGTGAGTTCTTGTGAACATTCAATAAGCTCCCAGATGTTACAGTGTAGGGTTTGTTATTTTTTTTTCAGTAGACTACTGAAAAACAGAGTTCTCAATATTTTTTATGCATGCGTCCAAGCCTACAGTATACTCTAGGACCTGGAAAATTTTCTTAGCTTGATAAACAGTTTCTTACCCTCAAAATAACACCAAATTAACTATGCTTTGAAATTATCATTAGAGACACATTTGCTCACTGTTTTATTTTGAAATAATAATAATGTAAACCAAAGTAAATGAAAAATGATAGAAATTATATAATTATTTGTTCTAGCCACACTGTTAACTGGTAACATTGCCTCCAATGTTTTCACATATATATGTGCATATTTTTCCTCAGAATTTTTAATGCCTATTTTGACACCTAAGGGCTCTCTTTAATTGAAACAACTTCACAGCTGTCTAAGCCACAGGAGCACTGTACTTTCCTGAGCTTCTGCATTGGGTTCTGCCCTCCAAATTGTAACAACCTAGATATTTGTATCTATTCTGGTTATCTCTTAGAAGTGTAAAAATATTTTGTAATACAATTTTCAACCTATTGATAGCTAAGAATATTATCTGTCAACATCATAAACTCTACTTATGCCATTCTTTCCAGAACTGAAGAGTAAACTTTGTTTTTATACTCTCGAAGTAATAATTAACCCATAAAAATACAAGTTAATTTTTTTGACAGGCTACAGTTTGATAGTGAATATTTAAAACGTGATAGTCATTTGTTCTTATAACTGCATTTATCAGTGGACTAAAATTCTGGAGGCTTTCTGCAAAATAGAACAAAAAATCCAATTCTCTTTGGCAAAACTATAAAAATATAACTTCTATGGGTATTATAATAGTAGCTTGAATTCTTTATTTGCAAAATCAATGCTGTTCCTTAATTTTACCCACTTAATATAAGCATGATCTTTTCCTCCCTATAATATTGCCATTGCTCTGTCCACTACTATTTTGCTAGATTTCTTTTTCTTATCACTATCCCTGCACACATATTATTCTTGTCAGAGAAGCTCATATCTACCCCTGTCTGCAAATTCCTCAATATGAATGCTTTATTATGAACTAATCAGTTAGTTACATTCATAATTGTGAAAGTTGTCGTGTTGAAACTTGAAAGAAGAGATAAATATGTCCACCAGTATTCTATTTGGTGAGCCTATTTCAAAGAAAGTATATGAAACATAATTCATGGATTTTCATCTTCCACATTTTCTGTACAAGTAATTTATCAAAAAATCAGAAGTTGAAAGATCATCATTGCTCATATTTCCAAGTATCAAGTATTCTATCTACATAGGAATTTTGAGCTAGATAACTCTTTCCTGATTTGAAATTTCAACACTGGACCATGCTAAAGTTTGAAGTTTCCTGATGAGAAAACTCAAGTAAGTATTTGCATTTTATGGGCATTTTCTGAAACCCAAACTATTATGAAAAATTAGTCTATACTTGTGAAATTTGGCAAGCTAACAGGTGTGCTATTTGGGGTAGATTTTTTTTTCTGTTCAAATTGTGTCACTTCTTGGGGAATTAAGATTCCCTATTGCACTTCTGCTCCCATTCGCAGACTTAGTGAAAAACAATCTGTTTTTAGATTTACAGTTCATGAAACTTCATTAAGCACACAAAATATTCATGAACTGCACCACTTCCATAGTTTCCAACAGCAAGCTAGATCATATTAATGAACTATACAAAACAACAAAAACTCAAGAAACTCAAAAGATTAATTTCAAACTCTAATGCATTGTGTGTTTTGTTTAGCCACACTACCCCCGCATTTTCCCTGAATATCCAAGATCAAGATTGTTCTGTTACTGATATTGGATGATCAATACTCTTATTTCTGGTCATACTTTACCGATTAACCTCTCTTTAAGTTACTTGTGAGTGACAGAAGGGCTCAAATCAACTTGTTCATCTGTGACATTCCTTCACATTCTAAGAATGAGTATAAAGATGCATTTATCACCATGGCAGAGCCCTTGATGTCACCAGCTATGGTGACACCATATATATCTATATGTAGGATATACACTCTTTTTTTTTTTTTTTTTTTTTTTTTTTTTTGACAGGCAGAGTGGGTAGTGAGAGACAGACAGAGAAAGGTCTTCCTTTTGCTGTTGGTTCATGCTCCAATGGCCACCACGGCTGGCGCGCTGCGATACAGGAGCCAGGTGCTTCTCCTGGTCTCCCATGGGGTGTAGGGCCCAAGCACTTGGGCCATCCTCCACTGCACTCCCGGGCCACAGCAGAGAGCTGGGCTGGAAGAGGGGCAACCGGGACAGAATCCGGCGCCCCGACCGGGACTAGAACCCGATGTGCTGGCGCCGCTAGGTGGAGGATTAGCCTAATGAGCCGCGGTGCCAGCCAAGATATACACTCTTAACTACAGCACCTTTAAATGAATGCTTTTTGCCCTGCTTCATAGATAACTTTGATGAGGTATGAACAATGTATCACTTTTGATCACATAGTAACTAGTACCCTGTGCTGATCACCTAAGGGTAGGTTAGATGCACCTCTAGTGTGATCTCCAACAACAGTACTTCTCATTCCAGCCAAAACACAGATTGGCACCTGGCCTTTACCTACCAGAAGACTCTCAGCCCTAAGAGAACCACATCTGTTTAGTAAATGCATTCCTGGTGCCCAGGACCTCTTGTATGAATTCAGTACTCGAAAGATCAAAGGACCAAAAGTGAACCTGTCTGTTTGGACCTTTGTAGACTGGACAGAAGTTTCTAAAGCTATTTCCCTTACTTTCTGCAAGGATATACTCTAATCATTATAGTCATCTCCGTCACTTAAACTGTGACTCTTCCGTTTCAACCAAGTGAAAACTCAGATCCAGTTTCAGTGTTCCTTTCAGTGAGTGATGTTCTTTTAATACTTTGAATTTTGTGTTACATATTAGAAAGGGATTAGACATTGCTTCACTGACTTACACCATGTATATGAAAATATATCCTTTTTCCCCATGCTTGATAATTGTCATGAATCCCTTATTTTATATTAATATCCTTATTTTCTAGAAAATAGCACATACGTGTATGTACACAATATCTGCATATGAATTGAAATTGTCAAAATGTTAAAAATAGCATAATTTTAAAACTAAAAATAATAAAGGCGTAAAGATATAGAAATGAAAAAAAATGGGGGTGGGGATTAGAGACCCAATATGAAGCTACATTACAATTTAGGGATGTTGGCTCCAAATGACTTCACCTATGGAGCTAGTTACTCTAGAATTCCTGAGCTTGGAATTGTATCTTTTGCATTCAAGGAGCCCTAATGCTAGACACAGTGTAGCATCCTACCTTTATGAAAGCATTCATTTATATTCAGCAGGGAGGAATGGCATTGAGGTCATGGACTCCCTAGTAGCACCTCTTTATTTGGATGGTTTCCTCTTTCTGCTTTCAAACCAATGGGTCTGCATTATGTATGACAAAAGACATGAAGCACATTTGGCATAATGTTGATATCAAGTGATCAACTTATATTTTGTTGAGAAAGCTACAGCCTTCAGTGTAATTCATTTATTCTCTTTTTCAGAAAGATAAAGCCTTGTTCAAAATCACAAGTATTTTTTAAAAAGAACTTTTATGGGGAGCCCAATGTTCATATTTTCTATTCTAATGGCATTCAGAATTCAATGTCCTAAATTCTAGTGCTTACACTAGATAGTCCGAGGTGTTTTAATCTAATTTCTTCTGCAAGGAAGGTTGGAAAATGCTGGCCTAGCAGGAGGAAACAGTTATGATTTATGTTCATAATAATAAATAGCTCCCCTTTGCATCATGAGTTTTATTGATAGCAGTTATCTAATTTTCTCTGTCATTCTTTTTGACAGATGGGGCACAGATGGTTATGAGTTTCATGAAAAGAAGAAATAGTGTAATTTACTGTTAAAATATTTATTGAACTTCTCACAAAAGTCCCAATAGGGTAAATTTTATTGGCAAAATTTGTTTGCTGCAAACAACATAAAGCTAGTCAGACTCTGTAGCCACACCATGCCGCTGGCCAAGCAGTATAGATATAATTAATTTCCTTTAAGTTGTTCTGGACTTGACTGCAAATATGAAGCTATTAAGTATCTCACCTCTGGGAAGCAGCATTAAATTTTGTTTCCCTTACATGGGCAAATTTGCAAAATTACCCTCATTACATGACTCAACATGGAGGACACAGTGCTTCAGGAGTTTTTACCAGAAATGCAGTCATTTTGATGGATGATGTGTACAAATGCTGTGGTTTATCTTCCTGTGGATGGCTTTTATTGGCAATAAGTAGTTCATTCTTAGCAAATTATCTCCCCGTGCAATCTATAGCATTTATATTTTGGAAAAGTCTTCAAAGAGGTTTTTGGCTTCTATTTTTCACAAACCAGCATATATTCCAGGTGATTAAATTTAAGATACACTTCAAATTTTGGTTCACATTATTTGTGAGGTTTTAAAGTGGGTTATGGGAGGAACACTATGGCTACAAATAATCATAATTTTCTATGCATTTGAATAATCTAATTTAAAAATATTCCTGCTTTATCACTGGAGTTATATTATCCCAAGAATCACGTAATTAATGTTGATCTTGCCTGAGTCCAACCAAATGCAGGCTATAGGAAGGAGCTTCCATTGATGAATGTCCAGTCCATTCTGACCTGAAGAGAATCGGTTCCAATGTCGGGATGCTATGTGTATTTAAAGCATGAGCATGTGTTATGTCAGCATTAATTAGAACTCATCCCTTCACCTTTAAGGACTACAACTTATTCATCTGTAAAATGAGAACAATTTCACTTTAAATTTTTATTTGCTCTGTTAAGAAGTCATTTGACTGTCTTGTAAATGAGACAAGATAATGATCCTCTTATAAATTTGAGGTCAAATAATAATAGAATCATTTGGCATGTGTGTAATATATCAAACACATTATAATTGAGTACACAAACAAATGATTTGTTTTATTTGGGATCATAGTTTAAAAGAAGGTAACAACTATAAATTACAAGAGAAAATACAGCATCAATTTGTTTTTTAATGTGAAATTGAGTAAATATCAGAAAATAAAATCACAAATACTTTTGGTTTCTTCTTACCTGACATAATTCACATAAAACAAAACACTTTAAAAATAATTACTCTAATGCAATGCACACACTTTCTATATTGCATATGTATATACACACATACTCAACTTTGTAATGCAGATTCATACTTCACACTTCCTAATTTTAAAATTTATTATAAAGTTAACAATAATCAATATGGTATGTCACTAAAGTATATTTAGGCATACAAATAGGTGAAATAAAGTCAGGAGCACACTTATCATCAATCAATTCTGAGCAAGTTGTCAACACCATTGAATGGTAAAGAATAGTCTTTCCAACAAATTTATTTAGACAATGGATGCCCAGATGCAAAACTAAAAGTTAGACAGCTACCAAACATCATATAAAACACTAACCTGAAAGAGTGCATAAACTTCTTTTTTCTTTTTTTTAGAAACAGAACATTTTCTTTTTTCTTTTTTTTCTATTTTTTAAACTTTTATTTAATGAATATAAATTTCCAAAGTACAGCTTATGGATTACAATGGCTTCCCCCACATAACGTCCCTCCCACCCGCAACCCTCCCCTTTCCCACTCCCTCTCCCCTTCCATTCACATCAAGATTCATTTTCGATTCTCTTTATATACAGAAGATCAGTTTAGCATATATTAAGTAAAGATTTCAACAGTTTGCTCCCACACAGAAACATAAAATGAAAAATACTGTTTGAATTATAGCATTAAATCTCAATGTACAGCACACTAAGGACAGAGATCCTACATGAGGAGTAAGTGCACAGTGACTCCTGTTGTTGACTTAACAAATTGATACTCTTGTTTATGGCATCAGTAATCACCCTAGGCTCTTGTCATGAGCTGCCAAGGCTATGGAAGCCCCCTGAGTTTACCGACTCTGATCATATTCAGACAAGGCCATGGTCAAAGTGGAAGTTCTCTCCTCCCTTCAGAGAAAGGTACCTCCTTCTTTGAAGACCTGTTCTTTCCACTGGGATCTCACTTGCAGAGATCTTTCATTTAGTTTTTTTTTTTTTTTTTTCCCAGAGTGTCTTGGATTTCCATGCCTGAAATACTCTCATGGGCTTTTCAGCTGGATCCGTGTGCCTTAAGGGCTGATTCTGAGGCCAGAGTGCTGTTTAGGACATCTGCCATTCTATGGATCTGCTGTGTATCTTGCTTCCCATGTTGGATCGTTCTCTCCCTTTTTTATTCTATCAGCTAGTATTTGCAGACAATATTCTTGTTTATGTGATCCCTTTGGTTCTTAGTCCTATCATTATGATCAATTGTGAACAGAAATTGATCACTGGGACTAGTGAGATGTCATTGTTACATGCCACCTTGATGGGATTGAATTGCAATCCCCTGGTATGTGTCTAAACTTCTTTTTAAAAGATTCATTTATTTATTTGAAAGTCAGAGTTACACAGAAAGAGGAGAGGCAGAGAGAGAGAGAGAGAGAGAGAGAGAGGTCTACCATCTGATGCTTCACTCCTCAATTGGCTGCAATGGCCAGAGCTACACAGATCTGAAGCCAGGAGCCAGGAGCTTTTTCCAGGTCTCGCACTTGGGCGATTTTCTACTGCCTTCTCAGGCACATAGCAGAGAGCTGGATTGGAAGTGGAGCAGCTGGGCCTCGAACCGGTGCCCATGTGGGATGCCAGCACTTCAGGCCAGGGTGTTAACATGCTGCGCCGAAGCACCAGACCCAAGAGTGCATAAACTTAAATATAAGAGCTAAATCAAAATTCTTAGAAAAACACAATAAGTTTTTGGATGTTGGGTTAGGCAATAGATTATTATAAGTGACCCTAAAAACATAAATTATAAAAATATAAATAGTTACTTCTATATCTTGGTTATTGTGTACAACACTGCAGTGAAACAGAGGGGTGCATAAATTTCTTTGATATACTAATTTTATTTCTTTCATATATATATATATATATATATATATATATATACCTAGAAGTAGTCCTGCTGATAGTTCTACTTTTTAAGATTTATTTTGATTATTCAAAAGGTACAGTTACAGAGAGAGAGAGGGAGAGATAGATAAAACTTCCATTTGTGGGTTCACCCTCAGTGAGTGCAATAGCCTGGGCTGGGCCAGGAGTGAGGAGCTTTATGTGTGTCTCCAAAGTGGGTATAGGGGCCCAAAGATGTGGGCCATCCTCTGCTGCTTTCCCAGGCACATTAGCAGGGAGCTGGATCAGACATGGAGAAGTCATGACTTGAATCAGTGCCCATATGGGATCCTGGCATTGCAGGTGATGGCTTAACCCATTATATCACAAAGTCAGCCTCAGTGGTTCTATTTTAATTAGCTGAGGAATCTCCATACTGTTTTTTGTAATGACTATACCAGTATATATACATTGCCAATGCTAGTGAAATAACACTGCCTTATCTAAGGCACCATCTCAAACCCTGGCACCATCTCAGGCTCTGGCCCCATCGCCATCTTGTACAGTAATCTTCCCTCCCAAGCCCAACCTGGCTTCCTAGAAGTCAAGTGAACAAATGGCCCAACCATAAGTGTCAATTCCACCCCACTCTAAAGGTATTTGCTACTTCCACTTGCTTACCTCTTCAAAGCTATAAGAAGACATGCTTTTCCACACATTCCCCTATTTTTGCTCTCTCTCTTTCTCTTCCTCCAGCCTGTTGAGTTTCCCCCCACCCAAAAATAAACCTTTCCTTTAACTTCACTGCATGGTGTGTTTTGTGGCCTTTCATCGGTGCCATGACTTGGATCCAGGCTCTCTAATTGACCTTGCTCTCCCTTTGGGGATCTGAGTTGCTTCAGGATCCTGCACTTCTGCCAGCTACAAAACATACATCTGGACCTGCTCCTTCACCATCAGGTGCTCTGTGATTCCCATCTACACACCAGCCCTTCAAAAACCCTGAGGTAAGATTGGGTGGATGGAGGATATTCTCATCATGACTTTCTACAGATTGTTATACATGACTTCGACCCTGACATCCTGGTACCAGGCACCACAACTCCTATGACCCCATGACTCTAGGGACTCTGTGTCCTGGGCAATAGCAGATATGGATGATGACTCAACCCCTGTTTCTCTTCTATGGGCTTCATGCCCCGGGGCTCCAGTGGGTATGAGTAATGACCGCACTCTGCTCCCGACTCTCCCTGTTGATGGACATGATGCTAGGGATGCCTGCTATCTACCAGTCTGACCTCTACAGGTTGCTATGAGAACTTCCTCATGCCACATCCTGTCTCAAATTGGCCCTGGTCCTTGACAACCAGTCCAAATTGCTGCTTCATGACATGTTCACTCTTGACATTGTTCAGGATCTTTACCACTTCAGTGAGCACTTGGGAAAGTGAAAGAAAATTCCTTAGGTTCAAGCTTTCTCTATCTCTACTCTAAACCTTCTCTTTACACCTCATGTTCTCTGGCTCAAGTTCTCTTAAGTTCAAAAACTGTCACTAAAAAGCAAAAGCCTATTTCTTCTATGTTTGCTGCTCCAGCTCTCATGAATTGTCCATATGAAAAATAGTTCAATACTGCCTGAAAGTAACTAATGCTGAAATTTGGTGTGCTATCTTATTTGGTAAATACTATCTTAATTTGGAGATTTTTAAAAGGTATTCCAAAATGCAAATCAAGGAAATCAGCAAATGGAAAAAGTCACAAGTATAGAAATGTGTTCTTAGAAAGGAAGACTAAGAAGGAGAGTTTTCATTTTGAATAAATAAGGAATACGGTTTGTAAAATGGCTATTCAACTGGAATGAAAAAGTTAGAAAGCTTTAAGTAAGTTGTAGAAGGTGTGTGGAAATTGCAGAATTATGACAAAAAGAAATTTGGATGCAAAGCTGTTAATCTGTTTTCCATGACATAAAATTAGAATCTGATCCCTTATTAAAGCAATGAGGTTTTTTTTAATACATATATGCTAGTAAATATTTTAAAATCATCCTAATCTGTTTAAAACCTGAAGCATTTTCTTTTGATAGTTTTTGTTTAATTGGTGACTGTCAGTTTTCTAGCCAGTTCTGATAGGCATTTTCTCTTCCCTAGTTCTGACTCTGTTAAAATTGTTCCACATTATTGGATGATTCCATGTGCTAACTCTTATATTTAAGATTTTATTTCTAATTCTTGGAATGACCCAAGAGACAGATTTTGTGTTCTGTTAAAGCAATCAATTTTGTTCTCTACTGTGCCTGTTAAGTTCTGATTGTTTAGGAACAACTGAGTTTTAATATGACTTGTTTGAATATATACTCATTCTAAAGCACCTGAGTAATCACTTTGTAACATTGATCAGATCTGGTCTATGTTTTGGGACCCTATTTCTAACAGACATTTGGCGGGGCCGGCTCTGTGGTGCAGCAGGTTAAAGCCCTGGCCTGAAGTGCTGGCATCCCATATGGACACCAGTTCTAGTCCTAGCTACTCCTCTTCTGATCCAGCTCTCTGCTATGGCCTGAGATAGCAGTAGAAGATACCCCAAGTGTTTGGGCCCCTGCACACTCATGGAAGACCCGGAGGAAGCTCCTAGCTCCTGGCTTTAGATCTGTGTAGCTCTGGCCGCTGCAGCCATTTGGGGAGTGAACCAGCAGATGGAAGACCTCTTTCTCTTCCTCTACCTCTCTCTGTAACTCTGTCTTTCAAATAAATAAAATAAATCTAAAAAAAAAAAAAAAAAAACTTCCTTGGCATTCTTGACAGGCATTCAAAAAAAGTCAAAGTTCCAAACTCTTTGAACTTGATATTTCCAGTTGGACTTTGGAAATATCAGAGGATATATTTCTCATCTTACATATATACCAACTAATAAGGCTATTTGGATTATATTAAAGGTACTGTTAAGATGTGAAATGGTGCTAAATTTTAAGTTCTGACAATATAAAATGCTACTGATATAAATGTCCAAAAGTTAAAATGTCTAATTATCTTGTGTTACAAGACATGATGGTTATCTTAATGAGAAAGGCCAAGAGCCTAAAAGGGATTAATGTTTTATAAAATCCTACAAGTGCTTTCAAAAATAATGTGTGGAGTAAGTGAGTGGCTCTGGTTGCTTAATGAGTTTATAATTTTAAACTTGGCTATTTAAAGTCTTTTGTCTTCCACCATTTGTGTTTCCTTCCAAAAACTAAAAATGAGATTTGCTGCTCAAGAAAAAGAAAACATTGTTGGCTATGTGTTTAACTGTGTCCCTATAGATTCTAAAGGACTTTTTCAGTGACTTCTATTGTATTCAGTACTTTGGGATGACTCTGTAAGCAGATGGAACCAATAATGGACTACAAGTTCCAACTGAAAGAAAATGTTGTTAATAGAGGTTATTAAGAGCAAAAAGTAATTCAAATCAATTGGTAATTTAAAACAGGTAAAGATTTTAAGAGATTATCACTGAAACTGTTTTATTGTTCTATATTATGTTATGCTATATGTGTATACATATTATTTGTGTCTACATGGAATATTTATTAAAAACTTTGTTTTAATTGGTTTATAGATACAATATTTCTCATAAATCAAAACTGATCAATTAATCCAAGATGCATATTTGGTTCATGTGACCTAAGTCTCTGTATCAGATATTTTAAATTTGGTAGAAAGAAACTAAAACTGTTTAAATAACTAACATGTTTTTGCTTGAATTTTGGTCAAACAAGTTAACTTGTGTTAGATACTTAAGCTATGTTTCCAAATATATATACTCTTTTCTTAAAATTTATAGAAGGCATTGGACCTTTTTGGTAAATGTTTTCATGTTATTTAACAGTTAAAATTGCTTGCTATGTTTTCATTTGATATTAAGTTATTGACAGTAAGTGATTTGGGAAGCCTGACTTGTTCTCTCATTTCTCTATTCTCTTCAAGATGGGAAACTGACTCTATACTGAGGGACTCTCCAGGATATACAGTTTGATCTTTAGATCTTATAAAAGGAATGGATAACATTTATCTGTAGTAGTAGCATAGCCAAAATCAGAGCTAAAATTATGCTTTCACAGCTAGCTTTATTTTGCCATAGGCACAGTAAATAGGCAAAAACTCCCTTTCAGATGAAAGGAATGAAGAGAAACTTTTACTAATGACTTCAGATTTTATATATATAAGATGATCATCATGTTTGATGTTAAAGTGAGAACATAGCTTTCCTCGTGGGCATTGACTACCCTACTACACAGAAAAACCACCATCAGAATATGCCTGTGACTATAGACTTTTAGTTTAGGCCACCAAAGACTAGAGATGGGACTTGAGTACCTCTTGACTTGCATCCTCTTAAAGGCTTCCTCTGGTCTGCTGTAACAACAACCAGAAGGAAGAGGAGGTTAGGCAGCAGAAGCAATGTAAAGATAAGTGACAGACCAATGAATGGCTGCTTACACAGTGATTTGCCATCAAGGAGACCCAACAGGCAGTATACTGCATTGGTTTTCAATGTAGAAAGGCAGGGCTTCAGCGGAAGTCACCTTATGAAGAGCCTTGGCATCTTTGCTAGACAAGAGTTGTTTTACTAGAAATGGAACTGCCTTGGAGTTGAAGGACTTCCAGGTCACAGCTTAAGACCTTGTTGACTGTAAGCTGAAAAGCTCTTCACTCTGCCCAGTTTCCCAAGTTACCACTGCTACTGAGTGGATGGCCAAGTAGGGTCAGCAACATTGCAGGCAGAACTGTAAAAAGGTTTAAAACCGTTAGAGATGCCACCTGCCTCTACATGGCCAGCTCTCCTCCATGGCCAGCTGGGTAATGGAAATCAACAGGGTGCCTTCCCTAAGGAGTTTCATACCTCCCTTATGATGTATTCTATTTGAAGAGATAGATAGGTCTGGACCTCATACTTGGCCAGGCCTTAAAGTCCACCAGATTATTAAGCCCCTTCTGTCAGTTTCTATTTGTTTCTCAATGGGAAGACTTGCTCATGGTCCTCTAATGATGGCACTTCCCTTTCTTCTAGACCCCATCTAGCCTACTTAGGGCCTCATTCCTTTGTAATCATATTCTCTACTCATATCAATGGTTCTACTCCTAGCCTGTGTAAATTGGTTGTCTTCTCTCCTCACTTAATGTTGTACGATTATTCAGAATTTTTTCTACAAACAAAGCCCTCTACCTACAACAGATGAGTGACCTTCCTCCTGATTTTGGTTGGGATTGGCTTAGCATCTTCCTTCTCCTCTGTAGTGATCTCAGGAATAGCTTTGGGCCACAACATTATTTCAACCAACTGACTCCAAAACAACTCCAGTGGTTACAAGAGGAAGATAAAAGATCCTTTGTGACCTCAGCTGATGCCATCTGAGGTCTTCAAAGCCAAATCACATCACCAACAGGCGTGGTACTACAGAAAAGACTAGCTTTAGAACTTACAACAGCTAAAAATGGAAAATTTTTTCTTTCTTAGAGAATAATGTTAACCAATAGAGCCAGGTGGAATAAAATGTTAAATTACTTTGTTATTGCCACTCTTAGGACTCTTGGTTGCTATTCTTACCTTGGCTTTTATACTAACCTTGTTGGTTTAAGTGTTTACAGGAGGTGATAATGGAACAAAGCAAAGCCTTCACCAACTAGGCAGTCAACCAAAAGCTGCTACAGGGATATACTCAGCTCCTCACCCAGGAGATCACAACTTTAGTCATCACCTCATACCAGTGGAGAGTAACGTGCCACCTTATGTCAACATGAAGCAGCTCTAGAAGATATATCATCATACCTTCACCCCTCCTGGGTCTTGGGGCCAACTCAATCTCATACATTTGCTTATAAAAAACAAAAAGGGGGAATGTTAGTGAAATGGCACCATCTTATCTAAGGTACCATCTAAGCGTGCCACCTTAGGCTCTGGCCCTGTTGCCATCATGCACAGTAAGCTTTCAACCTAAGCCCAGCCTGGCTTACTAGAAGTCAGGTGACCAAAGGGCTTAACCACAAACGTCAACTCCACCCCCACTCTAATGAGATTTGCTCCTCCACTTCCTTACCTCTGCAAAGTTATAAGAAGGCATGTTTTTCTACACAAGCCCTTATTTTTGCTCTCTCTTGTCCTCTCAATCCAGCCTGTCGAGTTTCCCCCCACCCAACAATAAACTTTTCCTTTAACTCTGCTGTTTGATGTGTTTTGTGGTGGCCTTTAACCCACTAACAATGTATAAGGGTTCCCTTTTACTATCAATGAATGAATGCATAGTATGATGATATGATATGATATATGATATGATACAATAAATGTATGTGTTTACATGGACTATTATCTAATCTTCAAAAGAAAGACATTCTGATATTTGTAAAATCAAACATGAACCTGGAGAGCATCATTGTAAGTGCAATAACCCAGATACAGAAAGACAAATACTGGGCCGGCGCCGCGGCTCACTAGGCTAATCCTCCGCCTAGCGGCGCCGGCACACCGGGTTCTAGTCCCGGTCGGGGCGCCGGATTCTGTCCCGGTTGCCCCTCTTCCAGGCCAGCTCTCTGCTGTGGCCAGGGAGTGCAGTGGAGGATGGCCCAAGTGCTTGGGCCCTGCACCCCATGGGAGACCAGGAAAAGCACCTGGCTCCTGGCTCCTGCCATCTGATCAGCGCGGTGCGCCGGCCACAGCGCGCTGGCCGCGGCGGCCATTGGAGGGTGAACCAACGGCAAAGGAAGACCTTTCTCTCTGTCTCTCTCTCTCACTGTCCACTCTGCCTGTCAAAAAAAAAAAAAAAAAAAAAAAGACAAATACTGAATGCTGTAGAATGTAAAAATATTAAACTCACAAAAGTAGAGAATATGATGGTGGTTACCAAGGATTAAGGAGTAGAGGAAATAGATATTGGCCAAAGCATGTAAGATTTGGGGATCTATTGAACAATATAGGTAATAATGTATGTGTTAATTCATTTGATTATGCTGATAATTGCACAATGCAACCATATGTTGTTACCACATTGTACATCATGATTCTCAACAATTCTCAACAATATGTATTCAAAATACATATTACATATTTTGAAATTAAAATTTATAAATTCATTGATCTATATAAAATGAAAATATTTTATCCTTTTTAATAGTGAACTTCAGAATATGCTGCAAAGCTATAACAGTCAAAATAGCTTGGTATTGGCAAAAAAATTAGACATATAGAGTAATGAAATGGAATAGAAAGCCTAAAATTAAAGTCAAACACGTATATCCCATTGATCTTCAACAAAGGTACTGCCATGTGCACTAGGGAAAATCGAATCTATTCAATAAATGATTCTAGGAAAATTGAATATTCATATGTATAAGGATAAAATTAGACCCCGACTTCAAATGTATACAATAATCTACTCAAAATTCATTAACTATATAATGTAAAACCTGAAACTGAAACCACAAGAAGAAAACAGGGTAGATGCATCTCACAGGAAACAAAAGAAAAAATAGGCACATGGGATTTTATTAAATCAAAGAAGTCTACACAGAAAAGGAATCAACAAATGAAGACAGACTTACAGAAAGGGAGAAAACATTTGTCAACTATATGTCTGACAAAGAGTCAATATCCAGAATACGTAAGGAAGTCAAAATGCTCAATGACAAGTAAACAAGCAATTCGGCATAAAGTGTACAGAAGACCTAAAATGGACATTTCTCAAAAGAAGTCATGTGTATAGTCATAGATACAGTAAAAACACAATATCACTATTTTCAAGGAAGTCCAAATCAGAATAAAAATGTGATATCACCTCACTCCAAAGGGAAATGCTCTTATAAAAAAAAAAAAAATAAGTTCTAGTGAGGATGCAGAGAAAAGGGAGTTCTTATGTACTTTTGGTGAGGATGCAAATTATTATAGCTATTGTGAAACACACTATTGAAGTTCATCAAAAATCTAAACATAGAATTACCATCTAATCTAGCAACTCCATTTCTGGGTGTATATCCAACAGAAGAAATCATCATGTCAAATAAATATTTGCACTTCCTTGTTTATTGTAGCACCATTGACAACAGCCAAGCTATGGATCAACTTAGCTGTCCATTTTTGGATGGATGAATAAAGAAAATGTGGCATATATATACCATTCAGTACTGTTCAGCTATAATATTATGAAATCCTATCACTAAGAACAACTTCGATGGAACTGGAAGTTACTGTGTTAATCAAAATAAGCCAGGCACAGAAACACAACTACTGCACTCATAAGTGGAATCTAAAGAAAAAAATGTTGATCTCGTGGAAGTTGAGAGTAGAATATTGTGACCAGAGATTGAGGAGATGAGGGGATAGAGACAGATTGGGGGAAAGGTTGGTTGATGGATAGAATTTTAGTTAGCAGAAATTGGTTCTGCTGTTGATGCACAGTACAGTGACTATAGATAATAATAATGTACTGTTCATTTTAAAGAACACTAGAAGCAGAGATTTTAAGTGTTTTCTCCACAAAGTTCCAAGGGATAAATAAGCTTTTCCGGATGTGAACATTACACAATGTGTGATGTACACATATATCCAAACATCACAAGGCATTCCTTAAAAATATACAAAGTTTGGGGCTGGCGTTGTGGTGCAGCAGGTTAACACCCTTGCCTGAAGCGCTGGCATCCCATATGGACATCGGTTCTAGTCCCAGCTACTCCTCTTCTGATCCAGCTCTCTGCTATGGCCTGAGATAGCAGTAGAAGATGGCCCAAGGATTTGGGCCCCTGCACCCTCATGGGAGACCTGGAAGAAGCTCCTGTCTCCTGGTTTCAGATCGGCTCAGCTCTGGTTGTTGTGGTCATTTGGGGAGTGAAACAGCGGATGGAAGACCTCTCTCTCTCTCTCTCTCTCTCTGTAACTGACTTTCAAGCAAATAAATAAATCTTTAAAAAAATACAAAGTTTATGTCAATTAAAACATAAAAACATGAACAAAAGAAACTTTTATAAATTAAAATATTTTGTTCCAGAAGAATACCATCAAGTAAGTGAAAAAAAAATGCAATGGGATAAAATATAAATATTTGTGAATTATGTTTCTCATGAGACCTTAATCCAGATGTATGAGTTCTTATAATTCAATAATGAAAAGAAAATCTAGGTAAAAAATGAGTAAAAGATTGAATGCGTATTTCACCACAGAAGGTATATAAATGACCAGTAAGTCTGTAAACATAGTGTCCAATATTACTAATCATTAAAGAAATAGAAATCAAAACCACAGTGAGACATCACTGTATGTTACCATAACAGTAATAAAATATAAAATATAATAATATATAATATATATAATAAAATATAAAATGGCAAAGTGCTGGTAAAAAAAAAGATAGCCATTATGCTATTCCCCATCGAAAATGGTACAACCACTTGGGAAAACCTGTTTTGTAATTCTTGAAAATGTTAGTAATGAGCTTATGAATCATAGCTCCTTCCAATGGTTATGTAACAAAATAAATGAAAATACACATCTATGAAAAAAGTTATACACAAATGTTCATAACCGTATTCTTCATAAAAGCCAAAAATGTTTTAAAGCTTCAAATATCAACCTGTTAATGAATGAGTTGAATATTTAACATGGTCTATCCTTTTACATTGTATCTTAAATCTTAAAAATTTGTGGGAGAAGAGGGAGGGAGGAAGAGGGGGAGAGAGGAAGAGAATTGCTTAGACACTGGTTCACTCTTCAATTGGCTACAGGATCAGGGTTGGGCCAGGGCCAAAGTCATAAACCAGGAACTCGATCCAATTCTTCTACATGAATGGTCAGAACTCACCAAGCCATCAACATGATATTTTTTATTTTTTATTTTTTTATTTTTTGACAGGCAGAGTGGACAGTGAGAGAGAGAGACAGAGAGAAAGGTCTTCCTTTTGCCGTTGGTTCACCCTCCAATGGCCACCACGGCTGGTGCACTGCGGCCAGCGCACCGCGCTGATCCGAAGGCAGGAGCCAGGTGCTCCTCCTGGTCTCCCATGGGGTGCAGGGCCCAAGCACTTGGGCCATCCTCCACTGCACTCCCTGGCCACAGCAGAGAGCTGGCCTGGAAGAGGGGCAACCAGGACAGAATCCAGTGCCCCGACTGGGACTAGAACCCCGTGTGCCTGCGCTGCAAGGTGGAGGATTAGCCTAGGGAGCCGTGGTGCCGGCTGCCATCAACATAATATTAACAGGAGGCTGGGGTCAGGAGTTAAAGCCAGGTATCAAATCCAGGTATCTCTATTTGGGACGCAGGCACCTTAACTGATATCAACCACTAGTTTAAACATTAGTCTCTCTGTTTTTAATGGAGTGTTACTCAATAATAAACATAAGTATGGGTAGTGATACATATTATAACATGGATGATATTTGGAAAAATCGTACTAATTAGAAGCCAGTTACAAAAGATCCCCCATATTGCATCATTCCACATATATGAGATACTCAGAAGAAACACAATTACAGTGACAGTCCACGAATAGTTGCTTAGGATATTGGGGAGGTAGCTATTTGAAGTGATCATTGATGGGTATAGTGTTCTTTTGTAGAGGAATATATTGTTTTGAAATTGTATTATGGTAATGGCTGTACAACTTTGGATATATGGCAAAAACATTGACTTCTAGATCTTGAATGGATGAATTGTGTGGTAACAATTAATGGATGAATTGTGTGATAAGTGGTAAGTGAATTATATCACAGTGAAACTTTTAAAAAGAAATAAACTATAAGACATAGAGCTTAAAAAGAAAGAAGTAGATGGGAAAAACCATATATTTTAGAAATTTCTGTGTTTTTTTTCTCAAAATTAAGAAAATATTATACTAATATTTTGCATCTCAAGTTTCATATAATATATACCTAGGATAAGATGACTAATATTAAGGCAGTCATTAATTTTGTTTTTCTTCCTAATTTTTCAGTAACAAATATAAATAATTTTCTTCTTTTGAGTAGAAATAGTACTTTTTCGAATGTCTTTTTATTGGTATAATGAAATTTGTCCAGCAATGATATAGAAGTAAATCAGAATATTTTAATTCTATTTTATGTCTTCCTACAAATAAATATATTGTTACTGTAAGTCACTTGCATAAGTAAAAATCACTGAAGTATTAATTGAGACAGTAAAGGTTTTAGTTAAAAAGTACTGAATGATGACCACTGTAAAAATTAGTAACAAGTCCATCTAAAATATAATTTAATTTATTTATATGGCAATCTGTAAATTAAGGTGATGGAAATAACTTGGAATTATAAAATGAAAAATAAAACCAAGATTGTAAGTGAATTTTGGCATCCACAGCAAATATTTCTTTTTTTTTTTACCATTTTTTTTTAACTTTTATTTAATGAATATACGTTTCCAAAGTACGAATAATGGATTACTATGGCTTCCCCCCCATAACGTCCCTCCCACCCACAACCCTCCCCTTTCCCACTCCCTCTCCCCTTCCATTCACATCAAGATTCATTTTCGATTATCTTAATATACAGAAGATCAGCTTAGTATACATTAAGTAAGGATTTCAACAGTTTGCTCCCACACAGAAACATAAAGTGAAAAATAATAGATGATTTTTTTTTAATGATGATGAAATCAGATCAGACCTATTGTCATGTTTAATCCCAGTGAGAGTCAAGTTGGGAGTTGATAGTTTCTTTTCTTTTTTTTTTTTTTTTTTTTTTTTTTTTTTTTTACAGAGGATCAGTTTAGTATACATTAAGTAAAGATTTCAACAGTTTGCACCCCCATAGAAACACAAAGTGAAATATATTGTTTGAGTACTCGTTATAGCATTAAATCTCAATGCACAGCACATTAAGGACAGAGATCCTACATGAGGAGTAAGTGCACAGTGACTCCTGTTGTTGACTTTACCAATTGACACTCCTATCTATGGCATCAGTAATCTCCCTATGCTCCAGTCATGAGTTTCCAAGGCTATGGAAGCCCTCTGAGTTCTCCGACTCTTATCTTGTTTAGACAAGGTCATAGTCAAAGTGGAGGTTCTCTCCTCCCTTCAGAGAAAGGTACCTCCTTCTTTGAAGACCTGTTCTTTCCACTGAGATCTCACTCACAGAGATCTTTTGCCAGAGTGTCTTGGCTTTCCATGCCTGAAATACTCTCATGGGCTTTTCAGCCAGATCCAAATGCCTTTAGGGCTGATTCTGAGGCCAGAGTGCTATTTAGGACATCTGCCATTCTATGAGTCTGCTGAGTATCTCGCTTCCCATGTTGGATCACTCTCCCCTTTATTTATTCTATCGGTTAGTGTTAGCAGGTACTAGACTTGCTTATGTGCTCCCTTTGACTCTTAGTCCTTTCATTATGATCAATTGTGAACTGAAATTGATCACTTGGACTAGTGAGATGGCATTGGTACATGCCACCTTGATGGGATTAAATTGGAGTCCCCTGGTATGTTTCTAACTCTACCATTTGGGGCAAGTCAGCTTGAGCATGTCCCAAATTATGTATCTCTTCCCTCTCTTATTCCTACTCTTATGTTTAACAGGGATCACATTTCAGTTAAATTTCAACACTTAAGAATAACTGTGTATTAATTACAGAATTAAACCAGTCATATTAAGTAGAACAGACAAAAAAAACTACTAAGAGGGATAATGTATTAAGTTGTTCATTAACAGTCAGGGCTATGCTGATCAAGTCACCGTTTCTCATAGTGTCCATTCCACTTCAACAGGTTTCCTTTTTGGTGTTCAGTCAGTTGTCACCGATCAGGGAGAACATATGGTATTTGTCCCTTTGGGACTGGCTTATTTCACTCAGCATGATGTGTTCCAGATTCCTCCATTTTGTTGCAAATGACTGGATTTCGTTGTTTCTTACTGTGGTATAGTATTCTAAAGAGTACATATCCCATAATTTCTTTATCCAGTCTACCTTTGATGGGCATTTAGGTTGGTTCCAGGTCTTAGCTATTGTGAATTGAGCTGCAATAAACATTAGGCTGCAGACCGCTTTTTTGTTTGCCAATTTAAATTCCTTTGGGTAAATTCCAAGGAGTGGGATGGCTGGGTCGAACGGTAGGGTTATCTTCAGGTTTCTGAGGGATCTCCAGACTGACTTCCATAGTGGCTTGACCAGTTTGCATTCCCACCAACAGTGGGTTAGTGTCCCTTTTTCCCCACATCCTCGCCAGCATCTGTTGTTGGTAGATTTCTGAATGTGAGCCATTCTAACCGGGGTGAGGTGAAACCTCATTGTGGTTTTGATTTGCATTTCCCTGATTGCTAATGACCTTGAACATTTTTTCATGTGCCTGTTGGCCATTTGGATTTCCTCTTTTGAAAAATGTCTATTGAGGTCTTTGGCCCATCTCTTAATTGGGTTGTTGGTTTTGTTTTTGTGGAGTTTCTTGATCTCTTTGTAGATTCTGGTTATTAACCCTTTATCTGTTGCATAGTTTGCAAATATTTTTCCCATTCTGTCGGTTGTCTCTTCACTCTCCTGACTGTTTCTTTTGCAGTACAGAAACTTCTCAATTTGATGCAATCCCAATAGTTAATTTTGGCTTTGACTGCCTGTGCCTCCCGGGTCTTTTCCAGAAACTCTTTGCCTGTGCCAATATCTTGAAGGGTTTCTCCAATGTTCTCTAGTAACTTGATGGTGTCAGGTCGTAGATTTAGGTCTTTAATCCATGTTGAGTGGATTTTTGTGTAAGGTGTAAGGTAGGGGTCTTGCTTCATGATTCTGCACGTGGAAATCCAATTTTCCCAGCACCATTTATTGAATAGGCTGTCCTTGCTCCAGGAATTAGTTTAATAACCACCATAAAGTATTATTTAATCTTTTCTGCTCAAAATAATCTGATATTTAAGTTTTTTCAAAAATACATTTGTGATCAAAAACATTCAGTTTGTCATTGCAATCAAAACTATTTCAGACAAAAGTGTTGGTATGATGAATTGTTTATATTTTGGCTGAAATATAAATTAAGATAAACTACAATAAACTAACCTGACTTGTGTGTGACCGTATTTGCCAAATTTGCTCACAAGTGATTTGAACTACTCTCAAATATAAGAATAATAAACATAATAGGATGAATTTGTGTTGCTGTCTTCCATATCTTTGTACAATATACATATTAATGGGTTATTTTTAAGTGCAGAGAAAATATGCACATAATTCAATTTTACTCAGTTTCAAATAAACTCCTTTGCAATTAATTGTTATTTTCAACTACACCTAAAAAGGTACAGAATTTTCCCTTCCTTCAGGAAACAAGGAAGCATAATTTCTCTTAGTCGGAACTCACTACTGTTTGTGAGTATCTGGAATGATGCCAACACAAGCCTTCTTCCAAACTTCTGCTTTCAGTTTTTTCTCAATATTGCTTAAAAGGAAATCATAGCATTCGAAAAACGGCATCGTCTTTTCAATCTTCTCTCTCATCATATTTTTCTCTTTCTAGTCTAACCCCTCTATAGTCTTGATTATACCTTTTAAATTTTCTTCTAGGGGAAACAAATAGCAAGATACTGAAAATAGCACTTCCATTACAAGTTGAGCATTCCATTAGAAAAAATCACTAGGGGAAAAAGAGAAAAAAATACAGAACAGCTGCATTTTCATTATATTCTAATGTAATCTTCCTTTTATATAGTCGCAGCCTAAGTATCAGGCATGCGCTGTGGTTTCTGTGTTTATTTAAAGTATATTCCTCATTTTTGTTAACTTAATTCTAGTACAGAATTAAAACTGGAGGACAGGGGCCAGCCCTGTGGCACAGCAGGTTAACGCCCTGGCCTGAGTGCTGGCATCCCATTTGGGCACTGGTTCTAGTCCCGGCTGCTCCTCTTCCAATCCAACTTTCTGCTATGGCCTGGGATAGCAGTAGAAGATGGCCCAAGTGCTTGGGCCCCACGTGGGAGGCCCAGAAGAAACTCCTGGCTCCTGGCTTCGGATCCGCACAGCTCTGGCTGTTGCAGCCTTCTGGAGAGTGAACCAGTGGATGTAAGACCTCTTTCTCTGTCTTTACCTCTTTCTGTAACTCTGCCTTTCAAATAAATGAAATAAATCTTTAAAAGAAAAAAAAAAAAAAAAACACTGGAGGACAGAATCTGCCCTGAAGGATTGGTGCAATTTAAATGGCTCATTTTTTTCCCTATATGTGTATTTCTGAGGGCTTTGTAATGCTAAAGATAACATCATGGTTTCTGAAATACATATAATGAAGAAACTATTGTAATAGAAAGGTGAATTAGTGATTACATAATCACAATGATAATAAGAGAATGAAGATTTATAAGGCACCTATAAAGGAAAAACAGCCTGCGCTGTGCTGCAGCAGGTTAAGCCACTGCCTGTGAGGCCAGCACCTCTTTTGGGCTCTGGTTCCAGTCATAGCTGTTCCACTTCTGCTCCAGCTCTCTTCTAGTGTGCCTGGAAAAGTAGCAGAGGATGGCTGAAGTGCTTGGGCTCCTGCACCCATGTGGGAGACCCAGCAGAACCTCCTGGCTCCTGTCTTCGGCCTGACCCATGCCCAGCTGTTGCAGCCATTTGGGGAGTGAACCAGCAGATAGAAAAACTCTTCCTTTCTCCTCTCTCTCTCTCTCCCTCCCTCCCCCTTATAATTCTGTCTTTCAAATACATAAAATAAATCTTTTTAAAAATAAAATTATTCTAGGCAACATTGAATTCAGTAAATGATCTAATTCAGATAAACATTTATCAGAAATTTTTAGAAGAAGAGATATGTTGTTGAAATTATGAGATATTTAATAGAGTAAGGGCTTTTACGATTGAAAATTATGGAGGAAGATTTCTCTAGTAAAGCCAAAATACATATAGAATTCATTAGTAAAAAAAATCAATGCAATGATGAAATTATTCATTTTGATTAGCATCTTCAATTGCTAATAAAATGAGGGAATTTTATTTCTCATTCATTCCTATATATTATTTATATGTTCATATAATTTCCTTTTCCCCCAAAACTTAGCTATATAAAAAGAAACTAATTCAGAATGTGAGCATGTTATCTTCACTTGTGTTCTTAATATTCAATGAACTAAAATAATCGTTTAACTGAAATAGAGGAGACTTTGGAGGCTGGGTAAATTGCCAGCATCCCAAATCAACAGTGTCTGGGTTGCATGCTAATGCCAGCTTTCTAGTAACGAAGGCCCTCAGTTGCAGCAGGTGATGGCTCTGGTGGTTGGATCCCTGCCACCCATATGAGAGACCTGGATTAATTTTCTGCTTCCCCACTTCACCCACCCTCCCTCCCCATGCCATTGCATACATCAGGGGAATGAACCGGCCTATTGGAAACTTTCTGTCTCCTTGTTTCTTAAATAAGACAGAGAAATTTTAAATGACTGAATATAGCTCTATTAATTGAACTGATCCCTTTTCAAGGCAAATTCTCATCGATATCAGGAAGCCTCAAATAAATAGGTTATTTTCAGAGAAACCCGTACCTCTGTCGGGTGTAAAATAAGCAAAGTAGACCAGAAAAGTAGCAAATATTCAAATTTTCCTTGTTGCCAAATCATTATGCCTGTCACATTTTCTAAAACTCCCTTTAGCAGACATCACTGAACATCACCAAATATTTGCTTTTTACTCTGGTGACGTGTGCAACACTACATCTCTCAATACTATTGTTGAATGGACCTCTGACAAGTGGATTCATTGCTGGTTTGAGGAGTCTGTATTTTCCTCTGTTTTTCCCTTCTTGCAGTCATCGAAAGTAAAGATGATGTGTACTCTCTCAGCCTAGGTTTATAGTGAAGCCAAGGATAGCAGAGAAACAACCCAATCAGTGTTAGAATGTGGAATGAATGAACTATTGATCCTTTATTTTGTTATGAAGTACTGGATGTTTATGCTGTTTGTGATTTCAGCAAATATAGGTTATACTAACTAATCTACAAGTATGAATACAATATTTTGATTATTAATTCAAAAGTTCTACAGTAAAGTAGCTCAAATGTCAACTATTTGAAGAGAATCAAATGGCTTTAAATGCCTTTTTGTGATGGTGCTGAATCCATTCCATTTTCTTTTATCCATTTTCAAATATGTGCTAACTTGAATGTCACAATGAAGTCATACTACTTCTTAAATCCTTGAAGCCTTTTTTCTAACAATATAAAATATTTTTCATAAAGCATTTTGGTAGCAACTTAAAATATAAGTCACATCAATTCAGCAACTTTGTGTCTACTATCTTCCATTTAATAATTTGCCTACTATGCCTCATGTTCCTTTTCCTCATACTTATAAATTTTATTTTTTATTCAAAAATACACATTTAAATTAACTATATTAATATTTAATCTGTAATTCTATTTTCTTATTTTGGATCATAATTCTATCAAAAATCCTATAAGTAAAATATATTACCACTGCAAATGTCATTTACTCTGATTTGTTAAGTGTACTTTCTGAATTTACATTAGTATTACTGACAAGAATGTATATCTCTAATAAATACCCTCCAGGGAGACAATAATTGCTTTACAAAGATTTGTCAATTCTGAATATTATTAGCAATCCACATAACTATTCTTATTTCTGTGGAAATAGGTGGCATTCATATTCCAAAATTCCAAAAGGAATCTTGTCACAAAAGTTTTCACATGTCACAAAAGTGAATGGAAATAAATTTAATGAGATTGCCTGTAGAGGTTGACTTAGAAAGCAAATATTTTGAATATAGCATAGATAGTAGGATATGGTTATCAACACAGGCTTCCCTCAGAGATATCAAGGGTTCAGTTCCAGACCACTACAATAAAGGACACATTGCCAAAAAATGAGTTATTTGTTTTGTCTCACAGTGCCTATAAATATTATGTTTACCATATGTTTTAGTGTACTAAATATGCAACAGCCCTCTCTGGGAAAATAACATACATATCTTCAATTATTTTATGGCTGAAAGATGTTAGTGATCATCTGAGCCTTCCATAAGTCAACCTTTTTGTTAGTGGAGGGTCTTGCCTCAATGCTGATAGTTGATGATTTGTCCATGTGATAGTTTCTGAAGGCTATGGTAATGTGGAAATTATTTAATATATCAGAACTGTGAACTTTGCCCTATTATCAACTTTTTCTTTCATGAGAAATTTATCTGTAGCATTGTTTGACAGCATTTCATTTACAGGAGAACTTTGAAAATTGCAGTGAGTTCTCTCAAGTTGTATTATTGCTCTGTCAACTAAGTTTATGTAACATTCTAAATCATTTGTTGTTATTGCAAAACTGTTCATAGCATCTTCACCAAGAGCAGAATCAAGAAAATACAGATACCTCTTTAGCCTCTTCTAATTCTAAATTTCTTCCTATGTCTACCCAAGTACAGTTACTTCCTCCACTGAAATCTTGAACACATATAAAATCATCCATAAGCATTAGATTCAACTTCTTCCACCCTCAGTTGACACTGATATTTTGATTTCACTCAAAAAAACTGAATGCTCTTCATGTTATCTATCATGGTGGATCCTTTCTAGGTTTTTAATTTATTTTGCCCAAGTATTTCAAAGGAGTCACTATCTACAATAGCTATAACCTTACAAGATTCTTTTCTTAGATAATAAACCTTAAAAGTTGAATTATTTCTTGTTTAATAAGTTTCAGAATGAGTGTTGCATTAACAGGAATGAACACAATATTCATCTCACTTTTTATCTCTATAAAAGCTCTGGGGTGACCAGGCACATTGTCAATGAGCAACATTTTGATTTTTTTATATGAGTGGTAGGTCTCAACAATGGGATTAAAATATTCAGTAAACCATGTTATTAAACAAATGTGTTGTCATCTAGGCTGTGTGGTTCTGTTATGAGCAGAGGCCTGTCTCCCCACTCCCCGTCCCAGTGGCAGAGAGTCAACACCCTCATGCCCAAAGATGGCTTTTTGCTAAGATGGCTATGCTAAAAAAAAAAAAGAAAAGAAAGAAAACCATGAGCCATGCAAACCATATAAAGTCAACCTTTAATCCCTCAGGAAGAAAATTATTAGATTTAATTATTTGATTGTTACACTGTGACTCACTAGTCTATTACTTCAGATCGGACAAAGGGAAAGTAACCCTTCTTGAAGAGTATGCTACTCACAAAAGGTGATTCCAAATTATGAGAGCAAAAGTGTCTGTCCTTTCCTTGGAAAGTTCTTATCATGTTTAAATCTGATAGAATAGTAATGTTTGCTCCAAAAACCTTTTCAGCTGAGATGTTAAAAGGAATGGTGAGCAAGAAGCCTTCTGGAAAATCAGAGAGGAGTCATTTAACACATACGTCTGTGCATTCCTTATGATCCAAGGTTAGGCTATTATCAGCAGAAGCGAGGAAGAGTGACTTAATGCATTTTACACACCTATCATAGCTTTTCTCTACTTGAGCCTAAGCTATACGGCTGAGTGTATTTAAATTTTAAAATTGACAGAGTCAAACTAGTAGCCAAAAATGCATTGTTCCGGATTTAACAATTTTCCATTTAGTGTCTTGCAGCAAAGTTTAAATATTAATTTTGGATTCAATTCATCTTACTTGAGTTGATTTGAAGAAGAGAGGAACACTTGAATTTTATTGCCAGGATATTTAACTAAGCAGAATTCTTATAATGAAAAATAAGGAATTATCAATAGTACTTGTTTTAAAAGGTTTAAAATTAGTTCATGAATGAATGTTAAATGGAGTCTAGGTTCTGATAGGTGGAACAGTAAAATCATTAGCTTTTTTCTTTCTACATTGACTATCTTATCTTTATATGAACATTCACGTAGGTTCAAAGTTACTTCTGTGTCTGTACAGGAAAAGTCACTCAGATCAATACAGCCTGTATTGTATTGTCCCTGTACTGTGTCCACTTCTTAAAAGATTTATCATTGACAAAGTAAGATATGAATGAATTCCAGAGAATTATCTACAGTGGCAAGTATAACAAGCAACAGAATTGGCCACCAAATATTTTGTTTGTCTCTCAAGCATTTTTATTTCTGGCATCTAAGTATAGACTCATTTTGTAAATAAAGTCATCCCTACTTTTCAATGTTTTTGACTGGCAAAATAAGCAATAAATCTAAGAGTTAACCTCCACCCATGCAAAAAAAAAAAACTTCCTATGAATGGAGATAGAGCTGATAGGGAGGTTTGTGTGCATTTAGTTCTCCGGCAGAGCTCTTGAAACTTTGGTGGTGAAATCTCCTGGTCAGAAGGGATTGCTTTTTCCATCGAATAGCCAGGGCCTTGTGCTGATGCATAGAGAGGGTCCTCTTGACAACTGTAATTGTGATGGTCCGTATATAAATGAACCCGAGACATATAAAATTCCATGTCTTTGCCACAAAAAGCATAGATCCTATTGATCTCCTCCCCAGGTCTATGGTTTACTAAGTTCTCTAGTATCCACGATGAAAAGTACAATGTCTGTCCCTTTATCTGCTTCTCATTGTTAATAATAGAAGACTGTAGTAGGGTTAGGATTATAAGTTAGAAAATTTATGAAGTGTAGTTTTCAGTTTAACCATAACTTCTTTTTCATAATGCCCTGATAAGCACACAGTGCGATGATGTATGAAACACATTAAGTATATCCTGTATGTATCAGCAGAAGCAGAGACACCAGGTCATTCCACAGAGACTAATGCCTGAACAAGAGATACCTTGTATTGAGTGCTGGGTGTCATGAATGTAAATAGACTAGGGAAGAATTGACCTGCCTAGGGCCTAAGTTCAGAGGAGGTGCTGAATGTGAGCCTTACAAAAAAAATAGCAGCTTAAGTTTACTGGGAAAATGATTACAAGGGTCATATAACAGCCACATGAAATGCGCACTTTCATTGAAAGTGTGAAGCTGACTTTAAGAATGCCTTAAAACTGTTACTTTCCCGTGAGAAAAATAGGGGTATGACTAGTCCCAAGTGTGTTGTTCAAATATTGACTGAACAAAAGGTGAATCCAGCAACTTAGAAGGACGGTATCATTTGAATAGATATTATGAATCAATAGTTGTTGTAGGCTTCAGTGTGGAATTATTTCAATGATCCACATCTTGATAATAACTCAGATTTTATATGTCAACAGCGATTATAGTAATAAGCTTCCTATTCCAAATCTCTATCTAAATGTTGTAGAGTTTTAATGATGGAAAAGAAATATAAGTTTATGAGAATGATCCAACATAATAATCTCTTAAACAGAAAAAAACTATTTAACTGCTCAAAATTATAAAAGAATCTTATGTATATGTATTTTAAAGTTAAAATTATTGCATATTAAAAACTTCTAGTAGTACTGAACATTTAAAAAGCTATACCTATGATTATAAAATATACCAATTCAGTATAAAAACAGTACAGTCAATTACAAAGAACAAGGAAGTGACTGCTAATGATACCATCTGAGGGAAGCATTATACACTTTTTTAAAGATTTATTTATTTATTTGAAAGAGTTACACAGAGAGAGAACGAATGGCAGAGAGAGAGAGAGAGAGAGAGAGAGAGAGAGGTCTTCCATCCGCTGGTTCATTCCCCAATTGGCCGCAATGGCTGGAGCTGCACCAATTCTTCTAGGCTTCCCACACTGGCACAGGGGCCCAAAGACTTGGGCCATCTTCTACAGCTTTCCCAGGCCATAGCAGAGAGCTGGATTGGAAGTGGAGCAGCCAGAACTCCAAGCGGCGCCCATTTGGGATGCTGGTGCTGAAGGCCAGGGCTTTAACCCTCTGCACTGCAGTGTCAGCCCCCATTATATACTTTTTAAGTAGTTTTCCTGTACAATTCATTCAGTTCTGAAGATAAAGACTAGATTTTGTAATAATGTATTAGAGAAATAGAATGAAAGCATATATGGTGATATAGATAATTCCCAAGAAACTTACCTTTGATATAAAAAACACAATGCTTGCATCTTGTTGATATCAAATAACAAGTTACAATACCACACCTGCTACACTGGATATCATTTTTATATTATTTATATGCATTTAAAAGCATTACAAACAAACATACTTTTATTTTTGCATATGCATTTTCATGGATATAAGTATATGCACACACAATTATCTATAAATTACCACATTGATTATAAATTAATATATAAGATATATGTGATATATAAGGTGTATCATATTATAAATGACACAAGGCTAGATTATTTATATATGTATCTGTTTCAAAAGGCTAAATTACATTTATTTATGTTGTGCTTTTGCCATCTGCCAAGATCACCACCATGTCTGTAAACTTCATTGCCAACTAGATGTAGTATAGATGGTGGGAATGGAGTGTAGGCAGAGTTCTAGTGAGGACACCTGAGGAAGACCCGCAGGGTAAAAAGTTTAGGTTTTGAGGCCAGCATTGTGGCATAGGAGGCTAAGCCTCTGCCTGTGCTGCCAGTATCCCGTATGGGCGGCTGCTCGTCTTCTGATACAGCTCTCTGCTTATGGCCTTGGAAAGCAGTGCAAGACAGCCCAGGTGCTTGAGCCCCTTGCACCCTCTTGGTAGACCAAGAGGAAGCTTCTGGCTCCTGGCTTCAGATGGGCCCAGCTTCGGCATTGTTGGCCATTTGCGAGTGAACCAGTGGATGGAAAACCATTCTATGTGTCTCTGCCTCTCAAATAAATAAATAAAAATTCTCTAAAAAATAAGAGTGAATTGGATGGGTAGTATAATAACAAAAAAAATGAACAAGTGAATCCTTCCAACTTGCAGTCTGAGAATAACTCACAATGTTAAATAAATATTATATAAAAAGAGAAGTGAAAAAATAAATCAGTAACTTTGTCAGGAATAAATCATAACTATGAAAAATGGGACTCTACAATAAAAAAAAGTCAGTGAATTTTTTCTCTTTTGTATTCCTGTGTGATTAGTGAGAACACTGTGTAAATTCTCCAATTCTTTCTGAAAGAAATGAAAGTTATTTAAAAGGTATAGAAACTTAGCCTACAATACAAAGAATTACTGAAAACTTTCCTTAGTATGATGATGATAATTCGCTCATTTTCTCTATTCTTTGATTTTTCAGAGCAGTTGGAAGGAAAAAAGCATAAAATTAAAGAAAAATGTCTTTGTATAAGCCTGTCAGGTGCAATTTTGTTGAGGAGGCAGCTATTTACATTTCCATTAGAAAGAGTTTGTCAAATGTCAGGAAGACTTTTGACTCTGGAAACAAAGTACCTGCTTTTTCTATAAGCTGTCCTGGTTAGAATAATAGCATTCAAACAACATTGAATTCCAGTTTGCTTAATTTCATTGAAAATTTGAAATATATCCAGTCAGTCTTCCTGCCTATTTTTCTCCTTCAGAAAATAGTTCTTGAATTTAATAGTAAATCAAGTAAGACACACAGCTGATAGGTGTGTGTTGTGTAACCATACTGTGATTATTGGGTTCCATGATACAAAGTTCTTTGGAAGGGAAACTGAAAGCAAAATATGACTGCCTTTTCAAATGCACAACATATGTGTTTTTATGAACTATATTTATGCAGTCAACAAGATGCAAAATTTTAGAACTGGATATGTATTTAGTAACTTTTCTTATGTATCTGAAGTAGTGCTTGTGGAAAGAAAACATTTCAATTTCCATCTAACCTAGCATACAACATATATTTTATTATTGCAATTTTGTCCAAAGGAAAAGGCAGAAAAATGAATTTTAGTAAAAACCCAGATGTGTAAATACAGGAAATGTCAAGGTGCTGATTTCCTTATTGCAAGCACAATCTTGACCAACAGGTTGATCTCAGCTCCCTCTCAGTGATATACCTTTTAAAAGGTATTGGGGCCAGTGCTGTAGCACAGCTGATTAAGCTTCTAATTTTGATGGATTCAATATGGGAGTGCTGGTTTGAATCCCTGCTGCTCCACTTCTGATCCAGTTTCCTGTTAATGTTCCTACGGAGGTAGATAGTGGAATATGGTCCAAATAATTGGGTCACTGTTACCCATGTGAGAAACCAGAAGTGAGATTGTGGCTCCAGGTTTGGACTGGCCCAGTCCTGACTATTGCAACCAATCAGTGAGTGAATCAGAAGATGGAAGGTTTCTCATTGTCTCTTAGTGCTCTGTCATTCTGCATTTTAAATAAATACTTTTAAAAAATTTTGAAAATATGCATCTTTATATCTGAATAATAACAATGAAAAAGAAAGGTTAGAAATATGTTTCACTCCTTTTATTAATCAAAAAGGAATTTTAAATGATCTATTAATATCCACTAAGTAGTATTTATAAATTTAGCTTTCACTTATTATATTTATGGGAATATAAATTAGTACAGCTATTATGGGAAATAGTATAGCAATTCCTCAAAATTCAGACATGGAACTACACATAGTTCAGAAATCTTCCTCCTGAGTGTATTTCCAATGATAATGAAATCAGAATATTGAAACTATATCTGCATTCCTATATTTGTTGCAGCATTATTCATAATAGCCAAGATGTGGAATCATCTAAATTCCCATCAACTGATGAATGCATAAAGAAAGTATAATGTATATGCAAAATGGAATACTATTTAGTTTTGGGTTTTTTTAAATGGAAATCTCATCATTTGCTATAACATGGATAAACCTGGGAATCATTATGTAAAGTTAAATAAACAGGCACAGACAGACAAATACTAAGAGATCACCACTATATATGGAATCTAGAAAGGTTGAATTCATAAAAGCTGAGAATAGTTCTGGTTACAAGGACTTGTACTGGTTGCATTATTAGAGAAATATTGGTCAAAAGATACAAAATTTCAGTTATATAGGGGCAATAAGTTCAAGAGAATAAGTCCAAGGATTGGCTGTGGCCGTGTGCATTATTTTTGCCAAAATAGATTTCCTTTTCCACATGGGTTCATAACTAGCCTACATTTCTTAGCCTCTCTTGGAGTTAGAAGAAGCCGTGTGACTGAACTCTGGTCAATAGATGGGGAGTCAAATAATGTGTTCTGCCTTCAGGCCTGGGCCTGAAAACCTCTTGCACAACTGTCTACATACTCCCTCTTCCCTCCTCTGCCACCTACAGGCAGAAAATACAGTGAACTTGGAGGCAGACTCTAGGAGCCACTGCTGTGTGAAACCTAGAATTCTGAAAGACTAGATAGAACTTTTGTTGTCCTGATCCTCCCCAACTTACACCTTGAATAAGTTTATGATGTGAATGAAAACATAATTCATTGGAGTTTTGTTATTGTTGGTTTCCTACCCCCAACAAAGGGGAAAATTTACATGGAGATTGTCTATACATGGATTCCAGCATTTACAGCATTTTCTCCTTAACGCCTAGCAATGTATCTGAGATAAATAAAAGGAGATCAATAATATATGCTGTTTTAGCTCTTGTTTATGCTCCTGTGGAACTGTGCTTTTCCTACTTTTTACTTATTGAATATTATGATTAGTGGTGAAGCAAGCCTGTGAATAGAGTGGATTAAAATTTTGTCCTTGGAAAAACTGATAAAAGAGGGTAGGAAGAGAGGGGGATTGTGGGGAAGCAGATGAGCGAGAGAAGTGTGGTTGTCTTCTTGGAACTGTACACACAGAATGCAAAAAACCTGTTCTCTTTATACTAATAAAAAATTTTAAAAAGGAGTATATATTGAATTATGGGGGAAAATGCAAAAGACTGATTCAGTAGTTTGTTTTATTTTTTAAAGATGCATTCTATTTATTTAGAAGGAAGAGTTGCAAAAGAGTAGGAGATACAAAGAGACAGATCTTCCCTCTACTAGTTCACTACCCAAAAGGCTGCAAAGTCCAATGTGGTAGAATGAGAAGGCCATGCCAAGGTGGCTGCTGGCAAGTTACTCAGGAATGGCTTTGAAACCCTCCTGGCAACGGACCCTGCCTGGCAACAGGCTGTGATTGGATGGCTTTGAATCCCACTTGGCAATGGAGCCTGCCTGGCAACAGGCTGTGATTGGTTGGGACATAGACCACCCCTTGACAGGATTGGCTGGTCTTGGCTATATAAGCTGTTGTACCAACTGAAATAAAGCGGGCTGCTTGCCTCAAGCCCGCTTTCACCCGACTCCCGGGGTCTGTGTGGTAACTCTGTGCCTCTTGCCCCCACCACGCTCTTCTCAGAAACCAATCCACTGCAACATAGTTGAGAAATCAACTGCAACAGTCCAGGGCTAGTCCATAATGAAACCACTAGCTTGGAACTCTATCCTAGTCTCCTACATGAGTAGCAGAGGATGTGGAGCAGCCGGGACTCAAACTGACACCCATATGGGATGCTGGTGTTCTTGCAAGTTCAACCCACCATGACGCACTGCCAGCCTTTGATTCGATATTTTAAAGGAAAATTCAGACACTAAAGAAAGTCTGAGAATATTTCAAAGAGAAAACTAGAATTTAAATAGCATTTGAAGAATGTATTTGAGAAAAATAAAAGAAAGCATCCTAAGAAAATAAAATGGTTTTAAAAACAAAGCTTTGTGAGCCATTGCTGTGGTATACCAGGTAAAGCTGACATCTGTGGAATCAGTGTGCCATTTGGGCACTGTTTGTGTCCCACCTACTCCACTTTGATCCCGCTCCATGCTAATGTACCTGGGAAATCAGAAGATATCCCAAGTGCTTGGGTCCCTGTACCCATGTGGGAGACCTGGAGGAAGCTCCTGTTTTAAGCTCCTAACTTCAGACAGACCCAGCTCCAGCCAATACAGCCACTTGGAGAGTGGGCAGGTGAATGGAAGTTCTCTGTCTCTCCCTCTGTAAACTCTGTCTTTCAAATGAATAAATAAATCTTGAAAAAAAGAAAGGGGGAATGTATTGAATATTCCACTCATCCATCCACTTGACAGACATTCGCAGAGGTCCTACTCTGTGCCCAGGTGGAGAAGGTTGGAGGGAGAAAAAGGAGGCTATGAAACACAGATGAGAAGTGTCGGCCCTTCATCTGGATGCACACACACACACACACACACACACGGCTTTGGAGATAAAGGACTATAAAATATATTTGTTAAAGTAGCCTGATCAATAAGAGGACAACATAAATAAACACACAGGCATGTAAGCATATCAAGTGCAATGATCGTATGTTTTCTCTGTGTCACAACTATTTTGAAATTCTTTAATAAATAATACTCAAAAACATTTTAGATGAATGAATGAAGAGACAAGTAAAAGACTGAAGGAATCATTCATTTCAACTCATTTCTTTGCTGACCTTCACAGTCTGAGCATGAAGCTCATTTGGTAGAAATTCTGTCCCTGGATGTGGGGAAGAAGGAGGTGAATAGATCGATAAAAATATAAAATTATCTTGATGGCAGCATTGATGAAGTGGAGGAAGGTGTAGTTGTGCACTTAAGAGATTTATACAATAATCCATGAATTGTTGTTTTAGCTCCTGGTTCACAACAAAGCTGATTGACAGGAAAATTTCATTATTTTTCCTGGTTGCAGGTCCAGATAGTAAAATGAAGATTCTTGGGTTTTTCTTTTAAATTACTTAATATGTTAATATAATCTACTGCCCATTCACATCATATAAAGGGTATTATTTTAAATAAGTAGAAATAGATTTAAGTATAAAGCAAGCAGAAATTTTCATTTCTAGATCCCTATTTGCATAGAGTTTGTTCATTTGTCTTTTTTTTTTTTTGAACTTCAGGATATTAAAGTAAACTGATGTTTAAGCACAATTTTGTCCTAGCCTTAGTAAACACAAAGATAATGGCAGAGTAATTTGACAAACAGATTGGAGTTATAAAGCAATCTAAAGCTGTTTTTAAGAATTGGATGAGCCAAGTGTAATTGATTTTTGTATGTGAGCAGTGTATTGAAGACAAATCCACCAGCAATCAAACACTCTGTTCTTTACTAAATTGACCTTAATGAGACAGGAAAAATCATAATTTGCTAAGTAGAAAACACTAGCATGGAAAGGAATGCACATGAGAGTAAATTGCTTTAGGTCTTCAATTTGTTCTGAACTTTTACAAAACACTTAAATGACTGTTTTCTAGTTGATTATGGTGAATGGGTATGTACAGGAGGAGAGGTGTTAATTTAACATCTATGCTTTTCAAATTATCATGAGGTTTATAAATGAAAATTTAGATTTTGTCTGTGATGCTTATATAACCATACAAACTAATCTGTTGAAAGACATCAGCATAGTATTATGTATGTGGTATTAAAACATGTATTTTCCTTATTGCAGGAAAGTTCCTTACCCACCACGTTCCTTCTACTCTCCATATCCTACCATCTTTCCTAACCAAACATAACTAGAAAGCATGTATGCCTATGCTATAGATAATAATATTTGAGATGTGAACATAAAAATAATTAGAATTAACAACATATACTGAGGAAACTTTTACAGAATAATTATTAAATATTGCAGAGAAATATTTTAAAGACAGACTATTAGGCTTAGAAGCTTTATGCTGGAATTTCACATAAAAATTGTCACAAATGAGGGTGGAATAATCTCTTGTCAACAGAACACAGATATCATGCAGTGTGTGTGAGATCAGTTTGGACAATTCCCAAAAGTTGATTGTTTGCATCAATTTCCAGCTCCACATGTGAGAATGTTAGTAATCTGAAACCAACTCCTGCAAAAGTATTTCCATTATGCAAATTTGAAAACACTACAATTCAAAACTTTTTCTTAAGACTTTTTGGAAAAGACCCCAGAAGCTCAACCAATCAAAGCAAAAATTGAAAAATGGGATGTATCAAACTAAGAAGCTTCAGCCCTGCCAAAACAAACAAACAAACAAACAAACAAAAAAAAACCACTCAGCAAATTAAAGAGTAACTGGCAACCAGCAGAATGGGAGAAAAGATTTGCAAACTATGCAACTGATGAAGGATTACTATCCAGAATCTATAAAGAGCTCAAGAAACTCAACAACAACAAAGCCAACAATCCAGTTCAGAAATAAGCAAAGGACTTGAACAGGCATTTTTCAAGAAACAAAATTCAAATGGCCAACAGAAACGTGCAAAAATGCTCAAGATCACTAGCAATCAGGGAAATGCAAATCAAAACCAAAAAATTTCATCTCACTCCAGTTAGAATAGTTCTCATAAAAAACTGAAAATATAATAAATGCTGGTGAGGATGTTGGAGGAAGGTACCTTAATCCACTGTTGCGGGGAATGTAAACTGGTACAGCCATTCTGGAAGATGGTATGGAGATACCTAAGAAAGCTGAAAATAGAGGGCTGGAACTGAAGCACAGCAGATAAAGTTGCTGCCTGCATGCTGGCATCTCCTATGGGCTGCCGGTTTGAGTCTTGGCTGCTCTACTTCTGATCCGGCTTTTTGCTGTGGCCTGGGAAAGCAGTGGAAGATGGCTCAAGTGCTTGGGCCCCTGCACCCATGTCAGAGACCAGGCTGAAACCCCTGGCTCCTGACTTCAGATCAGCACAGCTCCGGCAGTTGCAGCCATCTGGGAAGTGAACCATCAGATGGAAGACCCCCGTCCCCTCCTCTGCCTCGCTGTAGCTCTGCCTTTCAAATAAATACATAAATCTTAAAAAAAAAAAAAAAAAGAAAGAAAGAAAGCTGAAAATAGATCTACCTTATGTCCCAGCAATCTCACTCCTGGAAATTTACCCAAACCAAAAGCAATCAGCAAATCAAAGAGTTATTTGTACCCATATGTTTATTGCAGCTCAATTCATAATTGCTAAGCTATGGAATCAACCCAGATGTTCATCAACTGAAGGCTAGATAAAGAAATTATGGTATATATATATATATATACACACACACACACACACACACACACACACAACGGAATATTACTCAGTGTTTAAAAACAATGAAATCCTGTCATTTGCAACCAAATGGATGCAATTGGAAAACATTATAATTAGTGAAATAAGCCAGTCCCAAAAAGACAGACACCATACATTTCCCTGATCTGTGGTAAATAATAGAGTATGTGAAATGTAATGAACTGGAGTGAAATGGACATTTTGAGCTTTGAGGATTGCTTACAGCCCTTGTCTCTGCTGTTGAGGAACCGTGTTTTCTTCTTCACACTATTTGTTGAACTCTTTACTTGGTGTAGGTTTAATCTTATGAGTATAAAGTAAACTGAAAACAGATCTTTGTAAAAATTAACAGTGAGAATAAGAAAGGGAGGTGGAAGAAGTGTGGGAGTGAGGGAAGGGTAGGAAGTATAACTATGTTCCTAAATCTTTTTCTCTGAAATACATGAAATTTGTGTAGCTTAAATAAAATTAAAAGAAAAAAAAAAAACTGGCATTGCTTTCTTTTTATAGGTAACATGTCCTGAATTATTTATTATTAGCTTTTATTACTGATTTTTGAGGAATGCTAAATAAATTTCACATTTACTAAACCTTGACTCATGTAAAATTAGAGACCATAATGTATGATCCAGTATAATGGGACACATTCAGATTATCATGCAGTAAACCATGAAGAAAGAGAGAAAGGTGGCAAAAGTTACTGCTCAACCTTGTGGAAACTCAGCACTTCCTTAAGGATATTCCATATAATAATAGACCATGTGACTTCTATGGAGACTAGTTCTAGTTTTTGGATTAAGTCATCCTTCAGTCTAAAGTTTATCCTGCTTTTCAGGTTAATAAAATCAAACAAATTTAAAAATCTAATAGAAGCACAGTATTTGATCCCAATACATTTTATTTCTATTTTCTAAGGATTTACTTATGTATTTTACAGAGTTACAGAGAAGGCGACAGAGAGGGAGAAGAGATCTTTCATCTGCTGGTTCACTCCCTAAATGGCCACAAGGACTGGAGCTGAACCGATCCAAAGCCAGGCACCAAGAGCTTCTTCCAGGTTTCCCACATGTGTGGATGGATCCAAAGACCTGGGCCATTCTCTACTGCTTACCCAGCCCATAGCAGAGAGCTGGATCAGAAGTGGAGCAGCCAGGACTCAAACCGGTGCCCCTTATGGGGAGCCGGCACTACAGATAGTGGCTTTATCTGTTACACCAGAGTGCCAGCCCCCAATACATTTTATACCTTGGAAATAACTCCTTTAGGTAATGGAAAGAGTTGACAAGTAACTCAATGACTCTCAAATATCAATGTCCATCTTCATGACTTACTTCTCTCCTCTTTTTAATGTTAATGCCACTACTAATAATGAAGTTTCCACATATGTTTTCTTTTTAGTTGGATGTGTTAAGAGATAGCAAATTTAATTCCATTTAAATTATTGCAGATAATTAATCTTGTGTTACAGGAACTGAACATTGATCAGTTCTGCAGCGCTGATGAGGAAAATTATACAAAAATTGATTTTAGAAAAATAATTGTCAACATCAGACCCAAGGCACAGCTTTAGAAAAAAAAACAAGTCAAGTAAAGCAGTGACTATGGTTTAGAGATAAGGTATGTTTCTGAGATGAGACTGGGCATAGTTCAGCAACATGATGACATTGAAGGTTTAGGCAGATGACAAGATAAGAGAGCTCTCCAAAGACCAGGGGAGAAGCTGAAAAGCAAAATGGATTAGCAATTACTAACAAAAGAAATGACTAATGTTAAAGAATAAAAATGTGTCATACCACATTAAAATGGATCACACTCAACAGCAAATATCCAATCTTAGGTAATAAAAAATAAGGACTTTCAGATAAAATGAATTCAATATTTTTAAAAAAAAAAACTAAATAAGCAACAGTTTTGAAATCAGGTACTAAATATTCAAATTATTTAACTTTCTTCGAACCAATCTCTTAATTTATATACACATGTTTTAATGAATTTTTAAAACTATTAGGGAGAGAAGAAGAAAGAAATAAATCCCATCTACTGGTTAACTTCTCAGATGTCTGCAACAGTCAGGGGTGAACTGGGCCAAAGCCAGGAGCTGGTTTTCAATCAGACCTCACACATGAGTTGCAGGAACACAGTTACTTGGGTCATCACTGCTATTTATGGAGGTCTGCATTTAGTAGGAAACTGGAGTCAGGAGCCCAAGCCAAGGATGGAACCCAGGCATTCTGATCAGGAACCCGGGTGTCTTAACTGCTAGGCCCAGTGCTTGACCTTGTTCTCAGCTTTTAGTTCTTTCTTTATTGCCAATAACAAAGTGAAAGAAGTCAGAGAGGAAGTGGAAAATGGTAGAAAAAAGAAAGGGCCCCTCTTGTAATGTGGGATATTTTCTTATCCTAGCTGGGAAATCGGCCTGAGCTTAAAGAAGTGTGATAATAAAAGAGACACACAGAATCCTGTTGATTTTTTAGGAGAAAAACGAGCTCTGGTGCCAAGGTCACCCAGAAGGCCAGGCAATCAGTCTGAGGAGTATGGTAAAGAGGCACAGTTCCCCCCATGTCGCACCCGCTGCCAACAGGTCCAAGATAGCAATTGTGTTCTGTCCTATAACAATCACAACCACAACTGCAGGAATGGGCGATAACAAGGCTCCCCACACAGGAAATGGTTTTCTTAAACGGTATTGTACAAACTTCCCAGTGGACATACAATCCCCAGATCGCTCCCCTTCTAATGTCTTTTCCTTCTGAAGAAGCCCCTCCCAACCCCTGGAGCTTTCCCTCTGCTTTTTCAATCTCTCTTTGCTCTTTGCAATAAAAGTCTTCTGCTAAAAACTGGCTTGTCCATTTGTTCACTGCTACATACTTCATCATGGATAGAATAAGTTCCCCGGGGTGCAAATCAGCTGTACCATAAATAAATTTCACACATAAATGACATGAGAAGATCTTCTAGAAACCGGTTTGTGGAAGAATTTTGATACAGCAAGGAATCAGCAAAGCTTAGTACCCAGAATTTCGAAAAACAGTCACACTTATTTTCTGAAAGAATCATTTTGTGTCTCTTAAAAGCTTTTAAAAGGAAAAGATATAAATGTTGCAATATGGTAGAATAATATCAAGAAAAATAAATGTAAGATTAAAATAATACAATAATGTGGGGCCAGCACTGTGGCGCAGCAGGTTAAAACCCTGGCCTGAAATGCCAGCATCCCATATGGGCGCCGGTTCTGGTCCCAGCTGCTCCTCTTCTGATCCAGCTCTCTGCTGTGGCCTGGGAAAGCAGTAGAAGATGGCCCAAGTCGTTGGGCCCCTGCACCCATGTGAGATGCCTGGAGAAAGCTCCTGGCTCCTGGCTTAGAATCAGCGCAGCTCCGGCCATTGTGGCCATCTGGGGAGTGAACCAGTGGATGGAAGACCTCTCTCTCTGTAACTCTGTCTTTCAAATATATAAAATAAATCTTTAAAAAAATACAATAATGCTAAATATTATCATAAGTGTTTTGAAATTATTTATAAAGTGTAAAAAGTAGGAGTAGGCACTGTGCATGGTGGCTCATGTCACCATTTAGGATGCTCATATCCCATACTGGATGCAGTGCCTAGGGTCAAATTCCAACTCTGCTTCTGATGCAGTTTCCTGCCAATGCACCTGAGAGGCATCAGATGGTAGGCCAACTGCTTGGGCTCTTGGCAACAAATTGGGAGACCTGATGGGATTCCTGGCTCCTGGTTTTCACCTGACTCAGTCCTGGCTTTTATAGTCAATCGGATAGTGAAACAGAAGTTGGAAAATCTCTCTCTCTCTCTCTCTTTCTTTTCATTCTCTCAATATTTTTAAAAATTTAAGATAAAATTTAAATGCAGCTTATAACAAAGTTTCCAAATATATGTCACTTCCTTCCTGTATTGTTTTTTTGGACAGGCAGAGTTAGACAATGAGAGAGAGAGACAGACAGAGAGAAAGGTCTTCCTTTTTCCATTGGTTCACCCCCCATGTGGCTGCTAAGGCCTGCGTGTTGTGGCTGGCGCATTGTGCCGATCTGAAGCCAGGAGCCAGGTGCTTCCTCTTGGTCTCCCATGCGGGTGCAGGGCCCAGGGACCTGGGCCATCCTCCACTGCACTCCTGGCCACAGCAGAGAGCTGGACTGGAAGAGGAGCACCTGGGACAGAATCTGGCGCCCCAACCGGGACCTCTTCCAGTCCAGCTCTCTGCTGTGGCCTGGGAGTGCAGTGGAGGATGGCACTGTCTGTGACACTGGCATTCCATATTGGAGCACCAGTTACAAGTCCCAGCTCTGGTGCTCATAACCCAGCCCGCTGCTCATGCACCTCTGAAAGCAGCAGAAGATGGCCCAAGTGCTTGGGCCACTGCCCCCATGTGGGAAACCTGGATGGAACTCCAGACTCCTGGCTTTGGGCTGCCTCAGTCCTGGCCATTGAGGTCATTTGGGGAGCAACCAGCTGATGGAAGATCTCTGTCTCTCCCTCTCTCTATCACTCTGTCTTTCAAATAAATAAATAAATAAAAATTTGAAAAGGTGATATGACTCTACATTAGCATAGGAATATGTTATAGAGTTCTTCTTTATCTAAAAGGCCACTGCGGATGGTCCCATTAAGTGTATGGACTCTGCTTGTCTGTCGGGATAAAAGAAGAAACTAGACTTCAGGGTGAGGACATCAAAGGAAGATTTAAAATCTGTGCATTCAGGTGTTAAACACTGACTGAATCTGTTTAGGATTCTTAGTCTAGGAACCTTTATCATTTCTTAGTCAAGGAAATATTATATAGCATCATGTTTCTCAACTATATTATCCCCAAGGAAATCATACATATCAAAATTTGGATGTATAAAGACAGATTTGAAAAGAACAGCATTTGTCAGACCTGAAGACTCAGGATAACTATTCCTTAATATATAGAAAGTATTATTTAACTCATGAAAATATAATTTATCACTAAGTGTTGACGAATTCCTTTATTGTATGCACCAAAGTAAGCTGCATTTTAAAAGCGTGATCCGCCGCCACCAACACCTGACAAAACTTGTTGTTCACAGCCGTCTTGTATTAATTTTCAGTTTCACAGGGTAAAACAGGGAGCACAACCTTGAGAGTCTTGAAACACAAACAAGTTTTGAGCGTTGAAGGCAGGCGCATACTCAGCTTACCCTAGACCCTCCTTAGCAACTCCCGCAGTTCCCGTGAAGTAAGGACCGATGGTGGCTCAAATGAGACGCACTGCTGGATCACCACGGTATTTTACTCTGTGTGTCCTTATCTATATATAGCTCTGTGTAGGCCGATTTGTAATCTTTCACAAATGCTGTTCTTTTCAAATCTGTCTTTATACATCCAAATTTTGATATGTATGATTTCCTTGGGGATAATATAGTTGAGAAACATGATGCTATATAATATTTCCTTGACTAAGAAATGATAAAGGTTCCTAGACTAAGAATCCTAAACAGATTCAGTCAGTGTTTAACACATGAATGCACAGATTTTAAATCTTCCTTTGATGTCCTCACCCTGAAGTCTAGTTTCTTCTTTTATCCCGACAGACAAGCAGAGTCCATACACTTAATGGGACCATCCACAGTGGCCTTTTTTAAGTGGCAGGAGGAAGGATCGGGCTATATTTGCTTACTGTCTTTCATAAGCATTGAGTGTTTATTATTTGTATCATCCTTTTCTATTTCTGACAGCTTTGTTTTCTCAAAAGGTTTTCATGTAAGTTTTCTGAAAGTATGACCACAAACTATTTTGAAAGAATATTCGGGTATTTTTTAAAAACAAACTTTTTCTCAGTGTGCTGTTTTCATCTTTTTTCTATTCCATCTGTCGGCACATCCCACCTGAGTATCTTTTCATGTCACTGCCAGATTTCACAGGCATTCCGACATCATCTTCAATGATATGGTTTATTTATTTATTTATTTATTTAGATAACTTACTAATGAATCTACCTCTACTTTACAGCATATGTTGTAGAATTCCAGACATTTTAGTCCTTTCTGGTCTGTCTGGCATTTGTAAGTCTCATATTTCCACCTTCCCTTTTAATAGAGCTCTCTCTCCTTCTCATTCACTCTTTGGCTTCCATCTTCTCCATCTGTCACCTTCAACAAAAGGACAAATTGTCTAATCTAAGTATTTATATATGAAAAATACTCCTCTTTTGCAGTTTTATTTATTTCAATTTTTATTTTATAGGTCTTTTTATTTTGCTTTTTCTTAATGGCTATTCGTTTAATTTTTTCTTAGTTTTCTTGTCCTCTCCTGCAATTTAAAATTTTAAATTTATTTTATAACTTTTCTAACTCTATCTTATGTGTATAAACTAGAGCCATACTAAAATTTATATTTGAAATAATAATTTTTCTTATATGTTTCATAAAAATTGTTCTCTTTTTAATTTCCCCACCCTGCAACAACTTGTATCTCTCAAAAAAACATTTGTTATATGAATAACAGGTGAATATGAATTATTTGTTGAACTTAAATACCTATTTTAAGTCAATATTATCATTACTACCCTTACCATGAATACATTTTATAATTTCTGTCATGTTCTGTAACACTTAATAATATTAGTGTTTGGTTTAGGAGATATTATAGAATATATCATTTTTCAATTACTTCATTACACTTTCTTAGGGAGATAATATAAATACTTCGATATTCATTAAGCTATATTTATTATGCTTGTTAGTGAAGAGGAGCTATTTTCATCCTGTATAATATTTTCAGGGTCAAAGAGCTCCAGGCACCATACCAGAAGATTCATAGACTTAATTTACTCATTAGTGGAAACCTACAATCGATTCTTATTTTTTTGCTTTGTTTGTTAAAAATTATTTGTGGAAACTGAATTAAACATAGAAAGGTTATTAAATATACATATTGAAATCGAAATAAAATAAATATCAGAGTAAGAGGGTCCAGAAAAATGTATTTTGTAACTTCTTTTTATTACTTCAGGTCAATTACTTCCAATTTCTTAATATTGAGGCCATAGTATTTACAGTGAGTGATACAATTTTCTGATACTGGATGTATCAATTTTCCATTCATTATTTTCATGCCGTTATTATTTTAATCCATGTTTATGGAGAAAAACTCAAATGCAGCTTGCATGAGAATAATTTCAGGTACATCAATAAGGAACTGAACAGGAAGTGGAGCAGCTGGGACTCGAACCAGCACCCATATGGGATGCTGGGTCACAGATGGTGGCTTTACTCACTACCCTAAAATGCTGACCCCATGCTTGCTTGGTGTTAATAATGGGAAGCCATATGACTGTTAATGGATTATTGGAAGTAACTTCAGTCATGGTGAAAAGTAGTCTGAGTGTGGTACTGGTTACTCAAATCTGCATATGTGTTAAATGTTCATATAAAGAAATATACAAAAAGCACATGACAAAACTCATGAAATTTGGTTAAGATATATATCCCTGAGTCAATAGTAAGTAATTGTCAATATCTCAGTTTGGACAATGTGCCATGCCTATATCAGATATTGTTATTAGGAGAAGTTGAATGAAAGATAACAGAACTATCTGTATTTTTCTTTTAAACTTCCTTGACTTTCAAACTAACTTAAAGTAAAAAGTTAGGATACATTTTAAGAAAATTTATAGCCATAAATAATGACTTTGAATAAGAAAAAAATTCTATTAAGACTCCAAGAATTTGCATTGAGTGAAACACTCTCACATTTTGTATCTCATTTGTTCTACTGATGCTACCAGTTGTGAGAGGAGCAACACATTACTAAACCACTACAAAATCAGGAGCAGCATCTCATTCTGGGCCACCGTTTGTGCTGGCGGAAAGGAGCACTTTTGGGCAGGTGGTAAACCTAGGCATCTTTAAGAGGTGAAAGAGTTGAGCAGGGTGGTGGTGGTGTTGAGGATCAATGGTCCTCAAACCTTTGGCAACAGGCAATAGGAAGTAAATTTCAGTATTTAAGGGTAAACTTCAGGATGATCTTGGAGGGAGCAAGCTAGTCAATGCTAACATACAGTGGCACTGATATTCCATTCTTTCTCAGCTGATATCTTAACCTCCATTTCTAAACATGCCCAATATGTCCTCTGACTTCTATTTTCTCTTTACACTGGACTAAGATTAGTCTTAAAACATGGGTACAAACCTTGGCAAAAGAAAAACCTAATTACCCAGAGACATGCATCTTGTGGGAGCCAGTATACCACAATAAACTATAAACAAATATATATCATATACTTTAAATTTATACATTCATAATTCAGCAGAACATGCAAATTGAAATAGCTCAAATAATAAGAATAAAAATTTATGTTTCCATATTCAACTATTCAGATGGCTACTTTCTTGGAATCATACTATCAGGTTTCATTGTCCACATTACTGTTTTTTTTTTTTCAAAGAATTATTTAATTATTTATTTGAAAGGCAGAGTTACAGAGAGGCAGAGGCACGGAGAGAGAGAGAGGTCTTTCATCTACTGGTTCACTCCCCAAATGGCCTCAACTGCTGGAGCTGAGCCAGTCTGAAGCCAGGAGCCAGCAGCTTCTTCCAGGTCCCCATGTGGGTGCAGGGGCCTAAGGACTTGGGAAATATTCTACTGCTTTCTCAGGCCATAGCAGAGAGCTGGATCGGAAGAGGAGCTGCAGGGACTCAAACCAGTGCCCCTATTGGATGCCAGCACTGTAGGCCATGGCTTTACCTGCTGCACCATAGCGCTGGCCAACTTTTTGTTTTTATATTTTATCTGCCTTTCAAAAAATACACTAAGATTTGGTCACATCCCAACATTAATCAAATAATAATCTATTGACATATAATTCTATTTCATCTGAACAGAGTATTCCTCTTATATATTATTTCCATTTTGGAGTAACGTAGTCAAAGATCATGAAAATAGAAATAGGAAAAGCTTCCCATGTTTAAAAAAATGATTTTACTACCTAGGATGCCTAAACTTATTGAAGGAGATGTCACATTGAAATTAAAGTTCAATTAATCTATTGTGCAATGGCAATTAAAAGTGTTTGCTTCAGAATTACAGGGCATTAATCCTGTGAAATTTTAATTCTAGCAAACATTTTTCAACGATATTTCAGCCCAACACAGACTTGTATTTTAAAACCAACATATTTCACAGGAAAAATGTGTATGAATAGTACTGTTTAGTCATTAAAAGTACAAGTCATCAAGAAAGATTAATTGAGAATGCAGCTATTAAAGATAAAGAGAGGTAATTGGAATCAAGAAAAGCACATGCATTTCTTTCTATCAGTGTTAAATCAGTAGATAAATTATAAATGGTCCCCTTTTTGAGAAAGATAATAAACTTCCTAAAATGCCCGCATTGTCATTGTGCAATACTTGTAGAAAAATACCACTTTAAGTGTCCTGCCTGTCACAGGCACCAAATCTTGATTTCAGGGTTGGATGGACTACTACCAATAAAGACTACTATAGCAAAGGTGTATTGCAATGCATTCTTCCTTGAGAATTCACTCTGTGTTTGTGCTATTTTGCAAGTCTGTTGGGCATCTAATATAATTAAACAATTTAGGATACAATTAAAGGAAATAAGTTACCCCAGTTGCAATTATGACAATTATTTTGTGGTATTGAAAATATACATGAAATAGTCAACACTTTATCAGTGTGGTAACAGGTGTGTTTGACAAATATCTCCAGAGTGAAAGGCTTGGGTTACAGATGCACTGTTTAGCAAATAGATTTTCCCTCAGTTACCCAATGGTTCCTATATAAGAGAAACTCTTGTGATACAGTTTTTTCAAGCCCAGATTCTCTCTGTAATCTCTATACTTTCCTGTTACCCATGATGTCCCACTACTTATCACATCTATTGAGAGTGTATATGTGAGTCCTTTCCTATATTAAGAAGGTTTTCAAGATCAAGACTGACTTTTATGTCTGTATTTTTGGAGCCCAGTACAGTGCATGATGACCCTGAGAAGGCTGAAGCATTTGTCAAGTGAAGAATAGAAGAAAAAATTTTTTAAAGTCTACAATATTCAAAATGTGGCCCTATTTTTTTTCATTTATTTGACAGATAGAGTTAGACAGTGAGAGAGACAGAGAGAAAGGTCTTCCTTCTGTTGGTTCACCCCCCAAATGGCCGCCACGACCGGAGCTACACCGATCTGAAGCCAGGAGCCAGGTGCTTCCTCCTGGTCTCCTACGCGGGTGCAGGGGTCCAAGCAATTGGGCGATCCTCCACTGCCTTCCCGAATGTGGTCCTATTTTTAAAAAGTCTACAACCTTCAAAGTATGCTGGTCCATGGAAATTGATATATAATTTATATAGATCCAATAATTACAAATAAGTGTTTTAAAACGTTTTTTAAAATTTGAAAGAGCTTTCATAAGACTGATGATTCTAGTGGTTTAAAAAGATGACCTTGGGTTCTCTTTTTCATGATCAATTCTGTGGTTATTTATTTATTTTGTTTTTGGTGTATTTCTACAAACATTAGTCCAGAGCAAATTGGAAATGCATTTGAAGAAACAAAACTCCTCTCTCATCACTGAGACTTTGAGAAACACAGCGAAGGTTATTTATATGTACCATGTCTAATCTACAAAAAGCTACTCATGTGAAGGATCCATATTAACACAAATTTAAAAGATATTTTCACAAAAATAACCTACAGGGTGTGTTTAGCAGCAAGGCTTTTAAAAAGTGACAAATGCAGAAAACCTGTAACTTCAGCAGTATGAAATAAGGAATGACATTAAAGTTTTTAAAAGATTATTTTCCATGCTGCAAAAGCATAGCAAAGTAAAGCCATTCCTTCTCTCTAAGCAAATTGAACACAACCATTCAATTTTTGTTTCCAGCATAGGCTCCAGGTAATAACTACTGAGTAACTGGAGTTGGCATAGGAGATGAAAACTAATAGTGATTTTGACACCTGATAATTGAAGAGGGGGAAAAAAAGCAGCTCATGGCAGGATATCTCAGCCTCCACTCAATTAGTATATAGGGGCCAGATCATTCTTAATTGTGAGTGTTGTCATGTGAATTTTAAGGTCCTTAGCATTAGATGTCAGTGGTAACCCTTCTCCAAGTTTTATGCACTCATTGTGTTTATGCATTCATAATAATCAGAAACATCTCCACACAATGCAATGTATCTCATAGTGGCTAAAATCTCCCCTTAAGAATTCCTGATTTATGCTCATTTGAGGCAATAGAAAGCTTTGAGGAAGGGTGATGGAACTACAATATCAATAGTACACATTCTGGGAATTTGTTGTTTGTTGTATTTTTATGTTTGAAACACAAATGTAGCAAGTAATTGGCAAAGTATAAAATTCATAGGACTAAAAAAGGATTGGAATTCTAATCATCAAAATTCAATGTGTGAGTAATATTAAACAACTTGAATTCTCACATCTCTAGACTTGTAATACAAATGTGTTTGAGTTGTGAAATTCCACATTTTGTTGTTCAAAGATATCTTATTTTCAAAATATCTGTAACATTTAAAATATAGTACATTAAGCTGTCTTTGGGGGGCCAGTGCTGTGTCATAGCTGGTTAAGCCGCTGCCTCCAGTGCTGGCATCCCATATGGGCGCCAGTTCAAGACCTGGCTGCTCCACTTCCAATCTAGCTCTTTGCTGTGGCCTAGGAAAGCAGTGGAAGATGGCCCAAGTCCTTGGGCCCCTGCACCCTTGTGGGAGACCCAGAAGAAGCTCCTGGCTCCTGGGATCAGATCAGCGCAGCTCTGGCCATTGCAGCCAACTGATGAGTAAACCAGAAGATGGAAGACCTCTCTCTCTCTCTCTCTCTCTCTCCTTATGTGTGTGTGTGTGTAACTCTGACTTTCAAATAAATAAATAAATCTTAAAAAAAAAAAAGCTGTCCTTGGACCAATAATGTTCTATAAAGAAATATGTCTCTCTTAAATGGTAGAGTTACCTATCTAACTATCTAATCTCTAATAAACTTTCATTTCTTGAAACTAGAGAAGTAACTTAAATGTCATTGACTTTATATCATATTACAATAAATAAGAAGTATGTTTATAGGTTATAATAAAAAGCTACTATTTATGTAGGCTTTTAATCTAAATTATGATGCCTTATGTTAATTTTATAAAACATAGAAGCAATTAAATTGATAAATGTTCATTTTTGGAATAGACATTATATGGCTCCAGGACTTTATAACCTGAAAAAATGGTTTATTCATTAATTGAATTACCCATTTGCAAAGATGCCAAAGATGCATGTGTTTCTTATCCATTAAGTTGATTTTTAAATTGCCAAAGTAAAACCATACTATATTTGCATAATATTTCCTTTATATTTAACAGAGGATTATTAAAATTTCAACATTTTTATAATATATGTTTTTCATAAACTAGTGCTTATGTTCAGGGAATGTTCTAGAAACTGAAAACCCAAGGACAGATATGTCAACTGAAATTTCTCTAAATCCGGGAATGGTCCTAGATCCTGTCCTTAAAAATAATACTTCCTAGGGGCCAACACTGTGGCATAGCAGTACTAGCATCCCAAATGGGTGCCAGTTTGAGTCCTGGTTGTTCCACTTCTGATCCAGCTCTCTGCTATGGCCTGAGAAAGCAGTAGAAGACGGCCCAAGTCCTTGGGCTTCTGCACTCACATGGGAGACCTGGAAGAAGCTCCTGGCTCCCGGCTTCGGATCTGCCCAGCTCCGGCCATTGAAGCCATCTGGGGAGTGAACCACCAGATGGAAGACCTCTCTCTCTCTCTCTCTCTATCTCTCTCTCTCTCTGCCTCTCTGTAATTCTGCTTTGCAAATAAATAGATAAAATATTTAAAAAATAATACTCCCTAATCAATATTTACTATTTAAACATTTTTAAAAGAACATAGTAACTCTACATATTTCTCTACATCCAAAGAAAAAAATCCCATTGACTTGTGTTATCTTTCTAACAGTTGTTTATTTTCCCTTCACTAAAAAGAAATAATAGGCATGCACTTAATTTAAAATTGTGAATAATTATTATTTTTAATGGAGCATGTTGAAGGCATTTTGTTAGAAGGCACCTGCAGCATATGTAAAGCAGTTTAGTATTTGAAGGAAGACAGACTTGCAAGAAATGTGTGTGTGTATTTATATATATACATATGCAACTAGCAGTAAACACTTGAACTTTTTTAGAGAAAAGTATAATTGATGTGGTAAGGCAAGAGATGAAGATAAATCATAAAATGCATAACAAGTAAGAAAAACTCAATCATGTGCTGCCTGTAAACCACTTTTATTTTAAATATTAAATTAAGGAATTGGGAAAATTAATATTAGTCTAATGACAATAAAAGAAAGCAAAAATAGGCACATTAATTTAGAATGAAGTTGACTTCAGAAAAAGGAATATAATTAGGGATACAAATGGGCATTACATAAAGATAAAGGATTCACTTAAGAAGCCTTGAGATGTGACTTTAAACTGTATACCCTTTATAAAAGACGATCGAAATTCATGAGCAATACCTGAAAGAATTGAAAGGTAAATAAACAAATCCATCACTTCATTTGGAAACTTCAACACCACTCTGTCAGCAACTGATTGAGCAAGCTGAGAGAAAATCAATAAGGATATAAATGACTTGAACAACATCACTAATAAACTTTACTTACTTTTAATTTTTAGATGACTCCACCAAACAACAGTAGCATGCACATTCTTCCAAAGATCACATAGAGTATTAACAGAAATAGATCACATTTTGGGCATAAAAAGATATAACATAAGACATTTGAAAGCATAAAAATATTATAACTTTTTCACAATATAAAGAAATTAAATTTGAAATCATTAAGAGAAAGAATAAAAAAATAGTTGGAAATAAAATATTTGGAAATAAAACAATTTCCTAAATTATGAATTGCTCAAAGACAAAGCCTCAAGATGAGATGAAAATATTTTCAATTAAAATGAAATATAATTTATTACAATTTTTATAATGAAGCAAAAGCAGTGCTAGGAAGGAAATTTACAGCCTTGAAAAGATGTTAGAAAATAATAACTCCATGAATTAATTCAGGAATCCTCCATTTCCATGACTATAGAAACCAAAGCAATTTTAGGGCCAGGCATTTGACTTAACAATTAAGATGTCCAGGTTGCATGTTGAAGTGCCTAGATTTGATTCCAGCTTCTGGGTTCAATTCCAGCATCCTATCAATGCAGACCATGGGAAGCAGTGGCACAGGCCAATGTAGTTAGATTCCTGCAACTCACATGGAAGATGCAGGTTGACTTTCTGGTTTGTGGCTTTAGCCCAGACCATTCCTGGCCATCGCAGACATTTGAAGTTTCAACCAGCAGATGGGAGCTTTCTCTGTCTGTATGTCTCCCTGTATCTAAAATTAAAGCAATGCATAAACCAAGTAAAATAAATGAAATTTTAAAAAAACAGAAGCCAATGAAATTGAAAATGGTAGACTAGTGAGAATCAGTATAGCAGCTGATTGAATGGATCAATAAAATTGATGTTTCTAGCTAAGTCAACTAGAAAAAGAAACAGAAAACAAATTTTGCCAATATCACAAATAAGAAAGGAACATCACCATTGATCCCATCAACATTATATAACAAAGACTTTATAAGACTAAATCATACCTTAGATTTAATAACTTAGATCCTTCTTTGCAAAATAAAACTTACAGGAGTTGGTATTTTTGCACAGTGGGTTAAGCCACTGCCTGAGACACTGGCATCCCATAGGAGATGGATTCAAGTGCCACCTGCTCCACCCCTAATCTGGCTCCCTACTAATGTTCCTGGGATAGCAGCAGACAATGGCTCAAATTCATCATCCTCTGGCTCCCATGTGGAAGATCCAGATCTTTGCTTCCACCTTGCCCAGCCTCAGCCACTGCAGCCATGTGGGAAGTGAACCAACAGATAGAATATCTCCCCTACCTTCTCTTTGCCTTGTTATTCTGCTTTTCAAAGAACATCCAAGAAAGAAAGACAGAAGGAAAGAAAGATGGAAAGAAAGAAAAGAAAGAAAAAAAAGAAAAGAGAGAGAAAGGAAGGAAGGAAGGAAGGAAGGAAGGAAGGCTGGCTACAGGAAAATAATCTGCATAATGTTGTATTTATTAAAGAACTTAAGTCATTGACTAACAACTTCAAAACAAAAAACACTGGGCCCAAATGCTGAATTCCATCAATATTTAATTGAAAAATGATAAATATTCTTCATAGTCTCATCTATAAAATAAATCAGATGGAGTAATTCTTACTCATGCAGTTGGCATTACACTAATACTCAAAGCAGATAAAGACATGACAATAGAGGGAAAAAGAGATCTATATCTCTTATAGACATACACATCAAATCCAACAATAAATCAAGAGAATTATATGCCTTGACCAAGTGGAATTTACTCCAAATATAGTAAGCTAGTTAAAAATTCAACATATGGTATGCAGTTTGAAGACTTACTTAAAAGTTAGACTAATCAAAGCAGTCTGGTATTGGCAAAAGTATAAATATATTGATAAGTAGGACAAAATGAAGAAACTAGAAATAAACTCTCACAAAGTTATCCAACTGATCTCAACAAAAGAGCAAAAGCAACTCAATGGAGAAGAGCCAATCTGTTCAGTAAGTGATATAGGAATGATTAGATGTCTGATTATTTCAAAAACAATAATTTAGACATAGAACTGACACCTTTCACAAAGATTAGCTTATAATGGATTGTACTATGAAATGCTATCTACCAAAATATAAAATTTCCAGAAGAAAATGTGGGATAAACGCATGTGGCCTTTAACGATTTTGAAGTTTTATTAATTTATTATTTATTTATGGAAGACACAACAAGAGAGATATTAATCTTCCATCCACTGGTTCTCTTCCCAAATGCTCACACTAACCAGTGCCGGGCCAGACCAAAACCAGGAGCCAGAAACTCCATCTGGCTATGTCCCACATGGGTCCAAATACTTAACCTGTAACTTCTGGTTGCCAGCAAGCACGCTAGCAGGAAGTTGTATTGGAAGCAAAGCAGGGATTGGAACCCAGACACACTAATAAGGATTACAGGGAACCCAGTGGCATCTTAAATACTGCACAAAACACCCATTCCTGATGACAGTTTTTGTTTGTTTGTTTGTTTGTTTTTGACAGATAGAGTTAGTAAAAGAGAGAGAAATGAGAGAGAAACGTCTTCCTTCCTTTGAGTCACCCCTCAAGTGGCCGCTACGGCCGGAGCTACACCAATCTGAAGCCAGGATCCAGGTGCCTCCTCCTGGTCTCCCACGTGGGTGCAGGGGCCCAAGCACTTGGGCCGTCCTCCACTGCCTTCCTAGGCCACAGCAGAGAGCTGGACTGGAAGAGAAGCAACCGGGACTAGAACCCGACACCCATATGGGATGCTGGCACCACAGGCGAAGGATTAACCAAGTGAGCCACGGCGCCAGCCCGTGATGACAGTTTTTTAGATATAACAGTAAAAGTGTTACCTAACAAATAATCAGGGCCTTTGTGCTCACCACTTAGCTACCCAATTCATCAGAAATTAGTGTTGACAAGAAGAAGGGTTTACTTCAAGATGCCGGTAGTCTTGGGGAACGAGTGATCTCTGGATACAAAATGTGCTTATCTGTCAAATAAGCCAGCAGAAAGGACTTCTACAGAGCCAGGGGAAGCTGCAGGAGGAGGGTAGAAAAAGAGACAATGAGTTCAGTCAATTGATAATTCTGCAGATGTTCAGGGTTGGTTCTGATGATGATGTTGAAGAATTTTCTTTCCACTTAAGTTTTAGAAATGTTATAGTTATTATGTTTTATTTTATTTTATTTTATTTTATTTTATTTTTTATTTCATTTTATTTTTTAAGATTTTATTTATTTTATTTGAGAGGTAGAATTACAGACAGTGAGAGGGAGAGACAAGAGAGAAAGATCTTCCTTCCATTGGTTCACTCTCCAAATGGCTACAACGGCCGGAGCTCTGGCGATCTGAAGCCAGGAGCCAGGAGCTTCTTCCTAGTCTCCCATGTGGGTGCAAGGGCCCAAGGAGTTGGGCTATTTTCAACTACTTTCCCAGGCCATAGTAGAAAACTGGATCAGAAGTGGAGCAGCTGGGACTCAAACCGGCTCCCATATGGGATGCTGGAGCTGCAGGCAGAGGATTAACCTACTGTGCTATGGCAGGGCCCCAGTTTGTTTTTATTTTAACAGTTCTTTTCTTTCAGTTGGATTCTTTGTTACACATCCACAAAGATCTTGGTCCATGGACAAGGAAATGTAAACAAGATAAAGGAAGTTTATTTAGAGAAAGGTAAAGCAAAAGAGAAAGCACCTGGAAGTGCCAGTAGGGATCCAAAATGGAGTGGTCATTAGGGGAAGATATCTGAGGTTTTTATGAGCAACAAAAGGGAAGTTCTCAGAATTGGTCCATAGATACGCAAATGAGGAATTGTGTTGTGACTGTTCTGATTGGTTCATATGGTTAATGGGTGAAAGTTCTAGTGGTACACACGACTTTGGTTTTGGCTTTTTACAGCCTATAGCTACAAATTCTTTCTGTAGCTGAGGTTCCAGTTTTAACCAACTTTCTTGGGGTCAGTCCCTGGATTTCTTAAGCAAAAATTATTTATATGGTAAGATAAACATAAGTTTCCTAAGTTGTAAAGTCAGCAGTTAGCATTTGTTAAACAGAAAATGGAATCATTTTCTTACTTATATGATCCAAATATGATGTTGTAGGTATTTATCCAACTGAAACTGAAATTTAAGTTAGAGTTTTTGGGTTTGATTATTTGAATTGATATCCATAAGTACAGACAGGCAATGTCCATGTAAGTATTTTTATTTCTATAAGCCAATATTTTGTGAAAAAAATATTTATTGTTCTATTCCAGATGACTATTAATAGGTAACAAACATCTTGCAGTTGGTGGTCAAGGTAGATATGGGATAAGGCAAGCAAGTAGCTAAACTAAGTTCATGAGTTGGAAGCCTCACCTCCTCCACTCCCCGCAATTTCACCCACTCACCCGTTGATCGATGATCCCTTCACTTCTCCATATCTGGGACCTGAGGGCAGGAGCACGTAAACACATCCCTTTCTAAGCTCTGTCTCCACATGGTCCCAGAGCAAGCAGCGTATGAAAGTCTCTCTTTATCTTTCCTGGCCCGCTCTCCTTGAACGAGGCCCACATGTGTAGGTATATTTTCCTCACTTTGTGACTAAATCTATCATGTCGCATGTCATGTTTGTGCCTATACTTAGAATGCTTTTCTAAGTAAAAAGCAAGTCTGGAATAGAAATTTAGACCTAAGGTAGCCTGCAACATACTGGGGAGCCAGGCAAGGGAAAAATCATTTCCGAAACTGCTGTGTGCTAAGTAGAGTGCAAGAGGTTTCTGTCTCAGCAACACACAGTTTCTCAATCTTGAACATTTTTCTCTCCCCAGTCTCACTTCTCTCAGTGCTCAGAGCTTGGGAAGGTCAGCTAGAATTCAAAGGTTAATATCTTTCGTGTTTCTAATTTTGGTAGCTTTAAGGGAGCAGAGGTCAATACAGACTGTTAGTGTTAATGGAACTTGCAGGCAGCAGCTTAACTGGTTAAGACACAATGCTGACCTCAGGAGTGCTTCTTGACATGTATCATGTGAACTGCTAGCTATAGATAATACAGTTTCAGCAACACACAGTACTAAATGCTTTGATGCTGTCAGATCTTTGGGTAACACTGTTGCTTTTTGTAGTTACTGTAATAAAAAGTACGTATAAACATCTGTGTAAGATTGTAGTTTAGTGGATTTGTCTAATCCTATTCTAAGCTGTGAAAGCTTGTAGTGTTCAACCTGCATACAACAGTCCATTAGCAAAAATTTGTGGTTATTTTAGAGTAAAATAAATTTTTTTGTAATTACTTTACTCTTATGTATTTACTTTGGTCTTGGGACATCATGAAATAATTCTTGAGACATTAAGAATGTGAGAAACTTAAAAAGGTTGAGAACTTCTTTCCTAAAACATAAACTCCTATGATTTAAAAATGAAAAAGCCAATTTTTTAATTTAAACAATTTTTCATGTAGTAGGTTAATTATAATTTTTAACAATGGAATTACAATGAAGTCATTGTTTTGCAAAAGACATTATCTTCAGTCTGAGAAAATAAATTAGCTGATGGAAAAAATGATATAGTAATATAAGTATGATTTTTTTCCTAACTTTTTTTAATTTTAAAGCTGCAAATTAATTTCTAGTGACACAGTATAATTTCAGTTGTTGTTCTATCAAATGTGTGGACTAAATTACTTCTTTCAAATATTAAACAACATCAATCATAGATCAAACCTAAATTCACATCAGTGTAATCTGCGTGGTTTCCTGTGACTTGTACTTTCCTTTCAGTCCCCACTTACGTTGTAGAAGTCAGAAGTATTCATGCTATTTAAAAAAATAGGTTTAGTGAGTATTGTCTTTTATTTGAAATATCACTCTTCTAATTGCAAACATTAGTAAGTGGCAGGTTCTAATTACTTTTCCAATTATATGTCTAAAATGTTATTTTAGTTTTTAATACTTATTTCAATGATTATTTTTAAATTAATACTATTAGATTTACTTCTAAAGAAATCATTGTGGAAAAATCTAATATTGATTACAAACACAGTATATTCCAAGATACGCATCAACATATGTGACTCATACTGCTGCTTATCACTGTAGGAAGATAAGCATGACAAAACTATTAATTTTGGGGTTTGGCGCCATGGCGCAGTAGGTTAATCCTCTGCTTGCAAGCACCGGTATCCCATATGGGTGCCGGTTCTAGACCCAGCTGCTCCTCTTCCAATCCAGCTGTCTGCTGTGGCCTGGAAAAGCAGAGGAAGATGGCCCAAGTCCTTGGACCCTGCACCCACGTGGGAGACCTGGAAGAAACCCCTGGCTCCTGGCTATGGATCGGCGTATTTTCAGCCATTGCTGTCTCTCTTTCTCACTGTCTATAATTCTACCACTCAAATAAATAAATAAAATCTTTTTAAAAAACTATTAATTTTGGAATGTCTAACTCAGTTACACAAGCTAGATTCCCATTGTTGTGCAGTTATCACCATTCATCATCAGAAATGTTTCATCAGTAGAAACTAAAAATCTGTCCATGTAACCCTAATTTCTCCTCCCCATTCCTTCATCCCCTGGCAACAATCATTGTACTTTGTAGCTGCATGAATTTAGCTGTTCTAGGTATTTCTTCCATTGAAATTATATTATTTGGCCCTCCATGTCTGCCTTATTTGACTTGGCCCATTTTATTATAATTATTATTTGTAAGCAGAGTTACAGGGAGAGAGATGGAGAGAGACAGAGAGAGAGACAGACACAGAGAGAGATTTTTCATCCTCTGGTTCACTCCCCAAATGACCACAATGGCCCTAGCTGGGGCCAGGCAAAAGCAGGAATCAGCAGTATCTTTGGGTTCTCCCATGTGGTGGCACAATCCCAGGGACTTAGTCAATATTTTGCTGCTTTCCCTGGCCATTAGAAGGGCCAGGATTGCAAGAGAAGTAGCTCAGACTTGAATTGGCACCCATATGCTGCAGGTGTTGGCTTAACCCTCTTTGCTAGTGTTGACTCCAGCATGATTTTTTGAAGGTTTATCCATGTTGTAGCATGTACCAGAGTTTCTTCATTTTTTGAAGCTGAAAAAAAATTCCATTTATGTATATGATATATTTTGTTCATATCTTCTTCTATTGCTATACCTTTGTATAATCTCTGCTCTATTATTAATAATTCTATGAACATGAAGCCATCATACATATTTATATTACTCATTACTTTCTAGAATGAACAGCAGAATATCAATGAAAAGATTAAATGTAACATTTTGATTACTTTTAAAAATATACAGATTAGTTAACAAACAGGCACTTGGCAAACCAGGCCTCTTTTGGAACATTCCGTTTTTTTAACATTTATTTTATTTATGGAAAATTTATAATTGATGTTTCTTGTTATGATGTTGAAATTCAATAATACATATATAATGGGAATAAAATTTGCTTCAATCTGCATCTTGAAAATGTTCTTTTTTAATTTCAAAACTAACCTATGTTAATTTCTTTGAAAGAATTGTATATGATATAGCAGAAATTGATAGTTCCTTACCTGAAAACTATTTATTGTCATTTCTGTCAGTTAGCAAAATGTTTAATACATCCTAGCTATATCAAGAAGATGGGAGTTGGTATCAAAGGTCAAGGGTGAGGGTTGTTGCGACTATCAGTTCTGACACTCTGAGTGTATGGATACTACTTTACCCTGAGGACAATCAGAATGGATATCTTTTTATATGAGATGATCATTGAAATTGGGAAAATCTATATAAAATTATCCTTAGGGAATATCTTTATTATACCTATGCTGCTGCTGATAGGATATGTGTATATATATATGCATTACAGATTATTCATATTACCCTTTTGGATCTATATTCTATGTGTTGGTGTTATATTTGATATGTAAGATGTAATGAGCGAAGACAAATTCTTTGTTTCAATGAAGAGTATTCAATAATGAGGGAATTATAGTACTGTATTCATCAAGTATAGGTAAATGTTAAAGAACAACCAGCCTAAATATCATCAAGTAAGTTTGTGTAAATTATGGTATAAAAACCTGGAATTATACAACCAGTTCTAGTTAAAAATGTTCCAGGGGCTGGCACTGTGGTGTAGTAGGTTAAGCTGCTGCCTACTGTGTGGGCATCCCATCTGGGCTTTGGTTCAAGTCCATGCTGCTCCACTTCTGATTCAGCTATCTGCACCTGGGAAAGCATCAGACGATGGCCCAAGTCTTTGGGTACCTGCACATATATGGGTGTCAGAGTGTAGGTCACGCCATAGATAAGACTGCACCATTTTCCTAACATCCTCCCCTTTTGTTTTTTATAAAGCTGGAGTAGTATGGGATTACATTAGTCCCAAAAGTCCAGGAGGGGTAGAGGGACAATGATCTGTCTTTAGAGCTACTTCCTGCTGACATGGGGTGACGAGGTACTCTTCGCTGGCATGGAGCGATGTCTCAAGGCACTGCCTCATGGGTGGGGAGCCGAGTATATCCCTGTAGCAGCATTTGGTTGACCTCCTGGTTGCTGAATTCCTTGGTTTGTTCCATTTTCACCTCCTATAAACAGTTAAACAGACACTGTAGTATAAAAGACAGAGTAAGAATAGCAACTAATCATCCTAAGAGTGGCATTAACCAGGTAATGAGAGGATTTCACAGAGGAGAGGAAATGAGGGGGGATCTCTGGACTCTTGTGAAGACTGATAGACTAGATTTAAAGCTGATCCCAACCAAGACCGGGCAAAAAGCCACTCAATTTTTGTTGGTAGATGGGTTTGTCTGTAGAGAAAATCCTGAACAATCATACAACATTAAGTGGGGAAGAGGACCATCAATACACACAGGTCAGGAGTAGAGCCATTGATATTAGAGTCGAGGCTATGGTTACAAAGGAATGAAGCCCAAATGGGCTAGATACAAAGGACAGAGTAATTATTAGAGGACCTAAGAAAGGTGCTGTCTAAGCCACGAATAAGTTCTCCGATTGAGAGGCAAATAGAAACTGACAGAAGGGATTGATAATAATCAGATGGGCTTTGAGGCCTTGTCAGTTAGGAGGCCCAGACTTATCTATCTCTTCGCATGGGGTACATCCTAAGGGAGGTGTGAACTTCTTGGGGAAGGCACCCTGTTGACTCTTATTATCTAGCTGGCCAGGGAGGAGAGCTGGCCAGGTAAAGGCAGGTGGCAACTATAACAGGAAATTTACTGTTCTGCCTGTGATGTTGCTGACCCTAGTTGGCTGTCCCCTCTGCAGAAGTGGTCACTTTGGAAGCTGGGCTGAGTGAAGGGCTTTTCAGCTTGAAGCCAGCAAGATTTGTGGCTCTGACCTGGGCCTCTTTTGAGTCAGAAGGCAGTTCCAATTCCAGTGATCCAACTCTTGGCTGGCAGAATGGCCAGGACTCTTCATAAGCTGACTTCTGCTGGAGCCCAGGCTTTCCACATTAAAAGCCACCGCAGTGGACTGGCCTGTTGGGTCTATTTGAGGGCAGATCACTGTACAGAGCTGCCTTTAATAGCCCTGCCACCTATCTTTACATTTCTTCTGAAGCCTAGCTATCTTTTCTTCCTGGTTTTTGTTAAACAGACCAGAGGCTGCAAGTCAAGGGGGTGCTCAAGTCCCATCTCTAATATTTGGTGGCCTAAACTAGAATTCTATAGTCACAGGCATGTTCTGATAGTGGTTTATTTTGAGGTAGACAATGCTCATGAGGAAAGCTATGTCCTCACTTTAAAACTTTCTCTCCCTTTGTTTGGTCTGAAGGAGACATTTTGCCTATTTACTGTGCCTGTTAGGTAGAAGACAGTTATGAGCTTATGTGTGTGTGACATGAAGGCCTAGAGAGAAGACATCTATGTCCAGCATATGCTGCATCTCAAGGTCGTCCCGATGGTGTTTCAGGGGCAGCCCGGTATTCACATCCTGCCCTGCCTTGCCCCCTTCCACCTGATAACCTGCCAGGTGAGGGGGGTCCCCACCCCTTCTGCCTGACAAATCTTCCACAATATCCCAGGTGCAGCCCAGTATCTGCATCTCAAACCCTGCTCCCTTCCTCCTATCTGATAATATTTAAATCCATAAAGTCCTTTGTTTCAGACCTTCAAGAGAAAACTCAGGGAGAAGTTTCTTAACATTTGCATCCAAAAAGCCCTTTGTTCCAAGAGGAGTGGAGGTGGGGAAGCAAGACCCATCTCCTTAAAAACCCCAGGCCTCAACTGGACTGGGTGCTCATCCCTCTGCCTCTCTGCTGAGTCACCCGCCTGGTCTGGCCAGACGTACTCCACTCAACCCTCAACCATGTAACCTCCCTCCTTCCCCCCCCCCCCACCCCGCCCCAGTCCGAGTGACTGCACTCTCTCTCAGGTCCTGTCTGGAGAGGTGCCCATCCGTTCTTGTGGATGTCCCTACCCTAATAAACTTTGCTACTTTTACTTTCCACTTCTCTGTTTCACGCCTGAATTCTTTCTTGCTCAAAGACAAGAACCCTGCAATTTCTCCAGTAACATGCCCATGTCAAAGTAAATCTAGCTGTGAAATTATAATATAAGCTTTCATTTTGGCTATGCTATTACAGAAAATGTAAGCCATCCTTTTTATAAGATATAAAGATCAAATTTTGCATCTTAGAGAGTCCTTCACAATAGAATTAGTTTCCTACCTCAAAGAGAATAGAGAAATGAGTGGAAAAGTTGGGCTTAGAATAGAGAAATGAGGGAGCTAACCCCAGATTGTGTGCTGACAATAGCAATACCAAGTGAAAACTTAGCAAGTGATTTCAACCATTAGATAGCGACTTAGAACATTTATCAGAAGGTCCAATGCCTTCTATGTGGGGAGTGAACCAATGGAATGAAGACCTTTCTCTCTGTCTCTCACACACTGTCTGTAAATCTGCCTATCAAATAAATAAATAAAATCTTTTTAAAAAAGGAAATAACCTGTTAAAAATCTCCAATTAAGATAACATCTTTAAATAAGGTAACACATCAAATTTCAGCCTGAGTTATTTTAAGTATTGTTGAACTATTTTTCATTGACAGTTTATGAAAACATATTTATTAAACAAACCCAAATAGTATTTTTATAGAATATAACATGCTGTGTATACCAAAGTTTACATTTGACACATTTATTTCATTTGCCTTTACCCAATTTAAATTAGCAGTTACCCCTAAATGACTTAACATGTTGACATTATATTATTTTATATTACCTCTATCTGAATTTGATTAAAATTAAAATTACATTCATCTAGAACAAGTATTAATTACCCACTGCTGTTTCATTGAGTAATGATTACCCAGAAACCTGTTAAAATAAATTTCAAAATAAATTTAGCAAGTTACGAAGCACTATTTTTAAAGGTAGTGATCTTTCTAGATTTGAAGAGAAAAATTCTACAAACTCAGTGTGTAGTTACAGTTGCTTTTTTCATAAGAACACCTTAGGCCCATGACGTCATAGTCAATCAGCCACTTGGGACTGCCTCTGGATAAAAGGTTCAGGCAGCTGCATGACAGTACCCAAAGGTGACAGTGGGCCAGAGGCAAGATAAAAAGTGGATGTTAAACGACATGGTTTTCTTGTCTGGCTTGCTCAAAAGAGCCATCAGAAGGGTGGGATACCTAATTTTTTTCTCAATAGGCAGGGAGGTCAGAAGGATGGGATTACAATTCCCTTGCAATTATGGTAATGTTGGAAGAAGGGAGGGAGGGGCAAAAGACCAGTTGGAGAACAGAGGCTTGAGGGTGAAAGCATGGAGACAGCCATTCCCAAACTTATGGGAGGATAAGAAAGGGAGAGTAAACTTTGGACCAGTCTTGGTTCTAAGATTAAGTCAGAATTCCTGGGTGGGGGAGGTAGCTGAGTTGAGATAGTGAAAAGTTGGGGCTGCAAATGTAGAAGGCAGAGGTTTTGGCTCAGGCCTTTGACCTCTAGTGGAAACTTTGGAAGCCAATAGGACCTGGGCCAGAGAGCAGTACACATAGAAGGTTTAGATCAAAGATAGAAAACCTTGAGTGTATGGGTTCTCCTTCCATTTTCCTGACCACTCACAGAAGTGATACAGATCTTAAATGATATCAGAGCCAAATGGCTCTGACTTTGGGCCCATCCTTCAGACCAAATGTGCCACTATGGAGGGGCCACTTTGACTGTTAAGGTCATATATGGGCCATGCTCAATTACAGAGAAAGATGAAGCATCAACATTTGTGGGTTGGAGCCAATTTGAGAGGGACCATATTACTTAGGAGGCTACTAAGAGGAGAATCGGACGGAACACGGTTAAAGAATGTTCCCATGGTGATTTCATAGGTCAGATCGGTGGACAGCAAGCATCCTTGAAATCCCAACCATCTGCCTAATGAGAAGATATGAGAGCAGAAGGTGGGGCCATCACCCAAGTGCCCACTGGAGCCCAGGGCTTAGCCTGTAGAAGAGAAGCAGGAGGTTGAGTCATTCCCACACCCACTGTTGCCTGGACACAGTGTCCATAGAAACTAAAAGCCTTGAGGAGCTGTGGTTGGCACCTAGTACTAGGACATTCAGAAGAGCAGACGAGAGTAGAACCACAACTCAAGTAGAAGTCGCCATGAGAATTTCCCGTTCCGCAACTTACCTCAGCATTTGGAAGGCTGGTGTGTGGATGGAGATCGTGGAGTGTTCGACGACATGGAAGGAGTTTCCTGGGCTGTGTTTTGTGACTGGCAGAAATCCAGGATCCAGAGCAGCTCAGAGATCCCCAAAGGGAGAGCCTGGATCCAAGTCATGGCATCAATGTAAGGCAGCCACAAAACACACTAAACACTGGAGTAAGGGAAAGAGTTGATTGCGGGAAACCTGACAGACTGGAGGAAAGGAGCAAAGAAAGAAAAGAGGGAGAAGGAGAGTGTAAGAGAGAGAGAAAGACACAGAAACAGAGGTCAGGAGACAGAAAGAGAGTGAGAGAGAGCAGTATTTTCTTTTAGCTTTCATTTCTTTATGCATCAATGTTCAAGCAAAATGGACCAGCTGATGATGAGACCAATCATGTCTCTTTAAACAAATATCAGTATTAAGTTCACCTCTTCATGGTGCCTAAAAAGGCAGAGACTGCCATGGCAGAATATATAGATTATTGATGGCTTCAGAGCATCCCAAATTCTAAAATGTCTGAGTTTTCCAAATTGCCTAATTCAAATTAATTGAAAGACTTTAGAAGTCAATGCTTCAGTTGAAATACCTCAGGGGATGCAAATAGAGCCCTATGTTTTAAGGCTTATTAGAATTAAATCAGTATTTGTCAACAAAATGATTAGTCAAAAGGGGCCTAATGTTTTACTTGGCTTAGTAGCTGTCATTGCTTGACTTTGTTCTTCCTTAAGTACCTGAGAAATTACTCAACAGGACAGGAGCATCATGTTGTATCATTAACAATTCCACTTCATCACAGAGCTTTTGGAAATAAATCATCCTGCAGTAGCATTTAAAAAAGCCATTGTAAATATGGGGGATACTAGATTTCAAAATATTTTTCTATCTTAAAAAATTTTTGAAATCTGTATATGGCATCAGAATGGAATAAGGACAAGATACATACAACCACACATAGGTATATATTGTCCTTCTTACACACACTTACATTTTGTTGTCTCACATCTATATTTTTATAAAAATTTTGCTTTGAGTTTTTTCCAATGTGACTATATTTTCATACATTTGATTTTAAGTGTAATGTATAACTTTTGAATAAATAAGTTTGTGCTATCCAAAGATGAGCTTTTCTTTGATCCCTGAGATTAAATTTAGGCACCAAGATTGATGGTTTGGGCTTTAATACCTGAAAGCAGGGTGTTCAAAGCAAAATCTGAAAGAAAAATGATAATTGTCAGAATTTTAGCTTTTAAAGCTGACTTAAACTTTATAAATGTACTTTTAACCAACACAAAAATGTGTACATATTTTTGAGGTACTACATGATGTTTTGATACATGTATACTTGTGGATTTTCAAATCAAGGTGAATTTATCTGTCTCTCAAACATTTTTCAATTCTTACTGAAAACATTCAAAATCCTGTCTCCTACTCTTCTTCGAAATATACAGTACATTATCATTATCCACTGTCCCTCTGCTGTGCCATAAAACACCACAACTTATTTCTGCTAGCCATCTGTAACAGTTTTAGTTCACCAACCTTTCCCCATCTTATCCTCTTGCTTTTTCTTGCCAATCTCTGGTAACCAGTATTTTACTCTCTAATCCTATGAGATTAGCTTTTTTTGAGATTCATGGTTGAACATTATTTCATATATTCTGTAGTAATTTGTATGAGATATTTCTAATTCCTATTATAGTCAAAGGCTTACTGTTCCACTAAGCAAAGTGTTCAAAAAGTTTAAAAAAAAGACCATAGCTCAGCAAGAATATTAGCAATAGTATAAACAGTTATAAAATGAAAAGCTGTCAATTTCACTCATATATAGTAAATTTTAAAAATAATTACAAATCAACTATAATAGTATATCATTCTTAAGCATTTATTTGAAAAATAAATAAATCAGTTTGATAAAATTATACTTGCAGCAGTAATGATATACACAGATATTCTTTGATTTTTTATTTTTTAAAACTTTTTTTAAATATACCAAAAATATAAATTACCTTAAGTGTACAGATAGATGAGTTTTTTTCTCACTGAATCACATTCATATCCAGCACTTAAATTAAGAACCAAGCATTACTAATACTCCAAGAGTATTCACTGCCCCACTTTTCCTTTCTTTTTTGTTTAAATGTGTGAAACAAGAGTATATTGTCTTTTACAAAGTATGACTCAGAGAATTAATATTTATAACTACATATAAAATGATGTGACATTCACACCATTTTTATCATCTCTCTGTATATTAAGTATCACAAAAAGTGAAAACATGAAAATTTTCTTATAGAGTGAGGCTTATTTCACATAGCATAATGATCTCCAGTTGCTTCAATGTTGTTGAAAATTTCAGAATTTCATTCTTTTTTATGACTGAATAGTATTCCACATTTCCTTTATCCAGTCCTCAATTCATGAACATCTAAGTTGATTCCATATCCTAGGTATTGTGAATTGAGCTGATATAAACATGAGAGTTCGGGTAACTCTTCCATATATTTATTTCATTTCCTTTGCATATATTCCTTTGAGTGGGATGGCTGGGTCATATGGTAGATCTACTTTCAGATTTCTAAGATATCTCCACACTGTCTTCCACAATGGCTGTACCATTTTGTATACCCTCTGACAGTGTTTTAAGGCGTCTATTTCTCCACATCCTCACCAGTGTTTGTTAATTTTTGATTTTTGGGTGATAACGATCTTAATTGGGTGGGGGTCTGAGGTGATGTCTCATTGTGTTTTATTTACATTTTCCTAATGGCTATTGATCCTGAGCATTTGTGTTTCCTCCTTTAAAAAGTGCTTATTCATATCCTTTTCCCATTTCTTAACTTGGCTGGTTGTTTTATTGTTGAGTTCCTTGAATATTTTGGATATTAAACCTTTATTAGATACATAGTTTGCAAATATCTTTTCCACTTTGGTTAGTTGCCTCTTCACTTTGTTGAGTGCTTCTTTCACTGTCCAGATGCTTCTTAGCTTGATACAATCCATTTCTCTGTCTGCTTTTACTGCATGTGCTCCTAGCATCTAATCCAAGGAGCCTATGGCTATATCATTTTTTTGCGACGTTTCTTCCAGATGTTCTTATAGTAATTTTATGATTTCAGATCATCTCAGTAATCTGATGTAAGATAGAGACTTGTTTCAAACTTCTACATGTAGAAATCCGATTTTCCCAACACTATTTGTTGAGGAGACTGTCGTTTCTCCAAGGAATGATTTTAGTTTCATTGTCAAAGAATAGTTGGTTGTAGATGTGTAGATTAATGTCAAGGGTTTATATTCTGTTCCATTGGTCTACATGCTTGCATTTATGCCATTGCCATGTTGTTTTAATTATAACTGCCTTGTAGTATTTCTCAAAATCTGATATTTTGATGTCTCTAGTTTTTGTTTTTATTGTTTAAGGTTACATTAGCTATTCAGAATCTCATTTGTCTCTATATGAATTTTAAGATTGATTATCTAGATCTGTGAATAATGTACTTGATATTTTGATTGGGATTGCACTGAATCTATAAATTTCTTTGAGTAGTATCGACATTTTAATGACATTAATTATTCCCATCTATAAACATGGAAGATATTTGCATTTTTTGTTTCTGTTCTATTTTGTTCATTAATGTTTGGTAATTTTAACTGTAGAGATTTTTTATATGCTTCACTTGCATATGTTGAACCATTCCTGCAAACCTGGATTAAATCCTAATTGGTCTGGGTGAATAATTTTGGTGTGTTATTGGATTCAACCTTTTAGTATTTTGTTTAGGGTACTCGCACTTTGTTCATTAGGGATATTGGTCCGTAGTTATCTGTTTTTCTTGTATTTTTCTCTTATTTTAGAAGTAAGGTAATGCTGTCCTCATAAGAATGAGTTGAAAAAGTTTCTTCCTTTTCAATTGTTTTGAATAACTTAAAAAGAATTGGGATAAGTTTTCCTAAAAAGTTTGATAGAATTCGTATTAAAGCCATCTGGTTCTGGAATTATCTTTGTTTGGAGGCTATTTATGATATATTCAATCTCAGAGTTGATTATTTGTATATTCAGGTTTCCTATGTCTTTTCTTTAAGATTTATTTATTTATTTGAAAGTCAGAGTTACAGAAAAAGAGAGGCAGAGACAATGGAAGGGAGGGAGGGAGAAAGGGAGAGAGAGAGAGAGAGAGAGAGAGAGAGATCTTTCATCTGCTGGTTCACTCCCCAAATGGCCACAATGGCCAGGGCAGGGACAGGCCAAAACCAGGAGCCAGGAGCTACTTCTGGGTCTTTTTTTATTATTTGACAGGTAGAGTGATAGACAGTGAGAGAGAGAGACAAAGAGAAAGGTCTTCCTTCTGTTGGTTCACCCCCAAAATGGCCGCTACGGCTGGTGCTGCACCAATCCGAAGCCAGGAGCCAGGTGCTTCTTCCTGGTCTCCCTTGTGGGTGCAGGTGCCCAAGCACTTGGGCCATCCTCCACTGCCCTCCCGGGCCACAGCTGGACTGGAAGAGGAGCAACCAGGACTAGAACCCGGCGCCCACACGGGATGCCAGTGCTGCAGGTGCAGGATTAACCAAGTGAACCATGGCACTGGCCCCAACTTCTGGGTCTTTCACATGGGTGTCAGGGTCCCAAGGACTTGCGGCATCTTCTACTCCCTTCTCAGGAGCATTAGCAGGAAGCTGGATCAAAAGCAGAGCAGCCAGGACTCAAACCGGCTCCCATAAGGGATGCTGATGTTGTAGGTGGCAGCTTTGCCCACTACACCTCAAGACCAGCCCCAAGTTTTCTATGTCTTTATGCCTCAATTTTGGTAAATTAAATGTGTCCAGAAATCTGACCATTTCTTCTAGATTATCCAATTTGTTAGCATATAGATATGTGTATTAATTCCTACTTTTCCCTAGTATTTCTTTTTTAATAAAAGATTTATTTACTTATGTTGAAATTCAGAGAGAGAAAGGGAAACCATCTTCCTTCAACTGGCTTACCCCCTAGATAGCCACACAGCCAACACTGGGCCAGGCCAAAGCCCAGAGCATGAAATTTCTCCCGGGTCTCCCACTTGGGCCTTCTTTTATTGTTTTTCCCAGGGTGTTAGCAGGGAGCTTGATCAGAAATGGAGACGGGAGGACATGAACCAACACCCATATGTGATGATAGCATTGCAGGCAGCTGTTTTATTTTATATGCCACAATTCCTGCTTCAATTCTCATATTTCTGTGATATTGTAGCCTAATGTACGGACTATCATACAGCATGCTCCAGGAACTGATGGAATGTATATTCTGCAGCTATGAGATGAAATGGTCTGTAATATCTATTAAGTCCATTTGGTCTATAATGTAGATTAGTTCTGTTGTTTCTTTCTGAATTCTTGCCTGGTTTGTCTGTCTGTTGATGAAAGTGGGATATTGAAATGCCCCTGTATAATGTATTTGATTTGTGTCTCTTGTTAGGTCCATTAACATTGATTTTATAAAACTGGGTGTGCGAGCATTGGATGCATATACATTTACTATAAGCACATCTTCTTGGTGAGTTAATCTTTTAATCATTACATAATGACCTTCTTTTTCTCTTTAAACGGTTTTTATAGTAAAATCTATTTTATGGTGTGAGAAGAGCTACTCTTGCTTATTTTTTATTTCCATTTGCATGAAGTATCTTTTTCCATCCTTTCAGTCTGTGTGTATTTTTATTGGTGAAGTGTGTTTCTTGTAGGCATTGAATAGATGGGTCTTATTATCCAGTTAGCCAGTCTGTATCTTTTAATTGGAGAATTTAGTCTATTGATATTCAATGCTATTATTGATAAGTAATAACTTGGTGCTGCCAATTTTCCATGGATATTCCTGTTGCTTGTTTTGGGTCTCCCCTGTTCTCTTGTTAGGATGTTTTCTAAGTTCACATTCTTTCATGATGCTGAATGTCTGTCTCCATTTTTGGGGCAGTATATCTTTAAGTATCATTGATAAGCTGAGTAGTGACAATCTCTTTCAATTTTTGCTTGTCTTGCAAAGCCTTTGTTTCACCTTCATTTATTTTTTTTTCTTTTTCTTTTTCTTTCTTTTTTTTTTTTTTTTTTTTTTTGACAGGCAGAGTGGACAGTGAGAGAGAGAGAGACAGAGAGAAAGGTCTTCCTTTGCCGTTGGTTCACCCTCCAATGGCCACCGCGGCCAGCGCACTGCGGCTGGCGCACTGCGCTGATCCAATGGCAGGAGCCAGGTGCTTCTCCTGGTCTCCCATGTGGGTGCAGGGCCCAAGCACTTGGGCCATCCTCCACTGCACTCCCTGGCCACAGCAGAGAGCTGGCCTGGAAGAGGGGCAACCGGGACAGAATCCAGTGCCCCGACCGGGACTAGAACCCGGTGTGCTGGCGCCGCAAGCGGAGAATTAGCCTATTAAGCAGTGACGCCGGCCTGTTTCACCTTCATTTATAATTGAGAAGTTCACTGGTTAAATTTTTCTGAGTTGGCATTTTGTTTTTCTTTTAGGACTGGGACTATATGTCTTTTTTTTTTTTTTTTTGACCTGTAGCGTTTCTGTTAAGAAATCTGTTGTTAACCTTATGGGAGATCCTCTAAAGGTGATCTGGAATTTCTCTCTTACATTTTCTGGAATATGCTTTTTATATTTTACCTTCAGTATTTTTCTTATAATGTTTCATTGTGAGGATATTTTCTAATCATGGCCTTTTGGGGCTCTATATACTTCCTTTATTTAGATGATCATATCTTTCTCTAATTTTCTCCTATTATTTCCCTGAATAACTTTTCTAAGTCATTTTTCCCATACTACAGAAATTCCTTAGACATGTATATTTGTTGTTTAATGGTATCCCATATATTCCAAACACTGTATTTGTTCTCTACCTTTCTTTCTTTCTTTCTTTCTTTCTTTCTTTCTTTCTTTCTTTCTGATATTTCAAAAAAACCTATCTTCTAGATGAGATGTTCTTTCTTCTCCTTCACATAGTCTGTTGCTAAGGCTTTCCACTTTTTTTATTTGACCTATTGAATACTTCATTTCCAATACTTGTGTTTGATTTGCCTTCAACATGTCTAACTCTTTACAGAATTTCTCATCCATGTCATATATGTATTTCCTTATTTTGTGTATTGTGTTCTTGAGTAATGTTAAAATTCTTATTCTGAATTCTTTCTCAAACATGTCATCAATCTCACCCTCTTCACAGTCTAACATTAATGTATTATTGTGTTCCTTTTATGGAACAATATTTCTTTCATTTTTCATATTTCTTGTGTTTCTATGTTGGTTTTCACCATCTGGGGGATCATTCGTCATTATCTCATGTGGGCTTGTGTTTTTTTTAATTGAGTGAAGGAAGGCTTTATCCTTAGAAATGTGTCCCTGGCTGAATGGAGTGCATGGGTCTTGTGCTTGAGGTCCAGAGTTTGTGCCAGGTGGCACCTGGGAGTTCTGGCTACTAATTGTGCAGGAGGCAAGAGTCCAGAGTGACACCCAACTTGTTGTTGGTGTAATATCTCTGGCTACAGTTAGTAGGGAGTGGAGATACTGGAGCTGGCTAATGTGTTCACAATCCAATTATTCTCTGTGCCAAGGTAAACCAGTTGTTTCATGGCCTAGAGTGAGCTCACAGTGCCTTCTCACCCCATTCACCCAGGCATGTGTACCATACAAAACATTGACCTGTTTATTAGTGCATCCCCTGCACCCTCCAGAAGATCTGCCCCCAGTATACAGGGAACTATGATTTCTGCAGACTAGGAGGGTGCACAGGAGCATACCCACAACCAGTTTTTCGCTCAGATCTGAGGCCTATCTCCAGAATTCTCACAGTCACAGGATGTGGGAGGTTCTTTCTGGCCCTGAGATTAGTGCTGATTAAAGCACAGAAGAAAATTCAAATCAATGTCTAGACAGTCTTAAGAGATCTGTAGGTTTTGCTTTCACATCGCAAAATATTCCCTTTTAGAACCTCATGCTATGAAAAAGTCTAAGGAAAAAAAGAAAAGGCCATATGACAGGAGCAAAGGCATGATGTCCAGTCCTAGCTGAGCACCCTGCCTACAGCCTGCAAGAACTGCAAGTTGCCTTGTCACTCAGATGTCATGAACAATTTAGGTACAATCAAGTCTCCAACTGAACATAGTCCAAACCACATCTCTAAGGGTGGAAGTTTATGTATTTCACTCAAAGCAACCTAAAAATCCTAAGAAATCAAAATATGTACCTTTGTGTTTTTTGTTGTTGTTGTTTGTTTGTTTGTTTTTTGACAAGCAGAGTGGACAGTGAGAGAGAGAGAGGCAGAGAGAAAGGTCTTCCTTTGCTATTGGTTCACCCTCCAATGGCCGCCACGGCCAGCGCGCTGCAGCCAGCACGCCGCGCTGATCCGATGGCAGGAGCTAGGTGCTTCTCCTGGTCTCCCATGGGGTGCAGGGCCCAAGCACTTGGGCCATCCTCCACTGCACTCCCTGACCACAGCAGAGAGCTGGCCTGGAAGAGGGACAACTGGGACAGAATCCGGCGCCCTGACCGGGACTAGAACCCGGTGTGCCAGTGCTGCAAGGCGGAAGATTAGCCTAGTGAGCCGCGGCGCCAGCCTGTACCTTTGTTTTAAGCCACTAAGTTATGACTTGTTATGTGACAATAGACAAAAGAAATGCATAAGGTTTTCTAAATTTTTCTTGACATACATTTTTATAATCATGTTCCACATTTTAATCTTTAGAGTGTTACCATCTTTAACTGAATCAATAGTGAGTTCTTCCTTTGGTTCCTATGTGTGAGTGCACCCGAATTTATTCCTTAATAAGAGAGTTTTAGTGATAAAAATATATTTTAGAGTGCAGTGTATCTTTTCCAGATCCCCCTTGTTTATCTCCAATTTTCAGTCTATTTTAAAATTAAAATAAGTTTTTAGGTTGGCATTAAGATGCTGCTTGGGATGCCCACATCTCATATTGGAATATCTGGGTTTGAGTACCAACTTGACTTCTGATTCAGCTTCCTTCTAATGTGCATTGAGGATTGTAGTTAAATGATGCTCATGTACTTGAGTCCCTTTCACCCATAAGGAAGACCTGAAGTGAGTTCTTGATAGGAAAAAGATGACCAAATTCACTCTGAAATGTCACCAGAAAAATTTGGCACACCGTGATGGTACAATGTCGCCTGAGTTTTTCTGGGAGTATGGATCAGGTTTTCTAAAATACAGAGAGCGGCTGACAGGCCAGTCATCTTCTTTGACATTTAACTTCATTCTATATAAATGCATTGCATTCTTTCAGTAAATGAGGTTTCTTATTCATTATACAAAGCATAGATGCACTTCTGTTTTTCAAAAGCCAGGTCAGTCACCGCCACATATTCTCTACATAAGTTAACAGTAATTATGGATTTATAGCTGCTTTGTTGGTAAATCTGGGGATGCCATACTGAAAATGCCATTAAAAGTGTTAATGGAATTCAAAATGCATTTTTTTTTCAATCTAGCCACTAAACGTCAAGCACAATTTCACTCTAACAATTGTGAATCATTTAATTTTCCAATAAGCTGTGCCTCTATCTGCAGATGAATCATTTGGGTTCATTCAGTATTAATATTGGTGTCAATACATTTACAGAGAACAAATAGTAATGCCAATACTTTTCTCACTGAGTTGATATATAAGCAGAAAAATAAATTAAGTTCTTAGAACATCAATGAAATAGATTGGTAACTTTGTACAGGTACTGAGAAAAGAAGCCTAATACTGACACTTTGGTCAAGACATAGTAATTAATTTTTTATTTTGAATAAATGCTAAAGGATTTCATGATTCAGATAGTACTAATTCATTTGCAGCCATTGGGTATGCACTACATAGTCATTAGTTATGCCACTACCAGAAAGACTTTGCCTGTGTAGGTATACATATGTGTGCCTGTGTGATTATGAATATGAATGAAATAAGCACACAAGAGTACTTCAAAAAACTTCATGAAAATACATATTATGACAAACTACCAAGGTATTTAAAAAGATTTTGCACCAAAGAACTTATATTTAAATTCTACTTTCCATGAACATTTAGAAGTCTCCTCAGAAAACAGGAAAATATATTTCCAAGGAAATTTATCATATATTTTATTGCAAAAATTATGTAGTTATGATCTTATTATTGCAATGAAATAAATTGCATTCTATTTTCAAAATACTCTTTTTTTCAAAATAATCTTGTATGTATCATATAGTCTACAAAAGAAACTACAGAGAAGTACAGAGTAATTTCACTGTAACATGATTTTGCCAGCAATGTTATTAACTGTATTGAAAATACAACTAGAGCTTTGCTTAGTAATCAGTCTTGAACCTCCTCTAATTAATTCTGTCCTACCAATGGTTAGAGAACCACTTCACCATTAAACTAGGTCATATAACTAGTGAGATATACAATTTTCCAAAGATCCTTTTCCAATCGCTACACATAGCATCCAACATGTGCTCCAGGAAGAATTCTGAGTTCTCTCTATAGTAGGAGGCTTCCTTCTTTGAAGCTGGGAACAGGTCACAGTGTGGCACATGGTTAGCAGTGTCATTGCCTGTCTCGTTTATGTGCCAAAGCAGCCTTCCATGAGACCTCTCCTTTTCCTTTTTACTTTATTTCCCATTTTACTACCTCTCCTTTCTAGCATCTCTGTTAAATTTTGTTCATGGGATATAGGACGACAATTCATTATTTTCTTCATCACATTTTATTTGACTTCCATTATGTGTGGGATCATTGAGAGGCTTTATTCATGTGAGCAGGGAGAAGGACTCTCAGAAGTTCTGTTCTTAACAAGATTTAGAATTGGACCATTTTCTCTCAGGATACTGTGTGTATTCCCAGTGATGATTACTTCTTTCCATTCCTCATTCAAAATCTGCTTTTTCTATAACTTTTTAATTTACAGCTCTCTGCATTTACTTTTCTCTTCCTATACACAGAGAAATGATTATGTAGAGATTACAGATTGATATGTATTTAATAAAAGAATAGGACATATGGGGCTGGCATTGTGGCTTAGTGGGTTAGCTCTACACCTGTGACAATGATATCCCATATGGGTTCCAGTTTGTGTCACAGCTTTTCTACTTCCTATCTAGCTCCCTGCTAATGGTTTGTGGAGAGCAGTGGAAGATGGCCCAAGTGCTTGGGGCCCTGCTACCCCCATGGAGACCCTGATGAAGCTCCTGGCTCCTGGTTTCAGCCGTGGTCACTTAGGGGGTGAACCAGCGGATGGAAGATCATTCTTTCTGTCTCTCCCTCTCTCTATAACTCTTATTTTCAAATACATAAATGAATCTTTAAGAAAAAAGAAAATGACATACTTAAAATTGTTTAGAAATATGCATTTTCCTGTTATAAAAGGTATAAACCTATATTTCATAGTAATATGGAAAGATATGTGCATAAAACTGTATCATAATATCCATTTATATGAAAAATATATACCCATAAATATTTCATCACATAATGAAAGAAAATTCAATGAAACAATCTCAATATCACACCCTTTATGGATTTAACAAATAATTTTTTTTCTGAAATCACATTGTTCAACGTTGTCCTTTCTAATCAAATCTTCATCATACATATTTTAACCCTCAGAATATGTGATATTTCATACAGTATTTACTTACAAAGTAACATATTGTTTCTTTGGGTTATTGCTTCCTGTGGGTAGCTTAAAGCGAGTTTACAAAGTCTGAGATGAGTAGAGTATTTTGCCAGAGGATTTTGTGAATCTAGGCAAATGTCTTTAACTGTGAAGTCTGGTACTACTCCCAGGCACTCTTTCTAAAATGTGAATGAGAGGGGTGGGGGTGAGGTTGGGGGGCTGGGGAGAAGTAGGGGGGCGGTCATAGAATATCAACATATTTGAAGATAAAAGAATATTTCTTGCAAGTCAAATGAAAGCAATCTACTTACAATTTCATTTTTATATCACCCTGGATGACTTGAAGCTTTTCTAAATGGAAGGCAAGAGGAAAATGCTTCCATTTAACCTTTAGTATCAAGCAATGCAAGGCATATTATCTGTAAGTGGGTGCATCTGGGTCTCAGGTATAATTTGAAATGTATTAAAATAAAGATAATAGCCTTTATATTAGCAGTAATAAAAGATACACCATTTACTTTCTGAACCCAATTCTTTATATGCTTCGTGTAGTTTCATGTTACTGTGTTTAGACTTTCTGAAGTTTTGTTTGTTTCACTTATTGCCTCCAGTTTTATGCCTCTAACTCTCTTGCTCTTTTTCTCTCTTTCTCTCTCTGTTTGTATCTGGAAAATATATATTTGAGAAGTTTTCTTGTAGCATACTTATGTCCCAAAACTCATCTTTTGATTGTATGTAAAGGAACAATAATTTATGCACCAACCATCATTTGGTTTGGCACCCAATTCGTGGGAGGAGTTTCTCTGTGTAGCTGGGGAATCAGGTATTGATGCAGAGTTTAACACTTGCAGAACTCTATTAAAAGATGGTAGTAAAAATTAAATAATCAAACCATACTGAACATTTTTAGAAATATTTGCTTCATACAGAAAACTCAAGTGTATTCATGAATGAATGATTCTGTAACCTCTGCTTGGACTTTCATTGGTAGAAATCTTGATACTTACAAATTCACATTTTCGACGTTAGTCACATTAGTGATTAGAATTTCACTTAATGTAATATTAATCAAACCCCCTAATATAAGTAGTATTAATGCAAATCTTAATCTAAATCAAGTATATTTTCACTGATTAAAATTTCAAGACAGATGCCACTAAACTTTGTCATTTTTTATATTTTATTCTTACAAGAAAGATTATTTAGGGGCAAATAAAAAAACAAATAAATAAAAAATTCCATCACCCCAAAATTGTTTTTTCTTTTTTGTCTGTGTATTTTGTTTCTTTGTCTGTAATCATCTCAGGAAAAAAAAATCAACAGTCATTTTTTAATTTTGCCATTTTGTGCCTTTTCCAATCTAATCCTAATCCTTTGTTATACAGATACAAAGAATATTTTATTCCTGTGTTCATATTTCAAGCCTCCAAATACTTAAGTAACATAATCATATTCCCTAGTTGAACTTCCCACATTCAGGTTAATAGTATCAAGAGGTGGAGATTAGCCAAATGTTGCGGAATCAGAGCTCTTCATGTTCCTGTCAATCTTGTCTTAATATGTGTCATAACACTCAACTTGATAAGGTCATAGCCTACTTTCTTGTTCAATGCAACTTGTGTTTGTATTCATTACTTTGGTGCCCCCTTGATTTCACCTAAGCATTCAGAAAGATGAAGATTTTCTCTTTCTACATAAATACTTGCTAATTCAGACTTTCATTTCTACTTGATATAAAGATCTTACTAGTGTGTATACCAAATTTCTTTTTTTTATAGTTTTCTTTAACCATCACCTCCATTTTTTTGTATCTGTTGCTTTCAATCTCTTCCTTTAAACTACAATTTCTAATCTTGCAATTGTGTACTTTTATTACCATAATATCTATAAGTTTTTATTTGAATAGTCAATTCCATATTTGTCTACATAGGGCTGAAGGCAATGTACAAAATGATGCTTGTTAATATTAAATGGATATATATTTGGATGTCATCTGTTCTATATAGAGAGTGGACATGAGCATTATCTGGATGTCATCTATTTTACATAGATTTATTTCAACTGATACCATAAATTGTGGCTTAGGAACTATTAAATCAGCTTTCCTTTAACAGTAAAGAAATGAGATTGTTTTGAATAACCCTTAGGTCAATGAAATTAATGATAGTTTATATAAATTATACCTACTTTTTAAATGCCTTGGCAATTACTGTATTTTTAGAATGTTGTAAGTAAAATTAATATACTGCTTACTAAATTTTTAAAACTTGCCAATTCATCCATCTTCAGGCAGACTTCCTTCTTCCTCTTTGTGCTTATCATCATGAACCCTTCACAGTCCTGGGACTCTGCTGGTAATTTGAATGCCTTTTCTATTTTCCCCATATAGTGAGTGCAGTACCATCTTACCTATCTAAGCAAGCTACCACTTGGGATGCCCGTTCAAGTCCCAGCGACTCCACTTCTCATCAAGCTCCCTGCAAATGTGCCTGGGAGGACACTTGATGGCTCAAGTACTTGAGCCCCTGACACCCATGAGAGTGAGCTAGATAAAATTCCTGGTGCCTGGCTACGGTGTGATGCAGCCCTGGCTGTTCAGGCATTTGGGGAGTAAAACAGCAGGTGGAAGATTCCCCTCTGTCTCCCTTTGTCTCTCCCTGCCTCTCTCTGTGTCTTTAAAATAAATAAATAGAACTACCAAAATAATAAAATTTAGAATCATGAAAAATGTAATTAAAACATAAGTTGGTTTTTCTGCAAAGTATTTTGAAGGAGGTTTTTACCACAAAATCTACTATTTCCCAAAAATTATTGATAAACAGATGCTACATTCATTAATATGTCATTGCTGTACTGGACAGATTCCTGTGTGCATCCCATATGGAAGACCTATCTCTCTCTCTCTCTGTCTCTGCCTCTCCTCTCTTTGTGTAACTCTGATTTTCAAATAAATAGATAAATTAAAAAAAAGAAACTATACGTGTGTGTGTGTGTGCATATGCTATCTCATCAGATGGAACAATCTGGGTATGATAATAATAGGCAGGGAAATATTTAACATATGTCCCAAATGTCATATTCTTTTGAGGGTACTTAAACAATGGAATGAGTACTTCACAGAAAAATGAAATTTAAAAACACCTTTATTTTGATGCAAGAAATTTTTGAAATATGTCCATAAATTTTCCTGATATACATTTTCCATGAATTCTAATACCTTGTATGCATCGATTTCAAAAATATTTTACAACCAAATGAAAATATTTATTTTATTTATTTGAAAGACTGAGTTACAGAGTGAGGTAGAGCCAGAGAGAGAGAGAGAGAGAGAGAGATCTTCCATCCACTGGTTCATTCCCCAGATGGCCGCAACGGCCAGAGCTGGGCTGATCCAAAGCTAGGAGCCGGGAGCTTCTTCCAGGTCTCCCACGCGGGTGCAGGGGCCCAAGAACTTGGGCCATTTTCTACTGCTTTCCCAGGCCATAGCAGAGAGCTGGATAGGAAGTGGAGCAGCTGGAACTCGAACCGGCACCCATATGGGATGCCTGCGAAGCAGGCCTCGGCTTTAACCTGCTGCGCCACAGCACCAGCCCCGGAACTATGGATTTTTTAAAAGATTTTATTTATTTATTTGAGAGGCAGAGTTACAGACAGAGAGAGGGAGAGACAGAAAGATCTTCCATTCGCTGGTTCACTGCCCAAATGGCTACACTCACCGGAGTTGGGCTGATCCACAGCCTGAAGCCATGAGCTTCTTCCAGGTCTCCTACATGGGTTCAGGGGCCAAAGCACTTGAGTCATCTTCTACTGCTTTCCCATGCCATAAGCAGACAGCTGGATCAGAAGAGGAGCAGCTGGGATACTAACAGTGCCCATATCGGGTGCTGGTACCATAGGTGGAGGCTTAGCTTACTACATCACAGTGCCAGCCCCATAAAACTATGTTTTAATTTTATTTTCCAGTAACTTTTTGAAGTGCCCTTCTATGTCTACTTAAAATCATAAATATATTTTAGACATCTCTATTCCAATAATATAATATTTTTTAAAAGATTTTATTTATTTATTTGAGAGGTAGAGTTACAGATAGTGAGAGGGAGAGACAGAAAGGCCTTCCTTCCATTGGTTCACTCCCCAAATGGCTGCAACCATCAGAGCTGCACCTATCCGAAGCCTGGAGCCAGGTGCTCCTTCCTGGTCTCCCAGGGGCCCAGGCACTTGGGCTATCTTCTACTGTTTCCCAGGCCAGAGCAGAGAGCTGGATCGAAAGAAGGGCAGCTGGGACTAGAACCAGTGCCCACATGGGATGCTGGCGCTGCAAGTGGAGGATTAACATACTGAGCCACGGAGCCAGCCCTCCAATAATATAATCTTAAATTACTCTATAATACTCTACTAAAATCAGAAATAATTATTTTTTAACAACAAAATCAAAAGGCAACCTATATATTATAAAAAAAAAAAGTGCAAGCCATATAGCTTACATGGCTTTTATCTTATTTCATATCCAAAATTTATAAGAAACCATCCAACCAAATAGGGAAATAAAAACCCAGTTAAAATGTGGGCAAAGGACCTGAGTAGATAGCTTTCCAAAAAGACATACAAAATATCAAAAAGTGTATGAAAAGGTGATCCACCTAAGTAATCACTGGTATGCTATATGCAATATGTAGATTAAGTCACTTCATCTCTTGCCTGTGCCAAAGAATGGTTATTATACACAACAGTGATAGCAGTGTGAAGAAGAGGAAGTTCTTGTACATCGTCCACAAAAATATAAATTAATACAGCCATTATGGAAAACAGCATGAGACTTCCTCCAAAAAAGTAAATAAATAAATATAGAACTACCAGGGACCTGTGTTGTGGTAGAGCAGGCTAAACCTATCCTTTTGGCACCAGCATCCCATACTGGAGTGCCAGTTTGAATTTCAATGACTACACGTCCTATTCAGCTCCCTGTTAATATGCCTGTTCAAGCAGAGGCAGATGGCCCAACTACTTGAGAACCTGCCATCTATGGCAGAGACCAGAATGGAGTTCCTGACTCCTGATTGTGGTCTGATCCAGACCTGGCTATTGTAGACACTGGGGAAATGAACCATTGGATGAAAGATGTTAAAGAAGTTACATTTATTTGATCTTCTTTCAAAGTACTTTGAAAGAAAAAATACCCTTTTAAGCTTTTGACTAATCAGAATAGGAATATCAATTTAAAATATGTAAAATTATACCTTTGGCTTGTTGTTTGCTTGAGAATTGGTTTGCTGAAATAATCTCATCAGGTTGTATCACAGGTCACATACTGTGTGTTCAGTAGAGAGCAGAGAAATTTCCCAAATATGCACATTTTACCAATGAAGACATTGTCTTTAAAATGAAGATATAATAAATAGAACAAATCTCTCACATCACATTTTCCCTATGAGAAAAGCAATTCACTGTTTGCAGTTCATTATACGAAAACACCCAGAAATGACACTTAGGAAATGTGTTGGCTGATGCAATATATGCTATTCAAGGGGTTATATGGAATTGAGAAAAGTGACCTTTTTTTAAAAAAGAAAATGTTTGATGAAGCACAAGTTGAAGATAATGCAGAACTCAGTTAACAAACTGAAAAACAATATACACAAGGTTAATTTGGTAGGTCAGAGAAAATCAGACCATTAAACATTTACAAGGCAAATATTATGAAAACATTTGAATAAACAAACAAGAATCAATAAGGTGAATAAAATATTTATCAGAACCATAAAAGCTAATATAGTATTCTACGTTAATTTTCAAAGTATCATTTTCACCAATGTCTCATGGATCTGAAACAATTCAAAGATGAATAAAGTTCACTAAAATTAAGAGAAATTCTTCTTTGAATATATTCTAGTTAACACACTTTTCTAATTTACTCCTTATTCAAACATTCAACATTAACTCTCTTTCAAGTCAATATTTTTCATTTAAACTATTATCTAGAAAACCACTTTTAGAATAGTAACTGTACCAGACAATAAGGGTTGATGTTACCCATGTCCTTGACTGCTTTGAGAAGAAATTCAGGAGCAAATCAGAGAAGAATGAATAGGCAGGAGTAAGCATTTTATTGAGAAAGCAAAGACATACACTGCATAGAATGGGGCTTACTAAGAAGGTAGCAGTCCCACATCCAAACTATGTTTAATATTACATGGGTTGTTTAATGAAAGGGAAGGTGCATTCTTATAAAAGGGGAACACATTCTAATAAATGGGACGAGCAGTCATGCTTTTTCTAGGAGTCAGTGGAGATATTCTGGAATCTAATTACCACTGCTTTTTTTGCTCCTTATATGATGCAGTGTTTACTGTCATGGTGGCTAGTAAGTGTGTCAATAAGCTAAAATTTTATAATGAGTGTATAATAAGCTGTAGATCATTCCAGGTCTGCTTTGGCCCCTAAAAATGGTATAAACATGGTCCATTTAGGGGGTCTGTTTATTCTCAGAGCAAGGGGAACAAAATTCACATCTTGTAGGTCTTGGGGTAATGGGAACCTGGGGATACCAGGTAGCTGAATTGCTCCCTCCACTTCCCTGTCTCGTTCTCCTCTCAGGAATTTATATTCCTTAATCTTAAAGGGTTGCAAAGGTCAATTTTCTGTCAATTTATTTTTCCCTTTTTAAAATTTTTAAAAAATCTATATAAATGAACAGATTTAATATACACAAAATTAAGAGCACAACTGTTCTAAATTGGGAAGATTATGCCCCATAAGGAAATCACTGGTGACAATAGAATACTACAGTATCCTTAAAAAAATCTGCCTGTAGTATTGTTCCCCTCCTCCAGCATCCCAGGGTGGTACCATTGCGGTTATCTAGCACTGAAAGTAAGAAACAGGGGGCCCTGAAGAGTTGAAGAGGTAAATAAAAAGTAAAGATAATGGTCATCAGCAGATGAATGGACTCACTGGAAAAAGGATCGAATGATCGAATGAGGTGTGCACATATTTTTTTCAAAGATTGATTTATTTAATTGAAAGGCAGGGATACAGAGAAAGAGGGAGTGACAGAGAGATCTTCCAACCACTGGTTCACTTCCCAAAGGATTGCCATGACAGAGCTTGAGCTGATCCAAATCCAGGAGCCAGAAGTTTCCTCTGGGTCTCCCACATGGGTACAGGGGCCAAATGCTTGGGTCATCTTCTGCTGTTTTCCCAGGTGCAGTAATAGGGAGCTGGATCAGAAGTGGAGCAGCCAGGACTCAAACTGGCACCTATATGGGATGCCAACACTGCAGATGGCAGTTTTACCTGGTATACCACAGTGCTGGCCTCAATGTATGAATATTTAATTGGTTCTGGAGTTGGCTCTGCTGATGGTCTTCTAGCTGACTTCTCCTGGCAGGCTCACGTAGAAAGACCGCACCAGATAGCACTGGCTGCCTAGTCCCCAGGTCCTTGACTTTGCTTCAAGAAAGAATCTAGAGAATTGTCAGAGAATAACAAATAGTGAAGATGATATGCTTTGTTGACAAAGCAAAGACCCACACTCCACAGAATGGAGCTTAGTGTGAGAAAAGTGATGCTTTCTCTGCAATGTGTTTAATATATATGGGTTGACATATGAAAGGGGAGGTAAATTCTTCTAATATGGAGGAGGAATATTTATGGAAATAGGGGGAGATTTCCTGGAATCCAACTACCATCCCTTTTTGTTCCGTCCATGGGCTGATATTTCCTGCCATATGGTTGGGAGATGTGCTATTGAGCATACTAATGTATATGATGAGTGTATAATGAACCGTAGGTCAACCTACTTCAACCTTGGCCCCCCAAATTTGTACCAGCCTGGCTCAGGCAAGGGACCTGTTTATTTTCAAGCAAGGGAGCAAAACTCACATCCTGTGGGACGTGAGATAATAATAAATTTTGTCTCTAAGTAGCTCAACTTCTTGCTCCACTTTATTACCTTAATAGAATTAGTATCTTCTCAGAGAAGCATCCTAATACAGAGCCAACTGCCTGGTGAGATAAATTAACTTACCTTTGGCCAGCAATGTGGACTGCCGCTCCTAGAAGGAATTAAGTAGAAAATAGTGAACACAGAATTTAACATAAAAACATAGTAATGTAGGTCATACATTCTTTGAAACTTACCACTGTATTCCTAAACTTTGCCATATTACTTTTCACTTGGATTAGTAAGGTGATAATTATAACTTAAGCACTTTAAATATGTTTTCACAAGACATTATTTTTTGGTGCAAGAGATTGGTGTCTACAACAGTATTCAAAACTTTTATTTTCTTCATTGTGTGTATCTGGAGTTTTCTTCTCCTGTCTTTTATGTTTTGTTGATGTTTCTTTTTTCAAATGGCTAGTTATGAACTAAAATAATATAAATTTTCCAAAGCTGACTTAATTCTTAACTGTAAATGTATGCATAGGAGTTAAGAAGTTCCATCCATAAACTTAATACATGTGTAAAACATATATACAAGAAAATGCAAAATGATTTCTTGGTTGGTATCATGAGGGAGAAGCTTTGGGCACTCCCTCACCAACTAAATAAATATAATTACTGAAAGTATTTATTTTTTTAATTTAAAGTTCCAGAAACTCCCTAATAGCATACAGAAAATAAAGAATAATTGATGAATATGATCTAAAAATTGTAGTACTTGAAAAAATATACATTTTCTGTGCACAACCCCAGCTGGGATGATGAAAGTTCTACTCTGTGTGGGCACAATCAAGATAAAAGGACACTATTCCCTCCAACTCAAGGGCTATTCCCGTAGGACAGTCAATTACCAGAACTTCTCATCCTCCTATTGTTGTGGGGAGATACACTTGGTCCGGATTCTTATCTCCACACGTGAAAGAATTCCAGAGTCCAAAAAATGTAATGTGTATGAGCAAAACTGACATTTTGAGATTGGATTATTGTATACAGCCCTTGTCTCTATTGTTGAGAAACAGTGTTTTTTTCGTCATACTATTTGTTGAATTCTTTACAAAGTGTGGCGTTAAGGTTATGATTCTAAAATAAATTGAAAGTATGTCACTGTAAAAATTAAAGGAAAGAAAGTGAAATTGGCTGGCTTTATTAATAATTTTTAATATTAATATTTTGAGAGTTCTTGTTGTCTCTTCAGATAAGAATTCTGAATATCAGCTCAGATGAACCAGGCAACATGGCAAGGTTTTAGCATTTACTCAGTGAAAGAGAAAGTGAGGGCTTTAGTTAGGGGAGAAAGAAGTCTAGAAGTGTAAGCTGGGTCCATGCCAGGCACAGCGCAGGCCAGGAGCCATGTGGAGCAAAGCATGCAGAAAAGCAGAGGCAAAGAGGCAGAGGCGACTGGCCTTGCACCTAAGGACAGGTGCGACAATAAGGGAGGGGGCCTAGGCCCTCCAGGCACTTCCAAAGGGAGTGGTTATGTCCTCTGATTGGCAGGTGGGCTTACAGGTGAGATCACATAAAGGGGCGGGGCGAAGGCATGGTCTCTAGCTCACAAATCTAATCAATTTAATCCTATATCAGAAGGAGGAGGGGTGTAGGAGCACGGGCAGGAGGGAATTGAAACTGGAGGTTGACCCCCTAAAAGTCCCATCTGGGATGCCATACGATATTGGAATAGGGGGTGCCATATAATATCACCATATGCTTATTAATAAATTCCCAATATTAATAAGTCTATGTGGGTTCTTGCCTAATATTCATAGAAGAATTCTGAATACTAACATAAATGACATATATTTTTAAGCTTTTATTCGGCGAGAGAAATGCATAGGAGAGTGAGGACCCTATCTAAAAGAGAGAGGAATCTGGATTCATACTGAGTACCAGGATCCAGCAAAAAGAGAAATCTGGATTTATACCAAGTACCAGGAGCCAGCCTTCCTGGGGCAGGCGGCCCAAATGCCACATGCCCTGGAGGTGCAAGGCAGCATGATGGCAAAAGGCCAAAGAAGAGGGCTGGGCCCACCATATCCCAGGCCTTTAATCCACTTCCACCGGGGAGTGGTTAATTAGCCTGATGGGCTGGTGGGCACATAGGTGTGGCCAGGTAGGGGCATAAGGTCACACAGGGGTATGGTGAAGGTGTAGTCTTCCGGCTCACAAACCTGATCAATTTTATTTTGTATGCCTGCTTACATCAGAGGGTGGGGTGGGAAGTATCATTATTCTCCTAAATCTCTATATGTAAAATACATGAAATTTGTTCACCTTATACAAATTTAAAAAATGAAAAAAAAAAAGAATTCATGAAAGAGATATAGATAAAGATGAGCAGAAAAGCAAGATCTATTTAAAGGCAAAGGGAAAACACATATTCAGATGTGAGTGCAGATAAGCTCTGGATAGTGAGAACTGTAATTAAGAAGGTTCAGGGTCTGCCGCCGCGGTTCACTAGGCTAATCCTCTGCCTAGTGGCGCCGGCACACCGGGTTCTAGTCACGGTCGGGGCGCCGGATTCTGTCCCGGTTGCCCCTCTTCCAGGCCAGCTCTCTGCTGTGGCCCGGGAGTGCAGTGGAGGATGGCCTAAGTGCTTGGGCCCTGCACCCCATGGGAGACCAGGAAAAGCACCTGGCTCCTGGCTCCTGCCATCGGATCAGCGCGGTGCACCAGCCGTGGTGGTCATTGGAGGGTGAACCAACAGCAAAAGGAAGACTTTTCTCTCTGTCTCTCTCTCACTGTCCACTCTGCCTGTAGAAAAAAAAAAAGGTTCAGGGTCATCTTTTTATAGCATAGGGGACAAGTTTTTTGCAGAGAGACATGGTTGAATATGCAGGTGGGGTGGGGTTTGAGTCAAGGGTTGAGTACTGCCCAGTTCCATACCAGTTTTTATGGCAACCTCAGTAAGTGTCACAGCATCTGGTGTGCATAGGCCTGCAGTGCACTTGTTGAAATATAGGAGGTGTCATGGCATCTGGTGCATGATGAGGATCGGAGTTCAGGTGCTTAATTGGGAATGAGTGTGTGGAGCCTGCACCCATGTTGATATTTTAGCCAATGCCAGCTCCTAAGTAGTGAAAGCCTAACAGCTGAGGTTTGCACAAAAGCATGTGGGGTTTTGGCGGTACAGGGCTGCAGCTACTGCTGTCCCTGGCAATTCTGATTTCCTTGCCATTCACAAGCTACCTGTCTAGATCACTGTGATCCATTTGACAGAAGCTGGATTTTCCCAAGAGAGTGCAAGATGTCTGGAGTTTATTTCCTCCACTCATTCCACAGATAGAGCAAAAGCTTTATCTCAGGTCAAGCAGTTTAATTTGATGTTCTGAGGCTCTGATTTACTCTGGCCCCTGCTCACTCACAAGGAAGAACCCTCATGTCAAAGATGCCAGCCAAGAAGGCAAAGAAGTGTTCGCTGCTTATAAAAGAGGGCATTGGTGTCAGAGGAGTCTGTAACTGTTTCCACTCCTGGTTCTGTAGCCACAGTGCAGAGGTACAGCCCAGAGAGAGATGCTGGTCCTGGAAAGAGAGACCTGTGAACATCACCCTAAAGGAATTGGATTTATTTTGAATTGAGTAAGGCAAAGTTTAAGCCTCAGGCACTTTTGAAAACAATTGAGATTGGGGGTAAGCAGTTAAAAAAAAAAAAGAAGGTGGTAACTCCATGAGCAGACAGGCTAAAAAAATTAGGTCATTCGTTTAACCAATGTGAACTAGGGAAGAGATAGCTAAGGTGAGGGACCTCTTGGAGCCAGGATAAACCTCAAAAACTTGCTTCAAGACCATATCTGCCTAGGAGATGTGGTTTAATTGTATAAGATGAAGAATTAATTTATGTCCTAGGTCATTGCTGAAAATAAATTTTAAAATTGGCTAACAATTAGTGAAGGTTAGCAGCTGCTGCGATACGAGCAGCGGCAGAGAGCTTAACAGAAAAAGCTTCAAGAGAGAGGATGCAAAGGAATCCTCCTATAACCAGTCTCATCCTCAAGTGAATTTCCAAAGCAGTAGGCAGGCCTCAGAAAGCAGGAGAAATAGATTTCAGTCAAGTAAACAATAGCGAGCCCTGAGGGGGAATCAGTATTCATGTTCACTACAATATGTTAGCAAAATGTCCGGTTTTGGGAAAAAAAAAAAAGGTATGTGAAGGAAAAGGGAAATTTGACACACATACAGAAAAAACACCAGGCCGCAGCAAATGCCTATCAGATAGGCCCAGATAGTGGACTTACCAGATGAGGACTGCAAAACATCTATCCCAAATACATTAAAATAACTAAAAAGAATTATTCTTAAATGAAGGAGGGTATCATGACAATCTTTTATTAAGTAAATAACATAGAATATAAAAATTATAAAAATTAGTCAAATGGAAATTTAAGAATTACAAGAGAAATATTTTGTGAATTGTGAAATTCACTAGAGGGATTCAATAGTAGATAGAAGTTGGTAGAAGAAAGAATTGTTAGGCAGGAAGTTAGAAATTAGCCTAAGTGTGTGTGAGCAGGGTCTTAAGACCAGCACCTACTGTGGAAGCTCCAGAAGCCTAGCATTTTGCACTTCAAAGTCCTGCTCATACCCTGATAACCTCCCAGGTGGTCCCAGCCATTTCCCCCATTGAAAGCTCCCAGGAGAATTCTCTCTCCTCAGGACCAAATGGATTACCTGATTTGATAACATGGTGCAGTAAAACCTTCACAGACACCCACCCTAAGGGAAGCCCCTCTGCTCTGCCCAACACCAGCATATCTGCAGAGGAATTTGATAACTTTCACTCAACAAACCCTTCCACTAGGATTCCCCATCCTTTGTCCTGGAGGAGAGGGGAAGGTGGATAAACAGACTCCCTTAAAAACCTAGGGAGTCCAAACAGACTGCATGCTCAGCTCTCCGCTCTCTGCTGAGTGCCCACCTGGCCTGCCCCGGTGTAATCTCTCCATTCACCCATGTCACCTCGCTCTCCCCCAGTCTGAGTAACTGGGAACTCTATCTGTCCCTTCCATTCTAACGGATGCCCTGTCCCCAATAGAACCTTATTACTTTGCTCTCTTTCATGCCTGAATTCTCTCTTTCGTGAAGATAACAACCCCACGGCTTCCATGGCCTTTCCTCCAGTGACAGAGTCAATGAACTTGGAATAGATTTGAAGACAATATGTATTCTGAAGAACAGAGGTCAAAATGCAAGATGTGAAACAAACAGAGCCTCGGAAAAAAGTCAGGAATTACAAAGCACCCTAGTATATGTGTAAAGAGAATAGAAGTAGAGTATTGTAGAGTGTGGAAAAATTAAAAATGGCTTCCAATATTCTCAAATGATCGAAAAATATTACAATCCAAGAATTATAACAAGTTCTAAATATTTTTAAAAGGTACAAGGACTTCCCTACTCAGACACATCATGATAAAAATTTTGAAAATCAAAGACAAAAAGAAATGCTTTTGGATCTGGTCTAAATGATCATTGGTCATTCCAAGGTCCTAAAGCATTTGCCATGTTTCTTCTGTTAGTTTCATTGATTCTGGTCTTATATTTAGGCTTTGCAAATCAAAATCACAATGAGATACCACTTCAGTCCAATCAGACTACCTATTATCAAAAAAAAAAAAAAGATAACAAATTATGTCAATGATGTATAGAAAAGGGAACAGCTACTGGTTTTTGGAAGGATAATTAGTACAGTTACTGCAGAAACCAGTATTAAGTTTCCTCCAAAAACTAAAAAAATCAATGTACTATGTGATCCAGCAATTTCACGACTGGTTATATATCCAAGGCAATGAAATTAACCTTTGAAGAGTCAATGGCACTCTCATGTTTATTGCAGTAGTATTTACAATAATTGTGGAATAGAAACAGTCTATATATCTAATAACTGATAGGTGGATATGAAAATATGAAACACACATATATATACACACACACATACACCAAGAATAGAATTCAGCCATAGAAAAGGATGAAATAATGCCATACATTATTTCACATGGGATGGATCATTATGCTAAATGAAATAAACCAAGAACAGAGACAAGTACTGAATGCTATCACCAATATTTGGAAACAAAAGTTGTTGACTTCATAGAAGTTGAGAGGAGTATGGTGATTAACAGAGCCTGAGTCGAAATGTGGGAAAAATTATTTAATGAATACTATGTAGTTTTAAAAATGAGGTAAGAAGTCCTAGTATTCCATTATACAGCAGAATGATTATAGATCATGATAATGTATTGTATATTAGGAAAATACAAGTTGGAAGAAATGATTTTGAATTTTTCCGTGATAAAGAAATGACACATGTTTCAAGAGACAATTTTTCTATCCCTAATTAGACATTACATAAGACATTCATGAATGGAAAAAACACATGTTGTATCATAAAAAAAATGTACACTTTTTATGCATGAATTATGTTTTATTAATTAAAGCCCCAAAGAGTTCTTGTAATGCTATATTAAATGAAAGAAATCAAAGTATAATAAATTTTATTATTTTTATTAGTAGTTATGAAATTCTCAAAATAGATACATCTAAAGAGACTTAAGTATTTACAAAGATCTGAAGGATTGAAGTTGAGGGAAAAATGAAACACAGTTAATTGGGTTTTTTGCAGGAATGATAAAATGTTCTACAGTTACTTGTTGTGATCATTGCACATCTAAATCCAATGACTTGTACAATTAGGATCAATGAAATGCACACTTGCGATTTGCATCTCAATAAAATTATTTTAATAAATCATAATTAAACACCTTGAAAAACTTACAAGTAGTAAACAATCAACAAAGTTCAACAAAAAACACAGTATAGTATTTTGAATGTGCTTTTTAAATGTGAAAGCTGGAATTTTGCCTACTGATATAGCATTCTTTACTCGTTAAAACTGATGCAGAAACAAAGAGTAAGATGAACAAGTAGAAGTGATTATTATAGCTAATTGATTTAAAGATTAGAATATAACATTTCTCTTCATAAAGCAAAATCAGTTCAGTCCAATAAGAATCTTGCATTAACAGTTTAGATCAAACAGGTATTTTTTGAATGATTAGCATGTGTTATCTATCTATGAATAGAGCAATTCCCTTACACAGCAAGTATACCACCCTTTTTTCTGCTTATATATACAAATATAAATAGTAAGCATGTATGTATTTATATATATATATTATAGATGCATATGATACGATATCAGATGTGTCCAATACACTACATGACTACTAAATATTTTTGTGACACATTTGATTGCAAAAAGTCATTTTATCAATGTTTTTTATTTTTTCTTCCTTCCTCTATTGCTAGTTTAATCTCTCACCTGGACAGTTGCAAAAACCTTGTATCTATAAAGGAATTTGCATGACTATTTTTGAATGCTTCCTTTTTTTTTAAAAGATTTATTTATTTATTTGAAAGTCAGAGTTACACAGAGAGAGAAGGAGAGGCAGAGGGAGAGAGAGTTCTTCCATCTGCTGGTTCACTCCCCAAATAGCCACAATGGCCGGAGCTGTGCAGACTCGAAGCCAGGAACCAGGAGCTTCTTCCAGGTCTCCCACATGGGTGCAGGAACCCAAGGACCTGGGCCATCTTCTACTGCTTTCCCAGGCCATAGCAGAGAGCTGGATCAGAAGTGGAGCAACCGGGACTTGAACAAGCACCCATATGGGAATGAGGGCACTGCAGGTGGCAGCTTTACTCACTATGCCACAGGGAGGCCCTGAATGCTTCCTTTTATCAGTTGCTCTGTTCTTCTTCAGAGCCCAGGCTGTATGCTGATGATCACACTGCTGCAGTGTGACCTACATGCCCTTTATAAAACAGGAGAAGTGATTACATTCTAGAAGTAAGGAAGAAAAGAGAGAAATGGAAGAAGAGATGCAGACTAGAGAATTACAGCTAGCAAAAGAAGCAGAAAGAAAGGAGGCAGCAAGAAAGCATAGGAAGGGCAGAGAGGAAAAAAATATTTCTATCTCACTAACACAGAGAATACACTGTTTTTGTGTTTGTTTTCCCTTTAAAGGCAAAATTTCAAAACTGTAATTATTTACAGAGGATTAAATGTATGTAATCACAATCTCTCATTCTATATTTATTAAAAAGCTTTTGGAATTGATCCAATTGCTTGTTCTGTAGATGTGGCACATAAACTAAAATGGCTAGAGTCAAGGTTAAGAAAATAGTAAACTGGTGGTATTATACTTCATGTATAAATTATTTGAGTGAGAACCGGAGAGGGGAGGGGAGAGTGGAGACACCACTGCCTCAAACTGACTTACTTCCCCATTGCCAGTGATGGCAGAAACTTGGCCAGGGCAAAGCCAGAGGCAGGGACTTCATCTGGTTCTCTCATGTGGCGGACAAGAATCTAATTACACGGGTCATCCCTGCTGCTGGGAACAGGAGTTGGGGGTGGTATAATACCCGGGCACTCTGACATGGAGTTGGCATCTTCATCACTAGGCTAAACACCTGCTCCATATTAAATATACATCTTTAAACACTAGCAAATCATCAGGAAATGCTCCCGTGTTTTATGAAGGTGAAGGTCCTAACAGATCTCACTCCATGCCAAGTGCTTTATTCTAAGGATTGTAAAAAAGAGTAATTCATTAATAATGATAACAAACTTGTGTTGTTATAAATACAGGAATCAAAGAACAACATGCTTATGTAACTTGCCAGAGAGTGAAATGACTGAAAAAGGCTAACCTGTGATTCTGGATTATTTCCCTATTGTTGCTGAATCCTTTTACCACAAACACAGCTGCTTAAAAAACTTAGATTTCTTCTCACCTTTTTCTTCCTCCGGAGGGCACCTGCATTGCTTGAATTGTGGCTGCTTCCTAGTATCACTCCAACCTTTGCCCTTGTCACTTTCCCTCCTCTGAATTTGATCCTCTTGCCTCCCTCTGATAAGCCCCCCCATCTATATTGTGTTCACCAGATAATTCACAATAACATCCCTATCACAAGACCCTCGACTTAATTGTGTGCAAATTCCTTTTATCTTTTATCATGCAAGGTAAAATATTCATAAATTCCAGGGACTAGGAGCCTTTTTTAGCTCTTAAAAATATATTCATTTATTTGAAAGAAAGGGAGGTCAGGCGGCAGGATATGGGGTAGAGATCTTCCATCTTCTGGTTTATCCTCAAATGGCCACAGGGACTGGAATACGGCTGCACCAAAGCAAAGACACGAGGACTCCATTCAGGTCTCCCACGCGAGTGGCAGATACCATCGTCCACTGCTTTCTCAATAGGAGCATGAGTAGGGAGCTGGATGGGGAGTGGAGCACCCAGGATAGCGCTCTTACATGATTTGCAAGCAGTTGCTTAACGTGCTGCAACAAAATGCAGGCGTGTTTCAGGGACTGTTGATCCTACTGCAAACCTCAATCTAGGCTTCCTGGCCCTTGAGCACAAGTTCTAAGGCACCAATGTGGGGTGCTTCTCATGTCACCATTTTTTGTATGAGCCCATTATGATTTGTCTCATGTGAATATATTGAAAAATTCCTTATGTCACAATTCCAAATGTCACACACAGGGAATTCCCTGGGTGTCCTACCCAGTACAAATTTTCAGTTTTTTTCTTTTAATTTTTTTAAAGACTTATTTATTAGAAAGTCAGAGTTAGAGAGAGAAGGAGAGCCAGAGAGAGAGAGAGAGGTCTTCCATCCACTGGTTCACTCCCCAACTGGCCGCAACGGCCAGAGCTGTGCCGATCTGAAGACAGGAGCCAGGAGATTCTTCCATGTCTCCCACGTGGGTGCAGGGGCCCAAACACTTGGGCCATCTTCTACTGCTTTCCCAGGCCATTATCAAAGAGTTGGATTGAAGTAGAGCAGCCAGGACTTGAACCCCGGGTCCATATGGAATGCCAGCACTGCAGGCAGTGGTTTTATTCACTATGCCACAGCGCCGGCCCCAAGTTTCTTTTTTTTTTTTTAAATCAACTTTTAGCATACCTTTTCTTATAACTTTTCTTGCCTACTCTATTCTTTATCAATTATTATCACTCAGTAAAGTAACTCTGAGAGATAGAATCTACTGGTGTTCAATAAAATTTATCCCCATTCTCTTCTCTTTATATTTATTTATTTATTTATTTTGAACAAGCTTGTCATGAGATCCAGTACTGCACAGGCACTGTGCACTTCAATAGGCCTGACTTCAGCTGATGCCTTCTATGGATAGGGAGAACTGTTTCATAGACTTTCATGCTGTAGTGATTTTTAAATCAGGAAGTTTACTTTGAAGATGCTTAGTTTAAACATGTTTTTTTCTGATAAAAATAAGATCAAAATATGTAAAGTTTCCTTTATTATAAAGACAGACGTGTTCATGTTCCTCCAAGTATGTGACTACACTACATTTCCCTTTTTCCTCTTCACGTTCTAACTTTGTGACGAGCCATACTTTTGTGATTGTGAAAAGTATGTCTTCCCTTCCTTTCAATGTTCTAATTAACAAAAACTAGTTCTAACCTGATGGCTGATCACAACCTTTTTTTTTTTCAAGCAGGTGCAGACCTAAAACTTCAGGAGCCTGCTATATGGTGGTGGCCAAGCAGCAGACCTCACATGTGAGAGATAGTCATGAATCCCAGTCAAAATAGCCATTCACATCAGAGAAACCTCAAATAATTGGCACACCTGTTGCTGTTGTAGAACAAAAGCCTAAAGTAATTGCAGGTGTCATTGTAGAATGCCAGCCCTGTGTCCACTCACCTGATGTACAGAAAGACACTCACTGACCGGCGAGTGGTGGTGGAAGAAAGTGTTTAGTGCAGAGCAAGGATATAGGAAGCTACAGCTTGATGTCTGGGCTCCCTGAGGAGTTATGAGCTAAGATCCTTATAGACTGGGAAGCACATATTCAACAAATGCCCAAGTTCCTAATTGGTCGTACCGTTCCTTTGATTGGTTGGTGATGTGCTTTTTAGGGAATTTTTATGATGATCAAATGGGCTCTAGTTGGTCAAGGGGGATATATGTTAAGTGATAGTTACCACCTGCTCAGACCTGGGATTCCCTAAAGGAACCCTCCCAGACAATACTGCAACAGTGTTTATTTCTAAGAGAAATAAAATGACTCCTTGAGTCTAGTGATTAGAACTTGGTTGTGTCAGATGTACCACTCAGTTCAGTGAATTTCTTTTCATAAAGCAGAGGCAGAGACACCTTGGACTAATGGAGATAGCCGTGAGGTCGGATCCAGCTTTTACATTATAGGGGTTCATTCTTGTACCCAACCTAGACACCTGTTGGGCAACCTTCCCCAACTTCAGTTTTTCACTTGAAAATACCTTTGCTAATTTGGAAATCAGAAAGAGCATTTTTAGTATTAAAGAGACTATCTCCCTCTCCCCAAGGGACTACTTGAATAAAGTCATTTCCTTGTATCAACTCTTATCTCTGGTGTACTGACTTGTTCAGCATTGAGAATCCAGGCCTAATTTTAACTGGTAATCTGACCATCAGCAGCTGGTACAGAAGTCCTTATCTTCTCATCAGAAAGTAATTTCAGACATGAGACAGAGATTGGCACGCTAGTGAGGTTTAATGAAGAGAATACACCTGGCAGGCCAGGCAAGCATCGCAGTAAAGAATGAAGTTTAGTTGTTACCAAAACTTACCCTTGTGCCTGATGCCAAATCAAAATAACCTGGACAAAATTTGGTGATGAGAGAAAGAGAAAGTTTACTCTGTTAACAGATGATGGAATAACAGACCTCTGGGTCAAGAACTACCACTTGCTGAGTGAGCGCATTTTGCAATTTTTAAACAGGGTACAAAGAAGGGAGGCTGGTCTGGCGAACTCATGAAGTTGCAAGCCTCTAAGGGGCAGGAACCATGGCTCGTACATTGCTTTTCTGCGTTGTGTTCTGGTTTTCTGCAAAAGCAGTTGTGCATTGTTCACCTTAGGACCTGGGCAGGTGGGAAGTCAACAATCCAGCTATGAAGCATCAATGAGATTCCCTGCTAGAATGGTGGCTGAGTGGGCTTCAATCCACTTCTAGGACTACATGCAGGTGGTATTTTCTCCCCTGGACCTGGAATACTCCTAAACAAAACCTCTGAAGACAACACTGGCTACCAAAATATTAACAATTGGAGAAACAAATGACCTCGTGAATCTGGTAATTAGAATCTTATAGGGGTTGGCTCTGTGGCATCCCATATGAATGCTGGTTCAAGTCCTGGCTGTTCCACTTCTAATCCAGCTCTCTGCTATGGCCCGGGAAAGCAGTGGAGGGTGGCCCACGGTACTCTTTGGGGGCTTGCTTTCAAAATCACCACTCACTGGGTAGCTCAGCAAAAAACCAAGAGACCAGTCTGTATTCAATCTGAAGTCTGAGTGTGGGCCCACTGGTTCTCCTCCCACCTCTCTACTGGGATATTGCTGAACAAGATCTTTCTGGGTACAAAATTCATGAAATTCCTCTGGAGCTTAATTAGTACAATGTTATTGGGGCAAATGCCTGCCTTTGCACAGATTTAGGGAGATTTACTGAGGTGTCTACGGGCGAGGGCAAGGAGCCAGCTGCAGGGTTGTTAGACATGGACAAGTCTTTTGATGTATAAAGGCTAGGTTGCTTCCAAGGCATGCTTCTACATTTGCAGGAGCTTCTCATTTTTGTTCTTCCGCCCCTCTCACACACATAGGCTAATGTCTAACTTCCTACTAACAGTAGCGAGTAAACCATAGCTTCATACATATCTAAGATATTTCGTTTGTTAAATGTCTTCTCAGTTTCCAAGCGCCAGCTACCGCACAGCATTCAGTTTTACAGGGTCATGTGTAAGATGTGTTTGCTGAATACACAAGTGCCTATAACATTTATATAGTTCCCTCAGTTTACTTAAAATACAACTTGGTTGTTTACAATTGCATAATTTTCTACCATAATGTTCCTATTATGTCTAAGAGATTAAAATACACAGGATTTCATTCTATTGAGACTTGCTGTGCACTTGGCACCTTGGCTAAACACATGTTTTATCCAGATTTAGAATAATTTCAATGAAGCTGCCAATATTTTTAAGTGTTGTTATTATATAGAGATTAAAATGCAAGGACTGATCCAATTTCTTAAAATTATATGGAAAATTATAAGAACTGAACATTCAAAATTTCTTAACACTCTTACAAGCTACTAAAAATATTACAGATTCAGGGTTTTTGGGAGATTGACTAGTTTATTTTCTCTAGATAGAATATCTTTTCAGAATACATTTGAAATAAAACAAAAGGTAACACAAAAGTTTAATTTTCTAAAGAACTGGGACAGAGATGAAGGTAATTGAAAATATATTACTTATAAAACATCTGCTTTTAGAAATATAATCATATTTTATTATGTTATATATTTTATAAGAATTTTAAGGAGGAAATTTGTCTAGTAAATTAAAAAGGACTTTTAATTGACAGTCTTTCAAAATTGGAAATTAAATCTATGTTTAGACTTCCTCTTTTGAAAAATGTCTATTGAGGTCCTTGGACCATCTCTTAAGTGGGTTGTTTGTTTTGATGTTGTGGAGTTTCTTGATTTCTTTGTAGATTCTGGTTATCAGTCCTTTATCTGTTGCATAGTTTGCAAATATGTTTTCCCATTCTGTTGGTTGCCTCTTCACTTTCCTGACTGTTTCTTTTGCAGTACAGAAACTTCTCAATTTGATGCAATCCCAAATGTTAATTTTGGCTTTGACTGCCTGTGCTTCTGGGATGTTTTCCAAGAAGTCATTGCCGGTACCTATATCTTGCAGGGTTTTTCCAATGCTCTCTAATAAGCTGATGGTGTCAGGTCATAGATTTAAGTCTTTAATCCATGTTGAGTGAATTTTTGTGTAAGGTGAAAGGTAGGGGTCTTGCTTCATGATTCTGCATGTGGAAATCCAATTTTCCCAGCACCATTTATTGAATAGACTATCCTTACTCCAGGGATTGGTTTTGGGTCCTTGATGAAATATGAGTTGGCTGTAGATGTTTGGATTGATTTCTGGTGTTTCAATTCTGTTCCATTGGTCTATCCATCTGTTTCTGTACCAGTACCATGCTGTTTTGATGACAACTGCCCTGTAGTATGTCCTGAAATCTGGTATTTTGATGCCTCCAGCTTTGTTTTTGTTGTACAAGATTGCTTTAGCTATTCGAGGTCTTCTGTGTCTCCATATGAATTTCAGCATTATTTTTTCCAGATCTGAGAAGAAGGTCTTCGGTATCTTGATTGGTATTGCATTGAATCTATAAATTACTTTTGGGAGAATGGACATTTTGATGATAATGATTCTTCCAATCCATGAGCATGGAAGATTTTTCCATTTCTTGGTATCCTCTTCTATTTCTTTCTTTAAGGTTTTATAATATTCATCGTAGAGATCTTTAACGTCCTTGGTTAAGTTTATTCCAAGGTATTTGATTGTTTTTGTAGCTATTGTGAATGGAATTGATCTTAGAAGTTCTTCCTCAGCCGTGGTATTGCCTGTGTATACAAAGGCTGTTGATTTTTGTGCATTGATTTTATACCCTGCTACTTTGCCAAAATCTTCTATGAGTTCCAATAGTCTCTTAGTAGAGTTCTTTGGGTCCCCTAAATAAAGAATCATATCATCTGCAAAGAGGGATAGTTTGAGTTCTTCCTTCCCAATTTGTATCCCTTTAATTTCTTTTTCAAAAGAGGAAATCCAAATGGCCAACAGACACATGAAAAAATGTTCAAGACCTCTAGCTATCAGGGAAATGCAAATCAAAACCACAATGAAGTTTCAACTCACCCCAGTTAGAATGGCTCACATTCAGAAATCTACCAACAATAGATGCTGGAGAGGATGTGGGAAAAAGGGACACGAACCCACTATTGGTGGGAATGCAAATTGGTTAAGCCACTATGGAAGTCAGTCTGGAGATTCCTCAGAAACCTGAATATAACCCTACCATTCAACCCAGCCATCCCACTCCTTGGAATTTACCCAAAGGAAATTAAATTGGCAAACAAACAAGCTGTCTGCATATTAATGTTTATTGCAGCTCAATTCACAATAGCTAAGACCTGGAACCAACCCAAATGCCCATCAACAGTAGACTGGATAAAGAAATTATGGGACATGTACTCTATAGAATACTATACAGCAGTCAAAAACAATGAAACCCAGTCATTTGCAACAAGATGGAGGCATTTGGAAAACATCATGCTGAGTGAATTAAGCCAGCCCCAAAGGGACAAATATCATATGTTCTCCCTGATCGGCGACAACTAACTGAGCACCAAAGGGGAAACATGTTGAAGTGAAATGGACACTATGAGAAACAGTGACTTGATCAGCACTTGTCCTGACGGTTGATGTACAATGTAATACTTTATCCATTTTAGTATTTTTTTTTGTTCTAGTACCATTGGTTGAACTCTGTAATTAACACACAATTATACTTAGGTGTTTAAATTTTAACTGAAAAATGATCCCTGTTAGGAATTTGGAAAACATTATGTTGAGTGAAATAAGCCAATCCCAAAGGGACAAATACCACATGTTCTCCCTGATAGGTGACAACTAACTGAGCACCAAAAAGGAAACCTGTTAAAGTGAAATGAACACTATGAGAAACGGTGACTTGATCAGCCCTCACCCTGACTGTTGATGAACAACTTAATACGTTATCCCGCTTAGTAATTTTTTTGTTTGTTCTACTTAATACTTTTGGTGAATACTGTAATCAATACACAATTCTTCTTAAGTGCTAAAACTTAACTGAAAAGTGATCACTGTTAAATATAAGAGTGGGAATAAGAGAGGGAAGAGATGTACAATTCGGGACATGCTCAAGCTGACTTACCTCAAACAGTAGAGTTAGAAACATACCAGGGGATTCCAATTCAATCCCATCAAGGTGGCATGTACCAATGCCATCTCACTAGTCCCAGTGATCAATTTCAGTTCACAATTGATCATAATGATAGGACTAAGAACCAAAGGGATCACATAAACAAGAATAGTGTCTGCAAATACTAGCTGATAGATTACAAAAGGTAGAGAACGATCCAACACGGGAAGTGAGATACACAGCAGACCCATAGATTGGCAGATGTCCTAAACAGCACTCTGGCCTCAGAATCAGCCTTTAAGGCTTTTTGATCTGGCTGAAAAGCCCATGAGACTATTTCAGGCATGGAAAACCAAGACACTCTGGGAAAAAAAACAAAAAACAAAAAACAAAAAAAAAACAGCCTAAATGAAGGATTTCCGCGAGTGAGATCCCAGTGGAAATAACGGGTCATCAAAGAAGTAGGTACCTTTCTCTGAAGGGAGGAGAGAACTTCCACTTTGACTACGACCTTGTCTAAATATGATCAGAGTTGGTGAATTCAGGAGGCTTCCATAGCCTTGGCAGCTCATGACAAGAGCCTAGGGTGATTACTGATGCCATAAACAAGAGTGTCAATATGTTAAGTCAACAACAGGAGTCACTGTGCACTTACTCCTCATGTAGGATCTCTGTCCTTAGTGTGCTGTACATTGAGATTTAATGCTATCACTAGTACTCAAACAGTATTTTTCACTTTATGTTTCTGTGTGGGAGCAAACTGTTGAAATCTTTACTTAATGTATGCTAACCTGATCTTCTGTATATAAAGAGAATCAAAAATGAATCTTGATGTGAATGAAAGGGGAGAGGGAGTGGGAAAGGGGAGGGCTGCGGGTGGGAGGGACGTTATGGGGGGGAAGCCATTGTAATCCATAAGCTCTACTTTGGAAATTTATATTCATTAAAAAAAATCTGTGTTTCGAAGGTGTTTGAGCTTTAAATACATTCTGTTACACCTGCTATCATAAAACGGAATTATTGATAAATAGTGTCATGTTTGACATCTAATAATGACCTCCAATGGAGGAATACACATTTACCCAACAAATGTTCTCAACATCTTCAATGAGACTGAATGAAGCATATTTGGACAGACAATTAAATTAATTTGAAAGCAATTTGAGTAGAGCTAAGTACTGAACTTAGCTATTATAAAGAATCTCTTTAATTGAACTTTAATTTGGCTAATTGGACTTTTGGAAAATAGGTATTATTGCATCATATGTAGCTGATGTTTGATTTGATTTGATATCTCTAATATTTGTTTCCATGTCCCAGACATTGACTAACATCCAATTTTGCAGGAAATACTATTTTAAATCACTTCAAATCTGATAGATATTTTTGGCTGTCTTTGAGAGAGAAAATTGTCGGGCAGTGGGAACCATTGGATGCCACCTTTTCAGCTACTTGCTACAGGTCATTGCCATAGCTTTTCTCCTTATCAAATAGAATCAGACAGTGGCAATAATCTGATTGCATCCAGCATGGTGCCTGCAGAAACATCTTTGCTTTCTGAACTACTCTATTGTATTCATCTTTTTTAGATTGCATCCTGTTTCATTAAGGAAAGTTGCTGCAAGCTTTTACTGAACATACAGGAGGAAAACTCAAAAGCAAAACATTGAAATTGCCGTGAGAAACTCCAATAACATCAGTTTAAATTTGTCATACTTCAAGTGAAATTTCAAAGGAGCCTAGTTAAGACTGTTGCCTGGAAGTTGTTTTTCCCACAACCTTCTTGGCATGCACATACACTTTCACCTGCCACAGAGGAGTCAAAACTGAGGGAGGCAAAGCATCTGTATAAACTGTAAACCAGCCTTCTTGTAGATTCCAAAGGCCCACTTAGTTTGTAACAGAAATGATTTTATACAGGTGCTTTGCTTTAAATCCTAATATTAATGCATACTTCCCTCTCCTACACAAAAATCTTTAGAAGCTCGCATTCAATATATTTTCCTTTCCAAAGCACCTCCCTTTCATTTATTTCTTAAGAAATGAAAAACTTATGCTGTCTTTTTATTAAAAAATTTCATCTTTTTGTGGATATCCTCAAGTATTCCCTTTTGTCATTTCTGTGCTTCTGAAGATATTATCTCATTTTGCCAAAATGTGAATACCATATCCAAACAACTCTTCTTATATTCTAGCCCTCATAAATCCTTTGGGGAAAGAGCTCCTTTATCTTTTCTATGGACTTGAGTAATTTAGCTTGAGATCATACTGATTTTTCAGAAAAATTACTATATTTTTGAAATTTTGCTAGCCAATGTTAAATATGGCCATTAACAGAAATTATATTACATCAACAAAATAAGTAAATTAAAAACATGGGTAGTAAACATTGAAAATTCACTCCTTCCTAATGGTTTTACTATGTTTTACAATTAGCTAGCTTCCTGAGCAATGAGTCTGTGCCTAGATTTCTAGCTATATATTCAGCAGCGTCATGTTTTAGCCTGAAATCATCCATGGTGAGTGATTTAGAGGTATACTGGTAGATGTTTAACATCCAGTTCTCCAAGAGAACTATGTTCTAATTTGTAGCATTTGTCAAATAACAAAGTATAAATATGTGCACCACAGCTGAATCAGCTTGTGAAACTCCTGAAAACTTAGCAATTTCATCGGTGTGCTTATTAGAGTTGACTCCAGTATACTGCTGCAGTTTTGATGCCAGGGATAACAGAACTGCAAGTGTTTATTAATTAGTTGTTCTTATTTTTTATTTTGTTTTTCATTTGTTTTGTAAATCCATTGCTAAACCTGTACTAGCTTTGCACAGCATCAGATTGAGTTTCTGAGACCCAGATGTGATGCAAGCTCATCAGGCTTCTCCTCTTCTGCCACTGAGCACTGATTCAAGTGATCTTGAGACTTGGACAAAAAGTACAGAAATTCTGGTTCTGTCTGGCTGTGACCTGTTCTTTTGTATGACACTGGAATTAAGAATGTTTTTAACTGGGTATGTTCCATTGAAAATTTAAAACTTACTTTCTAGGTATTTAAGGAAAAGATTGAAACCCATCACCCAAATTCTGGGGTCCTCTTTCCATAAAAGCAAAATTTCTAGTTCTGTGTCATCCACTTGCTGCCTGTGCTGTAGGTTTTGTGCTTTTATCAAATATCAGTGAGTTCTGGTGACTAACACTGGACCACAATTCTGTCTCACTTTGCTGAGCTTCATCATTTACTGCATCTGCACAGCATTGTATTACTTCAAACGCAATAGCTTTATTATTATTTTCCTGTTACTATCCCCAAATCAGAATCAAACTGGATTCTCAATTTTAAGGGTTTATTTATTTGTTTATTGATTTAAATTTATTTTATTTGAAAGCAGAGTTAGAGAGGAAAGGATAGAGAGAGTTCTTTCATCCTCTGGTTCACTCCACACATGGCTGCAACAGCCAGGGCTGGACCATGCCAAAGCCAGGAGTCCAGAGCTCTCCCAGATCTGCCATGTGGGTACCGGGGCCCATGCACTTGGGCCATCATCTGCTGTTCCAGAGGCATGTTAGCAGGGAGCTGGATCAGAAGCAGAGCAGATGGGACTCAAATTGGCACCCATATGGGTTGCCAGTGTCACAGGTGGAGGCTTGACCTGCTGTGCCACAATGCTAGCCCCCTGTATACTCAATTTTAAAAATATTCGTTCCTGTACTGTAGGATTAAATTGGTTTCAAGTGAGTATGAAAGAGAATGAATGAATGAATCAAAGAATGGATAAATAAATAAAAGCTGGCCATAGCCCTCCAGCTGCTGTTTGTAGACCTTTGCACCAATATCAATTGTAATTTTTACACACTGATTATGTGGGCTACCAGAATATACTTCAAAATCACCCTCTCTCTACAACATCATTTATTGTTGACAAAATTATTTCATATCGAAGGGAATTCATTTGAATTCATAAAACATCCCTGAATTTTTAAAGATTTAAAATAGCAATTTCAAGGGCCAGAACTGGGGCATAGCAGGTTAAGTGGCTTTCTGCAACGCCACTATCCCATATGTGCTCTGGTTTGAATCTGAACTAATATGCCTGAGAAAACAGCAGAAGATGGTCCAATTTCTTGAGCCCCTGCCACCAATGTTGGAGACCAGGATGGAGTTCCAGGATCCTGACCTTGGCCTAACTCAGCCCTGTTCATTGCAGCCATTTGGGAGTGAACCAGCAGATGGAAGGTCTTGATCTCTCTCTCTCTCTCTTTCTCTCTTTTGTCTCTCTATTCTCCCTTTCTGTAATTTTATCTTTCAAATAAATAAATAAATATTTAAAATGATTAGTGATTTCAGTTTATAAAAAATATGCTTTTAGGTATATATGCTTATTTTATATGTATGTATTTATGTTAGCATATATAAATTTATACCAATCTATATGAATAGCTATATATATATATATATATATATACACAAATTTGTGTTTCATTATTTCAACTTTTTAATCCTATTCCTGAGCTTCTTAATCTGAAATAACTTTTATCTACTTATACTTTGAAACTCATACAGTTTACCTTTGGGCAAATTAACTCACAATTAGTTCATTTATGGGCAGTGATTCAATTACAGGCTATAGTTAGTACCTTTAAAATTTTGAATCAAAAAGAATAAAGTATATTCATTATTGCAACATGGAAAACTAACAGTTGTGAATCATTTTTAAAGTATCTACAGAAAAAATAGCTAAGTACATATATATGCAAAGTACATGAAGAAATTACATGCTAATGGTTCCTGTTAATTAATTTTTTGCACAGGTAGCTTTCAAATTAGATTTTTTTTCTCCCCTCTCCTTAAGATTTTTTTTTTTTGACAGGCAGAGTGGTCAGTGAGAGAGAGAGAGACAGAGAGAAAGGTCTTCTTTGCCGTTGGTTCACCCTCCAATGGCCGCTGCAGCCGGCGCACCGCGCTGATCCGATGGCAGGAGCCAGGTGCTTCTCCTGGTCTCCCATGGGGTACAGGGCCCAAGCACTTGGGCCATCCTCCACTGCACTCCCTGGACACAGCAGAGAGCTGGCCTGGAAGAGGGGCAACTCGGACAGAATCCGGTGCCCCGACCGGGACTAGAACCCGGTGTGCCGGCGCCGCTAGGCGGAGGATTAGCCTAGTGAGCCGCGGCGCCGGCCTTCTCCTTAAGATTTTCTAATAAAAGTTAAATGCATTTTAGCTAAACTCACCCTAATTTTGGGAAAAATGCTTTGAGAGAGGGCCAAGACAAGATTAGGAAAAATTATTAAAAGTAAATAGTTAATATTCTAGGTTTGAAGAATTTATGAAACATATAAAACATAATTATGCCATGTATAAAATATAAACGACACTTAATAAGCATAATATAAAATTATAATTAAGCTTTATTATAAGAGTAAAAACAGGAAATGCAAAAACCTAGTTAGAAATCTGACAGTATTTTGATTTTCTAGACAGTGCTGAAAAGCAAGATTTACCTATTTATCCCAGGCATGAAAAATCCATTCAATTTTATAACTATTTGCTAAATAGTAAAAAAAAAAATGATTGCAATGTTACTACAGGAGTTTCTTAACTGATTTAAATAGCATATAAAATTTCATGCAATTCATTTAATATATTTCTAACGTGAATGAAAAGAAAATTATTTCAGGTGCAAACTCATAGGTAGGTCTCTGTAAGCAGAGGGCATGCTTGCTGTATATAGGAAATAAGCATGGCAGTATGGTAAGTATTTTTGTAATGTGGACATCTGTCTCTCTACTCTGGAGAACAAACACAACCCATGTGATACAGTCCAGATGGTGAGCGTCTGCAGTTATCATGGCCCTAACACACATCTGAGGAGGAGCATCATTGCTTTTCTTGCTGTGTTCTCTAAGCCTCATAAGAAATGAGAAATCGAGTCTTTCACAATTCCCTATGATCAGCAAAGGGATGTGCTTTTTAAATTGTCAGAATGTTTGGTATGTTTTCCTTCTTTATGTAAGTTGTTTTCTGTTTAAATACATGTATTTTTTAGTGTTTTAAATGCTACTATTTTTTGCTCTTGATAGTAGATTTTTTTTTTTCTAATCAAGTATGAGATCACCTTCAAGCATATGGATTCTACTCTTACATCACCCTCTGGTGTTTCGGGAAGCTAGACTATAATTTGCTAAATGTAAATGTATCACCAAATTTATACAGTAATTGGAGTATGACATTATACTCTGCATCCCCTAAAAATATCCCCTTTAGGACACATCTAAGTTATTGCAGAATTCTACCAAGGTAGAAAAGTCACAGGAGACTATGTTCCCTGGCTACAAAATTCATGTGTCTTTTGTCTACTATCTAAAATCCCTGATTTACCCTGCATAGCAAAAAGTGCATCAAATAAAATAAAGCTATTGGAAAAAGAAAACAGCAATTTGAAGATAAAATTGTAATCAAGAGCTTAACTACTCAAAAAAAACTTTCTTTAGGTTATCAGTAATTGAGAGATAAACTAAATGTAAAGCATAAAACCAAGTCATGTTAAATGAAGTAAGATAAAGACAAATACCATACGTTCTTCATCATATGTGAAACTATAAAACCTCAATCTGAACACAGAATAGTGATAATTAGAGGCTTGGAGGCAGGAGACAGAGGGAGTTTGGATAATGGGGACAGAATCAGAATTGATAAAAGGAATACGTTTGTAGTGTTACTGTTACAGGTAAGGCTGCAACAGTAGTCAGTCCCTGTCTCCCACAGGAAAGATTTCAGATGAGAGACAGTGAACAGCAGCAAGGAAGCTAGTGAAGTTTAATGAGGGTTACACTTGACAGATCAGACAGGCAACTCGGCAGAAAATGGAGTGCCCCATCTGTGCACACACTGTGGTTTTATGGGTATGGAACATTTTTTTTTCCCACCAATTTTCTTTCTTTCCTTTGCAATGTTATCAGGCAGGAAAGTTCCCAGAGTATAGGACTTCCCCTGGCATGATACCAGGCAGGATTTTTGGTTTACAAGTGTTGGGTTGCTCTCAAGACATCCAGTGCCTTTACTGCATGGCCTTCCTGTTCTTTCTTCTTGCACTCTTGGTGTGGCTCCCCCTCTTCGCGAAGGAATGACACAGGACCCTGCGCTGTTCTTTTGTCTGCTCGGCCCTTCCCGGGTTTGCTGCTGGTTCTTCCCGGGTTGGCTACCGACACTTCCACCTCCGTGGAAGGGCGGTTCCCCCTGCCACTTTTCCCACTTCCGCGGGGGAGCGGCACACCACCGGCCGGCTCTCTCGGGGGCTGCTCAGGTGTTATTCGGATGTTCCCCTTAGATGTTCCCGGTGCATGTTGTCTCTCTCCTCCTTTATAGTCCTCTTCCACCAATCCCAACTCTGCTACCCACAACGCCGAGTGCGCTGCTCTCCTCCAATCAGGAGCAGGATCAGCTCCTGCAGGTTATTGGTCGAACTGGAGGCACCTGTGTAGAAGCTGTTTACTCCTCTCCCAGCGCCATATTGTGGGAGAGCAGATGCATAGAATAAGTCTTAATTCCAGTAACTTAGTCTAGTCCGAGTTGCTCCCCACACTTGGACACTTCTTGCCTGTCCTAAAACTCCACTCTCAAGAGAATTAACAGATTGAGGCCAGTGCTGAAGTGCAGTGAGCTAAGCTGTTGCCTGCAGTACTAGCATCGCATATTGGAGCCCTGGTTCAAGTCCTGGCTGCTCTGCTTCTCATCCTGCTCCCTGCTAATGCACCTGGAAAGGCACCAGGTGATCTCCCACGTCCTTGGGCCCCTGCCACCTACATGGGAGACCCAGATGGAGGTATTGGTTCCTGGCTTTAGCCTGGCCCAATCCCAGCAGTTGTGGCTATTTGGGGGCTGAACCAGCAGAAGGAGGATCTCTCTCTCTCTCTCTCTCTCTCTCTCTCTCTCTGTGTGTGTGTGTGACTCCCTCTCAGCCACTCTGCCTTTTGGATCTACTTTTCCATCTTCATGAATGAGGGAGCAATTGTCTATCCCTATGCTTCCCCAGTGGAAGTTGACCATCAGATCTAGTTATCCACATGACATCATCCCCCAACTCCATCACTAGCAAAAACTGCATCACGACTAATCCAACTTGACACATATATGTTTGGGGAGGGGTTAAAAATGAGAGATAACCAAAAAGAGATCTGAGATGGAGAATATCCAATCACTAGCGTATATAGTGACTGTGCAGTTACAGAAAGATCCTACAGGATGTCCTTGGGAATACTCAGATCAATGGAGATGGGATATTGATGGCAGTGACCTTCAGGCTGACCTTGGTTGAAATAGACCCCATAACAGGATGCCAGAGGCTGTGTTTATTTGTTGTCACATACAAATTCTGACTCCCAGAAGGAGTTGAATTGTGCATGAACCCCTTTGAATCCATTTCCTCAAGGATGTGGACAATACCTAGCCTGATGAGACCCATGTTTCTATACAAATCCAGCAAAAACATCCACAGGAAGGATTGTGTAGTAAATAAGAAAAATGTAATGCCACCTATTGCAATAAGGCCAAATTTTTGGGAAAGAAAAGCTAAATAAAAACCCAAAGAAAGTGCATATGACTATTTTATTAATTTTAAGAAATGAAAACATCTGCATAGTCATAAAAAGCATATCAATGTCTATCTTGAGGCAGAGGATGAAGAGATGCAAAGGAGGAGGACTTAAGCAGGGACTGCAAAAGGACAGGAAGGAAACATTTGGAAGTGATGGATATATACAGCATCCTTCCAGGTTTTTAGCAGAATTTGGGTTCCATGTCTATATAAGTGGGACAGTTTGATATCGTGGCCTATTTGAAGCCCAAGGCCTCAGATTGCCTTTTGAAATTGAGGTAAGCAAGTGAAATATTTAGCAGTATTATTTGTTTATATGTCTACTAGGATGTCTGAAGGGAGGAAGGATCACCTATTAAGAACCTGAAAAGGACACAATAAGGGCATGGGCATGAGCTCTGTCCTAATTCTGAGTAGGGAAACAGAACTACAAGCTGTACTTTAGTGTAGTTGGATCTTTTCTTAAATATTTATTTTAAATTACTTGAAAGTCAGTGTTTTGTGTGTGTGTCTGTGTGTGTGTGTGTGTGTGTGAGAGAGAGAGAGAGAGAGAGAGAGAGAGGGAGGGAGAGAGAAAGAGAGATGAGAGGTGTCAATTTGCCATTGCTGGTTCACTCCCCAAATGGTTACAATGGCCAGAGAAGAATCAGGCTAAAGCCAGGAACCAGGAGCTTCTTCTAGCTCTCCCACATGGATTCAGGGGCCCAAGAACTTGGGCTATATTCTGCTGCTTTCCTAGGTGCATTGGCAGGGAGCTGGATGGGAAGTGGGGCAGCCAGGACCTGAAAGGGCACTCATATGTAGTGCTGATGCTGCTGGTCGTGGCTTCACCCGCAGTGCCACAGAACCGGCCCCTTGTTGGCCTTTTCTACTTTACTGGGAGACTGAGGTCTCTAAATTGAGTGAGATGCCAGGTTATGCCTAAGGACTTGCAAATACATTGTATAATCTGGAAATGAAAGAAAGAAATGTCACTTTGAAATGATCTCCAGATGCCTAAGTGGAAGACGATTTGAGAGTATTTTCCCCACATATTGAGGATGATTTCTAAGTATTTTGGTCACTTCCTGGGGTCTTTTAGTCCCGGGTGAGAAGTCCTCTATCCGTCCAATAAAGGTATCTTAGAAGACAAGCAGGTATTTATAGCTTTGACAGACAGCATTGGTATGAAGTCTGCTAATCTTGTACAGGGTGAGTTCCCTTTCAATGTATGGGTTTAACTAAGACCATTCAGGCCCTGGGGATATTTATAGTGCATAGAGGGAGATTTTGGCAGGTGCTTTGGATAGTTTTTGGCAGGCATTTTCCAGAAAACAATTTACCACATAGTTTCTTAAGTTTGTCTCTCCCAACATGGTAGGAATTGAACAGTCCTTTTTGTCATTTTCCACTACAATGCCTGAATAAGATCTGTTACCCCCTCCTGCCTAACCATACTTCTTTTTTTGGCATATTCCTGCTACATGGCCCAGCACTCTTGTCCAGGATGTATTAAGGGCCTGAGATTTCCTTTGGGACACTTCGGAGAAGAGGGCCCAACATGTCAAACTGAGAAGTGACAGCCCTTTTAGCCCCTGAGTGTGTGAAAGAGTTACCTAAGGAAATGTCAGCATACCCGCTTTGATGGGTTCTGCAGCGTATGACTGAATTCTTCCTGGGAAGATTTACCACATGGAGGAGTGTGAGGATCTGAAGTTCTGATGAGACTGTCTTGGGTCATCAAATATGCTCTCTCGCTACAGATAGCTGCAAAAAATTCATTTTTGAAAAATATATATAACTTCTTTTGTTTTCCTAGCTTTACTGCCCTGGTTAAGATGAGCAACTCTGCTAATTGAACTGAGGTTCTCAGTAAAACAGCTCGGGCTCCAATAACTTGTCATGCATTCATATTTGCATAACCTGAAAATCGGGACCCATCTCTGACAGAACTGCTCCCATCTGTCAACCAAATCTCATCTGCATTTGTCAGGGCTAGGTCTTTTATGCTCCTTCTCCTAACATATGACAGATTAACAGCTTCACTGCAAGAATTAAGGGGATTATTGTCCCCTAGGATTGGCATTATGTTAGAGAGGTTTAAAGTAGATATGATATGAGGATTTTCTAGGATGAGGATCTGGTATATCAGTATCCTGCAATGCATCAACAAATAAGAACCTTTTTTTTTTTTTCCTAACAGGGAATTCATTTGATGTGAGGTACAAAGAATGATCTCTTGTCCTAGTATAATCTTGAAGGCCTTATCTGTCAGTTAGACAGCACCCTCTAAATCCACAGTTAGGCCATCCCTGTAAAATTTTGCCCAAGGTTTTGAGAATGTAGCCAACAGGTCACTTAACAAGTCTCAAGTCCTGAGTTCATAATGTGATCCCTGGCTTCTTGGTAACATAACTGCTAAGGTTTTTCTGGGTTTGACAAACATAGATGCTTTTAGCTGAGTGGAGTTCTCTTTCTCGTAGGAGGGGGCCTTGTTCTGTCATATTTCTGATAGTCTGGTGTAGGGGCTTCATTATTTCCCCACACCTAGAGATCCATAACCCATGATATACTATTATTCCAAGAAATTATCAAAAACATCTTCTGGCTGTAGGATTCAAAGTTTGATGCACGGCCGGTATTCTCTCCAGGGATGAAGATGAGCTTCAGTAGTTTACTTCTGGCAGAGCAGCTGGGCTTGTTCTTTGAACACCTGGTAGCCATGTTCTGCCCAAAAGGATGCTTAATTAAGTGCCCCAAACTGAGATCTCATATAGGAGAAGAGAGGAGTAAATCACCAACATTCTGGATCATCTCCTTCCCCACCAACGGATAGATGCTTCAGGACCTCAGCAAGGTCCTGCCCAAATATGTGGGGCTACCTCTGGAATGGCATTGTCCAGGTCAGCGGTAATTTTACGTCGCTTTCACTAACTCATTCACAGGCAAACAGAGACTGACAAGAGGGATTAGGAAGCATGCAAAAGAAGGCATCCTTAAGATCTAAGACTGAAAACCACTGGGCCCAGGAAGGTATTTCCTCTTAGATTATGTAGATATTATGCATGATGGAATGGATCATATCACTAACTCATTAATAGTCCTCATATCTTTAATGAATCTGTACTCCTCGTTTTTCTTTTTTATTACTTGAATGGACATATTACAAATAGAATTACAGTGTGTCGAGAACCCACGTTGGATGAATTTGTCAATCAAGAACTGTAGCCTGTATCTAGGTGCCGGATGTATAGGTACAATTTTTCATCTGAGAAACTTTTGGAGACTTTAAAGTTAATACTAATCAGGAAGGATTTTAAGGCCCAGGCATGTAATTGGAGGCCCAGACCTGCGGCTGACCTGTAAGTCTATTTCTTCACATGGAGCACTGTATGGTGTGGGATGGCATAAGGCAATGACGGGAACCTAATCATCCTCATGTGTGGAGAACGTTACTCAGGTTCCTAACTTTCTTAGAATGTCCTCTCTCAACAGGGGCATGACACATTCTGTCATAACCAAGAACTGGGGGGAAAATATGGTCTGACCCTAGAGACAATATGGGGGTGGAGATGTGACTGAACCTCCCAAGGTAAGGCACCCCCATTGACTCTCATTACCTGGCTGGACTGAAAGGGAAGCTGGCATGAATATGAGGTTAGAATGAGTGGGTGACTGTTGTATCCTTTGTTCTTTCTGCCTAGCCTTTTCCTCTTCCACTTGCTATCAACTACAATAGACTGGAGGCAGCATTTAGGATGTCAGACAAAAGGATGCTCAGTCCCATCCTTAAATTTTGAAGATTTCTTCTAGTATCAGGGTGTCCTGAAATATAAATACATTCTTTAATGCTATGTTCCTCATAAGAAAATGAGGATTCTCATCAGTAAGGCCCTCTTTCAGACTCTCTATAAAGGTGACAGGATCTTCCTTGGATTCCTGTTTCATTCTGGTTTGTTGAAATGTATTGGTCACATCTTGCTGGTACACCATTATGCCACTATATAGGAAAACCTAAGATCTGTGCAATTTCATCTGGCAGGAGTATTATAATCCCAACTGGAGTCATTCCATAGCAGGAATGTATTTGGAATTCAGTACCTTTGAGTTTGTCTATGCCAATCACTTACATAGTCATATATATATATATATATATATATATGTATAGATCTATCTATATTCTGCCACCATTTGCTTTTCCCTTTAGAGTTAAGATGGTGCCCATGAGCAGAGCCATGTCTCTCCAAGTAAGGTCAAAAATGGCGGACACCTTATACTATTTTCATCACAAATGACAGCTTAACCTGCTATACTACAAGACCAGCTCCAAATACATTTGTTAGAGTCTTCCCCACGAATCTGCCAATGCTTCTAAAGAAAAGTCAGAACTGTGGATGACAAAAGACTTAAAATAGCTATGATTAAAATTACAAAGCCCAGCAATTGACAAGAAGAGTCAGTTTTATTTATTGCATACACAATTTTAGAAAGTATCTGGAGGATTTTAAAAACTCTATCCCTTTTTTGGTTCTCTGGCCTGTGATGGGAAGAGCAAACTCAAAGATCTTTGACAGCCTTTGGGGCCCTCCTTTAAAGACAATGCTCTTCATTCTTTAAAGAGTTAGAGTTCAGGGTGAGCAATGCAGCAAAGCAGGTTAAGTAGCTGCCTGTGATGCTCGCATCTCATGTCAGAGTGCTAGTTTGAGTCTTGGCTCTCTGCTTCCTATGTAGCTCCCAGCTAATGCTCCTGGGAAAGCAATGGAAAATGGCTTTAGTACTTGGGCATCTGCTACCCATGTGGGAGACCTATATGAATTTCCTGGTTTCTGGCTTCTCAGCCTGGCCCAGCTTCAGCCAACTGCAGCCATTTGAAGAGTAAACCAGTAGATGAAAGACCTCTTTTTCTCTCTGTCTCTCCTTGTCTCTCTCCTTTGTCACTTTGTCCATCAAACAAATGAATAAAATCTTTTTAATAAGACCCAGATTTCCCAATTAAAAACTTTATGGGACCTGTAATATTAAGAGCCAATAGACAAGTGAAAGTTAGTGTGAGGTTTTATCCTAATGTCCCTTCTAAATAAAAGCATGGGGCAGTTTTGCTGGACAAGAAAAGTATGAATATAGATATTTTCTCCTAAAGTACATAATAAAGATGAGGTGCAATAGCTGGGATTGGATTGACCACATACGCCACCAAGGATTGACCGAAAGGTATATCCAGAGAAAGTAGTAAGAGCAGTAGCAGCCCCTGTAGGAGTAGCCCCCGTGTTCACTGAGAGCTCTGTTCCCTGCCACATCCAAGGTGGCAGCCAAGAAGATGGAATGTTGTGAGGCCTCTGGGCCTCATCAACTGAGAGGGAGACAGTCACTTCCTTCTGTTTCATCCTCAGAGCCAAGGAATAGAGTCAGGGGCATGTGTCAGTCTCGTGGATTACCTCACGGTTGACATCCTTGATTGCAGTATTAGCTTTTCACATGAAGGAGAGAAAAGTAGTTCTTCTTCCACTGTCCTTGCTACTGAAAAAACAGACAGGGTCCAGAAGGCGAGGTTTGGAAGTTCCCACTCATGTCTACACACTGGTGTAGTGGAAGCAAGTAGGAGGTACCCTGGCCTGGGCCCTGCAGCCATTGGTTGCCTTGTGAGCCCCGAATGGACAGGGAAGTAGTGATGTCAGCTGCTACGTATTGGGCCTCTCTTTCTCTCTCTCTCTCTCTCTCTCTCTCTCTCTCTCCCCCTTCCTGTCCTCAAGGTCTCTTCAGTTGTTAAAGATCTTAAAGGCCAGGTCCAGCAAAGTGAGCAGAGGAATCTTTAGTCTTTGATCTAATTTTTGAAGTTTTTATCTGATGTTGATGAGGACTGACTGATGAAATGGATAGCCAGGATGGCAAGGCCTTCCTGAATTTCAGGTCTAAGTTAATTTATCGTGCATGTCCTTAGTCTCTCTAGAGTGAAATAGGATGAGGTTTAGGGATAGATCAGTGAAGGCTCAGATATAAGGGCCCATCCTTTGAAAGGAGTGTGGGAGAAGAGATTGATCTGGAGGACAGCATTGTAGCTAAGAATTCCACTCCAGAGTGAGGCCTCCCATTCACCACATTTATATTGGGACCAGACAACATTTCGGAAACAACCAGGCACTTCTATCTTGAAGTCAGAGAACTGAATTGATCCCAGTTCTTTAGGATACACTCCAGGCATGAATCATGAGGGATGGAAGGTTATGGATTCCATTGTTCAAATTGGCCTCATTGAAGTCAAAATGGTCCATCAACAGGACAACCAGTGCAAGCCCCTTCTGAGGTATATTCCATTAGAAGGGAGAGACTCAAATAGCTGTCTTTTTTTTTTAAGATTTGTTTATTTTTGAAATTCAGAGTTATACAGAGAGAGAAAGAGAGGCAGAGAGAGAGGTCTTCCATATGCCGGTTCACTCCCCAATTGGCCACAACAGTTGGAGTTGTGCTGATCCAAAGGCAGGAGCCAGGAGTTTCCTCCAGGTCGTCCCATGTGGGTGCAGGGACCAAGCACTTGGGCCATCTTCTACTGCTTTCTCAGGCCACAGCAGAGAGCTGGATCGGAAGAGGAGCAGCCAGGAAGGAACCGGCGCTCATATGGGATGACAGCACTGCAGGCAGGGGTTTTACTCACTATGCCACAGCGCCGGCCCCAATAGCTGTCCTTTTCAATGGGTTCATCCTTTCTCTTGATGGGGAACCAATGTGCTTCTATGGCTAGAAGAGGGTCCGATGCTTCCCTCTTAAAAGAGAAGGTCTCTGACATGGGTAACCAATTCAGGTCTGTAAGAAAAGGACACAAGTTGTACTTATCCTTGAGGCTTCAAGTCCTCTAGCTCGACATTGTTCCAAATGGAGCAGTTGGCTGAAAGCAGTAAGGGGCAGTAGGATTAAAACATTTGTGAAGGAAAAACGAAGCCCAGAAAAGTGAATGGAGAGAAGTGTAGAGGGCAACACGTACTGGGTATTTGATGTCTATGAACAAAGCCTTCATATTCCACCAGGGCATTGGCATGGTCTGGAGTAGTCAGTTGCCGTTACATGAGTTCCCTGGGGTCCAGGGACTGAGGATAAAGAATGGCTGAGAGTGATCAGTGGGCCAACAGCAGGTGGGGGTTCACCTGGAGAAGCTGCTGTTGGGTACTTCACTGCAGGTTGGAGGTTGGTTTCCCGTGATGAGAGGAGGCTTACCCTTAGGACCCACCAAAATGTCACAGGAAGTGCCTGAGGCTGGCATCATAGGTGGAGAAAGAATTCACCAGATCAGTTAGAGAGGGAGCGGCTTAGTGCAGCTGGCACACAGGACCACCAGTGGCTGGCTGCTGTGCAAGGACAAGACAGGATATATGAGTAGACTGCTGTTAGCTAGACACTTGCCCACTGCTAGGGACTTTTCTATCACTAGAGACATTATTGCTACCAGGTGGCAAGCTAACTTGTATATTTTCCTTTGTGATACTCCTTACAGACATATGGTGTAGAATTCTCCCAAGTCCTATGCTACGTATAAATTCCTCTTTGTCACAGTCTTAAAATTATCCAAGTACTCATACCTTTAACACCTGGAAAATAGTAAGTTACACTTTACTAATTTTTAAAATTTGTTTAGTTTAGTATCTTCCAGATATCAGGGGTTATTGACAAAAATAAATATTAGGTATCACTGACTGAAAAAAATTTATTGGTCAGCAGAAAACAGAAAAAAGCAAAGACTGTTTTTTGAAAAGTATTTCATAGCATGAGATTTTTATCTCATTTTCAAGTATTCTTATTTTTTGCCGCTCTTTGCTTCTAACATGTAACAACCTTTTTTATACTTTATGCAAGGTTAAGCACTCTGAATATAGGTATATTTAAATTTGCAAACACTGTTCCTTAAGAATAGTACTCTGAAACATCTATTTTTGCTGATTTTATTATAATGAGACAGTCTATCCTTGGTACTTCACAATAAAAAGGTACAGTCTCAAGTATTTCATAGGGTGGATAATTTCATTATAAAATGAGTTTATTGAAAAGTCATATTGATGTTATATTTTTCTTGTTTTGAACAATAACTAAAGCTTAACTTCATCTCATTTAGTGTAAACCCTACTGTGAATTTGGTTCTTATTTATATACAGAACAGATTGTTTAAAGTTTATGATACATCAGCTTATCGATGTGAATGCATTTGTAGGGTTTATCTCTTTTACTGAAAAACTTTGAATCTTTAAATCTTTGTAAGAAGAAAATAACAAACACCTATTATTTTTCTCAATTGCCAATGTGTTCTTGAAAATTAATAATTTTGAATTTGTTCTTTTCTTTTCTTTTCTTTCTTTTCTTTTTTTTACAGGCAGAGTGGACAGTGAGAGAGAGAGACAGAGAGAAAGGTCTTCCTTTGCCGTTGGTTCACCCTCCAATGGCCGCCGCGCTGATCCGAAGGCAGGAGCCAGGTGCTTCTCCTGGTCTCGCATGGGTTGCAGGGCCCAAGCACTTGGGCCAGCCTCCACTGCACTCCCGGGCCATAGCAGAGAGCTAGACAGGAAGAGGGACAACCGGGACAGAATCCGGTGCCCCGACTGGGACTAGAACCCGGTGTGCCGTGGCTGCAAGGTGGAGGATTAGCCTATTGAGCCATGGCGCTGGCTGAAAATTAATAATTTTGAATTTGTAGTCAACTGGAAAAGCAACACAAAAACTTTCTTCATACTTTGAAAAATATTGTTTGCACATTTTTTTTCATGCTTTCAGAGAATCAGTCTTTCCAAATCTGTTAATTTGAACATTTCCTTTTTTGCTGCAGGTTTTACATGCTCATTTTAAATGTCCAAGTCAATTGTTTGGCTATTTTAATAGCTATAATTTTTAATTCACATATATTACTGTAAATTTGAACCATAACCTTAACTTTTAATTGATGTTAAAGCAAACAAGCAATATAATGATTCCTTTCCTCTGTTATTATTTGTCAATCTTTCTGTAGATGGAGGCCAGTGCCGTGGCTCACTTGGTTAATCCTCCACCTGCAGCACCGGCATTCCATATGGGCACGAGGTTCTAGCCCCAGTTGCTCCTCTTCCAGTCCAGCTCTCTGCTGTGGCCCAGGAGGGCAGTGGAAGATGGCTCAAGTGCCTGGGCCTCTGAATCCTCATGGGAGACCAGAAAGAAGCACCTGGCTCCTGGCTTTGGATTCGCGTAGTTCCAGCCGTAGCTACCATTTGAGGGGTGAACCAATGGAAGGAAGACCTTTCTCTCTGTCTCTCTCACTGTCTAACTCTGTCTGTCAAATAATAAATAAATCAATAAATAAATAAATCTTTCTGTAGATAAAATCATTTACTAATGCCATTAATATGTTATATTTTAAAAATTTTGTTTACAAAGATAATTTTTATTTTTAACATCTTTTTATGATTAATTTAGTACACATTTATGAAAATCTGGTAGTTTTAGGACACAAGCTGGAAATTGAGAACACAGAAGTGGCAAAATAACCCTGTTCTAGATTTTTCAGACGTGACAATGAAAACAGGAAGGGCTGGAATTAATTGTAATCAACAGATGGAAAATAAAACAGGAAATGCACATAGTCCTAGGAAATTGCATATATTTCTGTTTAAATCTGTGTGAAGTGTCTTATAAGTAGTCCTTATAAAGTGTGAATTTTTAGCATGCTAGCGCATTCACACCGTAGAACTAAGTTTTGTCACTGCTTATTTATGCTCATCCTTCCATCAAACAATTGACTTTCTTTAGTATATATAGGTGTTATATATCATGACTACCTGTCAACAATCAAGAAATTTATGTAAATTTTTTTTAAGATTTATTCATTTATCTGAGAGGTAGAGTTACAGAAAGTGCGAGTGAGAGAGAAAGATCTTCCATCCACTGGTTCATGCCCCAAAAGGCCTCACTAGTTGGAGCTGAGTCTATCCAAAGCCAGGAGCCAGGAGCTTCTTCTGGGTCTCCCACGCTGGTGCAGGGGCCCAAGCACTTGGGCCGTCTTCCACTGCTTTCCCAGGCCATAAGCAGGGAGCTGGATCAGAAGAGGAACAGCTGGGACACAAACAGATGCCTACACGGAATGCCAGCACCACAGGAGGAGGCTTAGTCCACTATGCCACAGTACTGGCCATTATGTAGAAAACTTTTTTACATACTTGCAAATATGCGTGAAAAATGTTACACTACATATGTTTACACAAACATTTTTAAGTACTAAGATATAGAATCAGTAAAAACAATAAACCAGACTGGAGTAGTAATTTCTGTGTAGTTTTTGTAATTTCTACAGTTTATAGGTAGATGTAGGCATAAAAACTCATGTACATATGCAGATTCCATTTTGAATATGTGTAAACATGACAACAATTGATATAATTATAAAATCTATTCCTTATCATTCCTATGTAGGTGAATAAATGACTTGGAAATGATTTTTATAAAACAAACATGTCTGGTTTTGAGTATTTTCTAGAGAATAGTTGTTTAGAAATAGCTTAAAAGCAATTAGTGTTTTAATTGAATGGAGAAGTTAAATGATAGAGCTTGAAAACATCAAGTTGATAAATGACTACATGAGATTAATTATGGTTATCTTACATGAATTAGGTAAAAGAGATAAACAACAGTCCAAACTGTATCAGCGATACGTGTAAATATCTATGCTTCTGTCCCATTCTTTTCATTAATGGTCCTGCAAACATAAAATTCAAGACAGAACAATACCTGGAAAAGCATATGCTGATTAATATCTGTTAAAAATGTAATAAAATGAAACTAAAGCTGCAGCAAAACTATACAAATAACAATTTCATAATGTGAAAAATATGGATTTTGTTGGATATAAATTATATCTACCTATATATTTTGTTTGGAAAACAATATGTAATTATGTTTGGAAATAAATACCAAATACATTGTTTGACTAGCTTAAATAATGGCAAGGAAATGTCATAAATATCAGTTGGGCCATTTCATACAACTATTTCTGATACTGTAATTGTGTTACTCTAAGACCCAGGTATGGCCATAAAATCTTAATAGTGTCAAAGCAGCTGTTGTCTAATTTTCATATTCATAAAATCTCCAGGTTGACTGATAAGTATAGAAGAACCGGTATCTGTACTTTATTTTGTCCATATCTGTACTTTAATTATGTCCAGGATCACACATATAAGCAGTCCTAGTAAAGCCATGAAAACAAACCTTAGGAGACCAAAGAAGTACATGTCAACGATAGAATTTTGAATTTAAGATGTCTAAATGTTCATGGTTCAATGTTGCTTGCTTTTACTGATGAGATAACTGATAAACTATGTGTCTCTCAACTTAAATGTTGAATATTTAAAGGTGGAGCCAAGAAGGGATTAAACTATAAAAACTGAAATTGTACTTTTAGACATTTCTTTAGAAATTCCAGGAAGGAGAGATTTATTTGTTATGTTGAAGATTTCTAAAATAAATCTAAATGAAAGGAAGGGCTTCTGTGGTCAGATTTTATTTATATACAAACCAAGAGAATTTAATCATTATTACAAACACACAACCCTGTTAAATGATGGATATAATTATCAGCACCCATTTTTGGAAACAATATTTTGGCTAGTTACTTTGAGTTAAAATACAAAAAATAAGCATACATAAACATTATATTCTATTTGATATAGAATTAATGGCGTGATTAAGATTTTAAACATTCACCTATCTGATGACATAGCCGTTCCTTTCCTAAGTGTGTCATCAATAGCATTGAAAGTGTATGTTGCTAAAAAGTCATTTTCATGAAACAAACTTTGCTTTATTTGTATAATCAGCAACTAAAAATAAATGTGCACCCATAGGTGACAAATAAACAGATCGTGATATATTTATATTATAAAATTATTACTCATCAAAAAAGGAATGAAAAGGGTACACACTCAAAAATTTGGATAGACATCAAAATAATTACATATAATGAATAATGCCAACCATAGAGAGCACATAAGATTTTATTTATGTAAATTTATTTTGAAAATTAATGAATAGTAATAGAAAGTAGATCATGCAGAAAAAAGAAGTTCATATCCAAGTACAATTAAGAAAAAATACGGTTATTGTTTTTGACCAACAATTTAACAATAAAGTAAAAATTTAGTGACATGCAGGTGTCACTACAAAATTGTATTGTTACATATAATTGTTAGAATGTGATTTATCAGGCCTCATTTAATAAAACCATCCAGAGACAAATCTCAGAACATCCTAATATTATTTCCCCCTAAATAAAAATGCTAATTTGTAGGCAATGTAAAAATAATTGTATAGTCAGAGGAATTGGGAAATGGAGTTGGTGATGATGGCTACACAAGAATGGCAAGTACTTCTTTGCAGAGGTACTGAATCTGTCTGCTTGCAAGGTCAAGTTTAGTGAGTTTAAAAAAGATATTAAGTACACATTTAAAGTAAAAAAAAAAAGGAGAAAATAGAAAATTACAAAATAAAATACTAAAAAATTAAAGAAAGTAATTGGGAATAGAGAGGAAAGTAAAGTGTAATTGAGCTAAGTTTTCTATCTTTCAGATTAGGGTGATGTAGTTGCTGCATAAAGAAATAAGTTAATAAACAAAGATGCATCTGTATTTTTATAAAGACAGAAGTGAGAAACATTGCTTAACTCTGAAGAATTACTCTGCAAATTTTTATGACCAGGTACATCATGCTCAATTCAAAAAGTCATCCTTGAAACAGAGTAAACAAAATGCAGTCATGTAGATCAATAGGCCTAGTGTGTTAACAAGATTTTGTTTACTGTAGCTAAAACACCTGAGAAGAGGCACTTTGGAAAGAAGGTTTACTGGGCTTACAGTTTCACATGCGCTGTCCAGGGTGGGGTTGCTCTGTTGGTTCAGGCATCTGATGTGACCAGACGATAGTGGACTGTTGATCACATGGTGAGCCAGGAAGTTAGGAAGGGCAGATACTTTTCCTATACCCTTTATTTTCTCATCATCATGATTTGATCAGGGCCCCATCCTAGCAACCTAATTCAATCCAATCACTTCCATAAATTCCCACCTTCAGATAAAATGATTGAACACTGTACCCATTCTGATCCCTCAACCATCATCATTAATCCATTAACCATTAACATATGACCGTGGGCCACACCCTGTTCAAGCCATATTAACACTATCCCTTTGCTACCAGGGTCTTCTCACTTACACAGTGATTGTGGCAGATGCTCTATGATCATGACAGTCAGACATGTAGTACCTGCCCTGTAGAAATCTGCTCTTGGAAGTGATTATCCATCTGCTCACTGAATAAAACTTAAGTGAGTCACACAGCTGAGAGTGCCCTCTGTGTCTTTGTGCTTCAACATAAGTTTGGCGAATCGTCTTCAGATATCTGCAAGAAAACCAACAGAAGTCTCTTATTCATGCACAAAGGAAGAATTAGGTGTTGGAGAGAAGAATCCATAACTTGTCTTCAGATTCCAGTGATCTCAATTATATACAGTATTTAAAAGTACTGAAAAAAGCATCCCACACAATAATTTTTTTAGTATTTATTTATTTATTTGAAAGGCAGAGTGAGAGCGAGAGAGAGAGAGAGAGAGAGAAGTTTTCCATCCACTGGTTCACTCCCCAGATGGCCACAATGGCCAGAGCTGAGCCAATCAGAAGCCAGGAGCCGGGAGCTTCTTCCTGGTCTCCCGCGTGGGTGCAGGGGCCTAAGGACTTGGCCATCTTCTACTGCTGTCCCAGGCCATAGCAGAGAGCTGGATTGGAAGTGGAGCAGCCAGGTCTTGAACTGAGGCCCATATGAGAAGCCTGAACTGCAGGCACTACGCCATTTTACCCACTATGCCACAGTACCGGCTCCCCCATGCAATATTGACCTTTATCTCAATTCTTACTAAATTTTCTCTTGTTTTAATTGTATTAGAATGTTGCATCTCATTTGCTATTTAATTTTAAAAAATTACCTTTGTGAGATAGGCCCTATTTGCCACCATGTCTAGCAGAGAAAGTGGATTATTACTATAATAGTCATCACATACGTGAAAACTTCAGGTTTTAATATAAAATAAATGGAAATATATCTCTGACAAGAAGAAACATTACATGAAGTCATATGGATAACATTGAGCAAAATAAAATTAATACAAAAATTATGCAGTTATCAGCAAATATCTTAAAGTGGAAAAGGAAACATACTTAAACTAACAAATAATTTACTATTTAAAATAGTAATATCTTAAAAACTTAAATAATAGACTGATTAATAACATCAGTGATATAATATGAACTATGAATTTATTTTCAGTATATTTTATTAATAATCACAGCCAGAAGAAATACCATATAACTATAAATCTTCTCATTTTCATAATTGTACAGAAATAATAAGAAGCAAAAATGATATTATCATTCTTTTCTTTTAAATAAATTTAATTATTCAAGACTTTCTAAATTTCACATTGAGAATTAGAAAGTATGAACAATCTTTCATCCCATATCATTGGTAAAATAATTTCAAAAGTTATATTATTACATTTTTATTAAAAATACATGAATAATGTGTGATGTAAGTATAGCTATCATCACTGGAAAATATAGTCTCTTCTCTTTTGAATATTGTTTTATTTCATTGTCGACTTTCCTTGGTAATTTAAAATCTAGGAGTCCATAGTTTTATTGTGAAATAATGCCTGAATTAGATGAGCATGCAAATGCAAAACATTCTATTTTGTATAAATCACTTAAAAAGCAAATCAAAGGAGCAGGCATTTAGTCTAAAGTTTAAGGTGCCATGTCCTACATCATCAGTATCTGGATTCAGTTAGAGTCTCCAACTCCTGATTCCAGTTTCCCACTAATGCAGACTGTGGTGGCAGTGGTGCCACACAGATTAGTTGTGTTCCTGCCACTCACATGCAAGAGCTGGATTGATTTCCCAGCTATCTCCTAGCATTAACCCTGTTCCAGCCCTCACCGCTGAAGATACATGAGATCGTGAACCTGTAGATGGGATCTCTCTATCTCTGTCTCTGTCTTCCTGTGTGTGTGTGTGTGTGTGTGTGTGTGTATCTTTGCCTGCCAACTAAATAAATACATAAGATTAAGTAACTAAAAAAATAAAGCCTAATCTCAGTGATCATCATATTTAAATTTCATAAATCAATTCCAAACAGTAACATTTATAATTCAAAGATAAGGGTCATTTATGGTTAAATAACTCTGAGTAATACTGAATACATTTAAGTTTCCATAATGCATGCTTTTTCAAAGTCTTCAATGTGCTACTGTTAATCATTATTTCCAAAATGTTAAAATGATATGCAAACTTTCTACAAATAATCTGAATGTCTTAATTAAACTAGTGTAAGAATCTCTGAGATGCTATCTTTCCTTAAGAATGAAGAAATGCACACAAATAGTTATTCCTTTTCCTTTATGAATTAACCTTTTAACAAATAAGTAATAGATGCCTGTGTTGTAGTGTAGCAGGTAAAACCACAGCCTGAGACCCTGGAATCTCATATGGACCCCAGTTCCTGTCCCAGCTGTCCCACTGCTGACCCAGTTCCCTGCTAATTGCCTGGGAAAAGCAGCAGCAGATGCCCCCTGCCACCCATGTGGGAGAGCTGAATGAAGCTCTTGCCCCTCGCTTTGGCCTGACTTAGTCCTGGCTGTTGCAGCCATCTGAGGAGAGAACCAGAGGATGGAAGACCTCTCTCTCTATCTCTCTATCCCTAACCCTATCTCTAACCCTTTCAAATAAATAAATAAATTATAAAAAATAAGTAATGATGTGCTGGATTCAGCTCACACCTGTTCATCAGAGCCAATTATTAATTTCTTAGGATTTTATAAGTGAATCACTTATTAAACATTAAAACATATTTTTATATATGCTTGAAATTAATTTATATTAAAAATAAGCATAATGAATACACAAAATTCATCACCAAATGTTTATATTATTATTTTCTTACAGTCTCTTATCTTAAAATTTTTATGTCTATTATATCTGTATGAGAGAAATACCAAACAGCAACGTGATGTTGATCATCTTTTCCCAAGTCTGCAATCACAATGCTATTTTGTTAACTTTAAATCAGCTGCAGTGGCGGTATTTACACCACAGAAATAAGCAATTACTACAAATCAGGGCTTCTTTTTTTCCCCATGAAGAATCACTAGTTAAACATTTACTATAACATCCAGAATATGAACAACTATTGCTAAATTGGTATGAACACATGGACATATAAGAAAAATAGAGAATCAAGATGGATTGGATTTAAACAAATCAGCACTTTTATCTTGGACTATAATTATTATGCATTTACACATAATAATATACAATCATATATATCTTGTCATTGTTCTATAAGAATGAATTATATGTCACTTAACAGGTGTTATTTTCTGATATATGTATCATTAGATCATTTTGACATTCTATGAATAGAGATGGTGATAACATCAATAGACAGTGGTCCTATGAAATCATCCTCATATGTTTAGTCCACCAGAGTTTCATTATGTAGTGCATGACCGTGTAATTTAAAAAAAATATTTTCTATCAATTTTAATATTGATTGAATTTGCTGGTAAAATTGCAACATTTTATATTATGTAGTCCTCCTTTTATTTGAGCTGTAATAATGGTAAACAATGAGTGAGAGATAGAAAAAGATAAGGGAGGATGGAGAGAAAAGAGGGAGGAGAAGAAAGGGAAGAATAAAGAGGATGAATGAAGTAAGGAAGGAAGGAAGAAAGGAAAGAGAGAAGGAAAGGATGAGGGAAGGAAGAGCAATTAATTCCACACAATCAAAAGCTTTCATTGGTCAGAGAACAAAGTGCAAGTGTGACTGGAGTTACAAAGCTTCCATGCTCTAAATCTCCAGAAAGGTTGAAATACCTGGGACCTAGTGCAGGAAGCAGCCTCTCTCATTTGAAACAATGCTGCTGTCAAGAAGCAAAGTGTATGCACTGGCACAGGCCCATGGAAGCTGAAGTTCCCAGATCCAGTCTTGCCAGAAACTGAGTGAAGGCAAGCACTACTATTTTAGTGGTTAGAACTATTTACACCACAACCTTACCCTAACCAGATACTTACAGGCTTTGTAACATTTTTGTTATTACTCAGATAAGAAGATGGTTCTAAATTAATGTCACTCCAATTTTATCTCATTTTATTGAACACAAAGCAAAAGTGAAATGATAGATGTCAATGTTGATTGCAGTCACAGAAAATGTACTTCTCAAATAGTTAAAAAGCACCCGTGCTATGTTAGTGTCACCACATATTTAAATAAAAAATTCAAACAATCTTTGATTATTTTGTTAATGTAAAGCTTGTGAAAGCCTACTCCCTGAAGTGGAAACATCTGACATTGTTTATGCTATTGGATGTTCAGTTGAAATGCTTTTGAATGGAGATAAATATTATGATTTCAGATTATACAAGTGGTCTTACTAAAGAACAACAATAGAGTGGAAAATACATTTTAAACTGACTATGGCGCATTTAATTTATAACCGAGTCCAAATAAGCTGCATTATTCTGCCTACCAGAACAGAATGTATAGTTTTCAAAATAATAAAAGAAACACTTTTGTATATAAAATAAAATTAAACAACAAATTTGTCACAAAACTAATGGTTAATAAAGAAGTCTTTAGAGTAACGGCATGTGCTTTCCCTTTTTTAGCTCTTTATCAATTAGAGTTTTAAAATATTTGAAACTTTATAAAGCTATTGTTTAAAATAATTTAAGCACCATGGAATGACTAAATAATTTTATACATTTCCAAATTTGTGTTGTAAATTTCTTAAAAACATTTTGGCTCTCTAATGTTTATATTCTACATGTTGGTTATAAAAAGCTTACAGTTTCTTATGCTTTTAGGAATTTGCAATTGAAAGCAATTTTATAAAGAGGAAGTCACTAAACTATAGTTTATTTCAAAGAAATGGAAAATCTTGAAAATGCTCCATCATTTGTTGTTGTTCTTAGGACATTTCCTTACTTCCTGGCATATTAGATGCACAAGGCTCCTTTATTATATTCTTGGCTCCAGCACTAGAATCAAGGATCTCTGGTCCTTTTTATTGAAGACAATTGTTAGTAAGATCTCAACAAGGGGTATAACTGTTGCTATTGGGGTGTCCTTGATTCTGGGTGGACTCAACTTTCAGCAAAGAAATATCTGTCTATGAGTCCATGTATAGATGTAGATGTAATGTAGAAATATAGCTATAGGTATAGATGTAGATGCAGCTATGTATCCACACTGTGTGAAGAGCTGAGATTCACCACAATTTCCTATGTTTAAGTCCAAGCCTTCCTCTGGAAGTTGTAAGCCTTCAGCATTCGAAAATAGTTACCTCAGTGAGAGTTTGCCAGTTTAATTGTTGTCTACATGAGGAGGTTGATCCCTGATGTCTCCCAGTCCGCCATCTTTCTGGGATCCGCCTATGAGATCATTTTTGAGGCATAGCTGCTTGTAAGGATGGTCACATGTGTCCCTGGGCTGTTTCTGACACAGCATCCATGGTGTGTTTGGTTCCTGACTGGGCAAGAGATGGCGTCAGACGTCTCTGGAGGATGTGACCTCAGCAAAAGAGATTATGAAATTCAAAATGTAGCAGTTGGGGACCCTAAAATCCAGAGTTCTCTATTCGGATATCTTCATATATGTACACACTGAGCTGGAAAATGTGTGCAAATATGTTCCAACACTTCTGGTTTCAGCTACTAAATATAAGCGCTTGTAAGTTGTTTTTTTTTTTTTTCCCTTCTTTATAACAAGAAAAATCTGGACAGTATGAAAATTTATTTCCTTGGACCCATCAGAGAAGTAGAATGGAGTAATCAAGTAAAAGATTGACAGAGGGTGGGAGTCATATTTCTCATTATTAGAGAAGAAGGGTAGGACACAAAACATGGAAGAGGCTTACAATGATGTTTGAGATAAGGAATTTGAATTGTTGACATCTGTATGAATTCCTGTTTGGCCTAATATGGATATAGATTAATACATTTCAGTACATGAATGGCTGCCAGGCATGTACATGTTCTTAGGAAAGTATGCTTACAAGTCACAGGACTTATGGTGGACAAACAAGGATCTGTCCCCCAGTGTCAGGGAATCTGCGCTCTGGGAGCTAATTGCTGCTTCTGAGTAGCAGTGCAGACAGAGATTATGATCTTTATTTATACATTTCCTGTCTCTAGTATAAGGCTCTCCTCCTTTGGCTGAAGTGACTTCCAGGGCATTTACAGGATCAAACAATTTCTTTCCATCATGTGTTTTTTCTTTTCCTACCTTTAGGATCCAGACATGAAAAATTGGGATGTGAAAAAGAAACTAAGTATATGTGTTTGCATTGAGAAAGATACAAGGAAAGAAAGTATTTTAGAAGACCTTAGCATTACACATTGACCTGATCAGAAGCTCAGATAGCACAAAAACATTGAAAGGAATTTAAAAATGGAAAATCATGAGGAGGGCAGAGAATGTGATTATCAGAGGTTCCATATTATTAGATTCAACTGCCCAGTTTTCATTAGCAACAACAATCATGTTATACAAAGTACAGGATAGTATGGCCCATTCAAAGAGAGAAAAAAAATAAATGAAAACTGCTGTGGAAGAAAACCTATTAGGGAGCTGGCGTTGTGGCAGAGTGGGTTAAACCACTGCCTGCAACACGGGCATCCCATATGAGCTCTAGATCAAGTCTGGGCCACTCTACTTCCAATCTATCACCCTATCAGTGCTCCTGGGAAAATAGCAAAAGATGGTACAAGGTTATCATAAAGGTGCTTAAAAGACTAAAGCCAGATATGGAAAAAGTCAAGGAAATGGTATGTGAGCAAATTGAAAATATTAATAAATAGAAAACACACACAAATTAGAAATTATTGAATAAGCTTAAGAAACACCTGACAAACATTAAAATAAAGATGGGAATTTTTTTAATTTTAACTTTTAATTAGTTTCTAAGATTCAATGTGCTTTGTAGATACACTGTTTAAAAAAAAAAGATTTATTTATTTTTCCTGAAAGTCAGTGTTACACAGAGAGAGAAAATGCAGAGAGAGATAGAGAGAATTCTTCCATCCTCTGGTTCACTCCCCAATTGGCCACAACTGCTGGAACTGGGCTGATCCAAAGCCAGGAACCAGGAGCTTCCTCTGGGTCTCTCATGTGGGTGCAGGGACCAAGGGACTTGGGCCATCTTGTACTGCTCTCCAAGTCCATAGCAGAGAGCTGGATGAGAAGTGAAACAGCTGAGACTTGCACTGATGCCCATATGGGATGCCGGCACTACAGTTGGCGGCTTTACTCGCTATGCCACAGCACCGTCCCCCATAGATATAGATAATGTTCCCTTCCTCCCTCACTCCCCCCTGCTCCTTCTCCTTCCCACTCTCCTTCCTTATTTTTAAGAAAAAGAATGAAAAATACTCTACCCCAAATGGTAGAGTTAGAAACATACCAGGGGATTCCAATTCAATCCCATCAAGGTGGCATGTACCAATGCCATCTCACTAGTCCAAGTGATCAATTTCAGTTCACAATTGATCATAATGAAAGGACTAAGAGTCAAAGGGAGCACATAAACTAGTCTAGTACCTGCTAACACTAACCGATAGAATAAATAAAGGGGAGAGTGATCCAACATGGGAAGTGAGATACGCAGCAGACTCATAGAATGGCAGATGTCCTAAATAGCACTCTGGCCTCAGAATCAGCCCTAAAGGCATTCGGATCTGGCTGAAAAGCCCATGAGAGTATTTCAGGCATGGAAAGCCAAGACACTCTGGCAAAAGATCTCTGTGAGTGAGATCCCAGTGGAAAGAACAGGTCATCAAAGAAGGAGGTACCTTTCTCTGAAGGAAGGAGAGAACCTCCACTTTGACTATGACCTTGTCTAAACAAGATAAGAATCGGAGAACTCAGAGGGCTTCCATAGCCTTGGAAACTCATGACTGGAGCATAGGGAGATTACTGATGCCATAGACAGGAGTGTCAATTGGTAAAGTCAACAACAGGAGTCACTGTGCACTTACTCCTCATGTAGGATCTCTGTCCTTAATGTGCTGTGCATTGAGATTTAATGCTATAACGAGTACTCAAACAATATATTTCACTTTGTGTTTCTATGGGGGTGCAAACTGTTGAAATCTTTACTTAATGCATACTAAACTGATCCTCTGTAAAAAAAAAAAAAAAAGAAATTATCAACTCCCAACTTGACTCTCACTGGGATTAAACATGACAATAGGTCTGATCTTATTTCATCATCATTTAAAAAAATCATCTATTATTTTTCACTTTATGTTTCTGTGTGGGAGCAAACTGTTGAAATCCTTACTTAATGTATGCTAAACTGATCTTCTGTATATTAAGATAATCGAAAATGAATCTTGATGTGAATGGAAGGGGAGAGGGAGTGGGAAAGGGGAGGGTTGTGGGTGGGAGGGACGGTATGGGGGGGAAGCCATTGTAATCCATAAGTCGTACTTTGGAAATTTATATTCATTAAATAAAAGTTAAAAAAAAGAAAAAAGAAAAATACTGAAGAAAAGTGAGCAGAGCCCAAGAGACCTGTGGCGCCTCAAGCTGATCAGCACACACATTTGTGCAAGTCCCAGAAGGAAGAAAGAAGGAAGACATTTATCAGCTAATGAAAACTTCCCAAATTTGCTGAAAGATATAATTGTAAGCATCCAAGAAGCTGAATGGACTAAAATTAAGATGAATTTAAAGAAATTCCACAAGCAGATACATTATAATCAAACTTTTATATGACCGAGAGAATCTTGAAAACAGCAATAGAAAAGTGATTCATCAAATTAAAGTGAGTCTCAGTCTAATCATTAGTAGATTCCTGATCAGAAACTTTGGAGGCCAGAGGGTTGTGTCCAATATATTCCAAGTACTAAAACAGAAAACCATCTCAACCAATAATCCTATATCCAGAGAAATGGTAGTTCAAGAAAGAAAGAAAAATAAAGCACCCGAGATAACCAAAAGCTAAGACGCTTTGTTACCACTAGATCACCTGAGGAAGAAAAGCATAAGGGACACCAAGCAATAGCACAAAACTGTACAACTCAGTGAAGATGTCAATAAAAGCAAACAGACACAGGCAGTTACTGGGAAGCTAGCGTGACAGTAGCAGTTTCTAAGAGTGCTTCTTGTTGTCGTCGTGACTTAGAAGAGTGTTTTAAGCATAATATTTTAATTTATTTATTTTAGAGACAGAGTTACATAAAGAAGGGGAGTGGGGAGAGAGAAATTTTCCAATTCACTTTCCAAATGTGCACAATAGCAGCAGAGACTGGACTAGGCCAAAGAAGGAATTAGAACCCAATTCAGGACTTTGGCATTGGTGGTAGGAATCTAATTACTTGGGCTAGAATTGCTGTCTCTTAGGGTCTGCATCTGCAAGAAACCAAAGTCAGGAACGGATCCAGTTATTCAACCCAGTTGGCCGCAATGGCTGGAGCTGCGCCGATCCGAAGCCAGGAGCCAGGAGCTTCTTCCAGGTCTCCCACGTGGGTGCAGGGGCCCAAGGACTTGGGTCATCTTCTACTGCTTTCCCAGGCCATAGCAGAAAGCTGGATCAGAAGTGGAGCAGCTGGGTCTCGAACCAGCATCCATATGGGATGCTGGCGCTTCAGGCCAGGACGTTAACCCACTGCGCCACAGCGATGGTCCCTCAGACTAATATTTTCAAAAGAAACAAAAACAGAATTATCAGTTGCTGTTGGCATGGTAGGGCGATGGTGTTGTTCGACAAGAAGCACCAGAGACAAGTTTCAGTGAACATTCCATTTTATTAATGACCAAGTACACCTTCTAAAGGGTGGGCAGAGGGGACAACTAATTCAGGCCAATGCTAATTCTATAGGATGAAACCAATATTGGCACTGCTGTACTTCTCCAACCAGCTTGAAGGTCACGTAGGCTAGTAGCTTTCCAGGTGGGATGGGGCCACACCCAGGAGCAGTTTACCTGATTGGCAGAAGGCAGGGGGTGGGAGAAATGTTCCTGGGCTCCCACCACCTGCCAGTGGTCAGGCTAACCTTCTACATGGGCTAGGCAGGCAGACTCCCCGCCAGGTACAGGATCACCCACAATTAGTATAAAAGCTGATTAACTCCACATTTTATTTTATACATAATTGAGGATACTAATGCATTTAAAAGAACTCATGAGTTGATCCTTACAGCTTTGTATATTAAGTAAAATTAAACAAACTCTGGACCACAAAACTAATATCTTCAAGAGATATTTGTATACTCTTGTTCCAAGATATAGAAGCAAACCGAATATCAGTTAGTAGAGAAATTGATGGCAAAATGAGGTATATGTACACAATGAAACATTACCACTATTAAAAACGGAGGGCAGGAATTCTGCAATGCTTATAAAATGTAAGGAACTTGAGAACATTATACTAGGGAAATGTAATAGCTACACAGACAAATGCTGTATGGTCTGGAGTTATGGAGTACTTAGAAGACTCAAAATCATTGAAACAGAAAATAGAATAGTGGATGTTGGGGGCTAGCAGGAGTTATGAATGAAGAGTTGTTATTCGCTGCTATAAATTTTCAGTTTTACACGATATGTTATGAATATATTTCATACTACTGATCAGTACACTTAAAAATGTTTAAGAGAGAGAGAAAGTAATTGTTAGATGCTTGTTAGCCTGATGAAATTTGAGGGAAACTGACACAAATAATGAATGCTCATAAAACTTGTTAATATACTTAAGAATAAGTACAGAAAAATACGAAATTATGTAATATCAGAGATGTTTTCTTCCTTATTTATAAATGCTCTGAAGTATAATTTTACTATTGCTATAATTTTTTTAAAAAATGAAATGGGAAAAGAATGTGAATAAAAACATGTATTTTAAAATATTTTATTATTTTTGAGATAACATTTTTAATTTACATTATGCACAAAGGTTTATTGGCTCCACTAAATAAAGAGCTCAACAAATAACCTGTAGACAGACCATGGTTCTCCAGGAAAATATACAAGGACTCTACACAATAATCAAAGGAAAATACGTTCAAGTTCACTCATATAAATTTTAAAATAGTAGCAAAATAATTAAAACTATAGTAAGTTTGATAAAACACTGTGTTTGCAGTCAAATTGATGTGGCCAGGCATTTCTCCCCGTGTTCTTTCAGGAGGATTTGTCTTTAGTTCTGAGAGATGCATGAATGGATAGAAATTCTAATCACAAACCACTGCACCTAAATAGCACAATTAATAACATAGCTCCAATCTTGAAAAATCTTTCACACAAAACTATTACCCTTTGAATCCAGGTTTCCAACCAGCAAACACTTGGGGTTCTTAAGGGCAAGTGAGGGTTTGTTGGGGAAGGAAATAAAGTGGGAGTCTCTCAGATTTCTTGGACTCAAAACGACCACACTGGTGAAGTGAGGCTGTGGGCGCGTTAGGAAGTAGAAGCTCTGACTCTCATCCTGGCAGCGGACATTTCTCTAAGCTGTTCATGTCGGAGAGCACAGCTTCATAGAGGAGGGGCATGTAAACACTCAGGTTTAAACAGGGTGTGACAAAGCAACAAGAAATAAGCTTGTACTCAGAAGAGGAAAGGGAAAGCCTAACTTAGCCAGCAGTCAGCCCAGCTTCAAAGTGGTGGACATATATATGAGTAGGCTTCATAGTTTTTCTTGAAAGTCAAAGGAACTTGTAATTAATCTGAATGATAAAATGATAAAGTGCATGAAGTTATATTAATTTATCCTTCATTCTGGCAGCTCTTTTTAAAGATATATTTATTTATTTGAAAGACAGAGTTACAGAGAGGCAGAGGCAGAGAGAGAGAGAGAGAGAGAGAGAGGTCTTCCATCTGCTGGTTCACTCTCCAGATGAGCACAAAGGCCAGAGCTGAGCCCATCTGAAGTCAGGAGCCCGGAGCTTCTTCCGGGTCTCCCATGTGAGTGTGGGGATAGAAAGTACACATGCATTGAAAACAGCAGGCTTGTTCTCTGGACAGCAGTGTTTTGGTCCTCCTGGGTAATGTAAAAATCTCTATTGAATAATCCTTGAGATCACAAAAAGCCTATGTCCTGTTCCATATACAGCACTCAAAGTAACAGTTATTAAACTTAAAAGAAATTGTAAATTTAATTTCAATTTTGTATAAAAATATGTTAGCTAATTTTACAGATAATTTCCCACTCAATGAGGAAAACTTACATAATTATTGAAAATAATTCAGAAGTTGTTAAATTTAACCATTTATCTAATGAATAATTCCACTTTGCTATATGATGCATTACTCAGACTGTTCTTGTACATTAAATGATAATATTTTTTTACAAACTAGTATATTGATGTAATACATTTTAATTATGCTGAATATCATTTAAGAAAAATTTTTGTGCAGTCCAATTCATTATTTTATTTGGTGCCATATTAATACAATACTTATAACGTGAGATATTTTAAGAAGTATTTTCATATATTTGGTTTCATCTAACCTTCATTTTTATTATGGAAAGTGGCTTTAAATATTAGCAACTGCAAAATACAAAATAGTCATTTGCAAGTTTTCTGCTGATAAATGTTTTATTATCATTGCTCCTCGTTATCTACCCTTTCACACAACACAGTAGACTATTTTGGTTTCTGTTTAGTATCAGAGGGCTCCTTGTCAACACAAATTAACTCAGGAGGTGAACTGCTTGTTTTTCCTTGTGACTTCCTTAGGCAATAAATAAAAACTCAGAATAAATAAAATCTGCAATACTTATGCAGGGATGTCTAGAGCCAAGATTTATAGTTGATGTGAATTATGTCCTTATAGTAAAGTCCTATGTCAGAAATATTTTGCCAATAATATTACACAAAACAGACTAATAATGATGTGATTGGAAAAATGTATTAGCCTATAGAGGCACACAATACTTCATCAAGGAACATTATTATAATACAGTTTTGTTTTTGTCAAAGAGTAGGGAAAACCTTTCGAAGATCAACATTTTCCTAATACACATATATTTCATGTTGTTTGTTATGATGGCTTTCCACTGAATTAAGTTATGCTCTATTGCTTTTAGTAGAAAAATAATGTCCATGAAGAATTTTAGTTCATCTGACTCCTTCAAATCACATTGCTTTTCTCCTTAGTCATGCTACCAAGGTACTGTGTTCTCATTACACAAACAACTTCTAGTAAAAGCAGTGAATAAAACATATACACCTTTTGTGTTATGATCAATAATATTTTAACCTTTTCATTAAAATACAATTGACAATGAACTGTAATATTTAATGTGTATAAAATGATGTCTTATCATATGTATACACACATGAATCACCACAATACAGATGCTGAATATACCCTTCAGCCCCCAAAGTTTTCTTCTTGTCCCTTTCAGATCCTTGACTTTTGTCCTTTTCCTCTATCCCCCTTCCTACTCTGACTCTAGATATGCATCGATCTGCTTTTTGTGACTACACAGTTCTTCTCATTTCTTATCATTGATAAAATAGAGTCATACCATGAAGTCATTTCTTTGTTTTTTTTTTTTTTCACTCCATACTTTTATAAAGATCTGACCTTATTTAAATATGTGGAAATATTTTTATTTTATATGTATGATTGAGACATAGACCATTATATTGACATATCAAACTTTTTTCATATTTCAATTTAAAAAATTAGTTTTTAACACATCCAATGTACTAAACTTTTAGATAAAATTCTTTTTTTAGAAGATTTATTTATTTATTTGAAAGAGTTACAGAGAGGTAGAGGCAGAGAGAGAGAGAGCGAGTGAGAGAGAGAGTGAGAGAGGTCTTTCATCTGCTGGTTTACTCCCCAAATGGCTGCAATGGCTGGAGCTGGCCAGATCTGAACCCGGGTGTCAGGAGTTTCTTCCAGGTCGCCCACACAAATGCAGGGGTCCAAGGACTTGGGGCATCTTCTACTGCTTTTCTGGGCTATAGTAGAGAGCTGGAGCAGAAGTGGAGCAGCTGGGACTTGAACTGACACCCATATAGGATGCCAGCACTGCAGACTGTGGTCTTATCTGCTATGCCACAGGACTGGCCCTAGTAGATACAATTCTAAGATTTTTTTAAATGCATTTACATGTTAATGAATATCTGGGGTGGTTTTAGTTTTTGTCTATACCAACTAGAGTTGCCATAGATCTTTGTATGTATGTTTTATTTGTTTTTTCTAGGTGGTCATCCTATAGTCATAGGTTTAATTTTTTACATATTATAGGATATTCCCTTGGAATCATCTCCGAATTTGACATACTTGATTTATGTAGAATAAATAAAAAACAAGAGTGATGGTTACTGTGCATCTTAAAATTATAAACTTTCTCATTTGAGGGGTGGAAGTGGATGAGAAATTCTTCAGTCATACAAATAGCTAAATATCATTAGGCATAAATACAGCATAGTTTGTACATGGAATTAATGTTCAAATATGGATAGGAGGGTGCATATGCAAGCTGAGTAGACAAATTACCAATTTGTTACTACTTGGCTCTAGATTTATGCTTATTTGTTCTGTGATAATGGAGATCAGATTTGTAGAGCATCTACTTTTCTCAGCTGGCAGGATGTTGATTGTGTTGCAAAGAAGTGTTGGATGAACTCAGTAAAGGAGTGGTTTTCTCCCTTATCCCTGCTGGTCTTGTTCACTAGGCTCCAGGAGGGTGCCCTTTCTTTATTTTTCTGTTTATAGTTTTATGTGGTTTACATCTTGAATCTAGATAATCATAGATTTAGGTAAGTTACACTTATTTAAGTGATATTGAGATGTTTGCCTATTCTCAAAATATGTTCTTCCAATATCTAGCTTTCAATTTCTGGAATACCAGAGTTTCAACACTATTACTGCAGGATTAAATTGTATCATTATTAAAATGAGATTTCTTGGGTAGCTTCTGATATCAGTTTTTTTCTCAGAAATTTAAACCTCAGTGAAAATGTCTTTTCAAATCATTTTCAAACTGATATTTCCATAAAACAAAGCTTTAGCATCTTTAATCAATGATTTTGTCTTTAGGATGCATTCGTGTATGTGTGTGTGTGTGCGTGCATGTGTGTGTGTGTGTGTGTGTGTGGTGATGTGGGAAGGGGGAATGATGAAGAAGAAAGGGCTACAAAAAGGAAGACAGAAGCCAGCCTGAAGCCTTCTCCTTAGGGAGCTCACTGTGCATTAAAGTTCATGCACTATTATAAATGAATGTATTTAGGTTAACGGTGGTTAGTTCCACAAAAGGAATGCACAAAAATGCAAAGGAATTCGGAGGAGGAAAACATTATTATTATTTTTTTTTTTTTGCTGAGGGCAGGAGTAAGAAGTGAGAAAATTCTAATTCAGTCATTTTTCATTTAAGTGTTAAGTCTTGATCAATGCTACAAGTTTTTCAAGTAAATGAATGACATTTTAAATCATTTTTTGGCCCTCTATTTTTAACATTTAAGTACGATCATAAGAGACATCTCATTTGACCCCATCTTCTACTTCCCAGCCTTCTCACACCATTTGTAGTCTTTAAACATCCTACACCACTGTACATATCCTCCACATGCCCTCTATTCCTGCGAATATGCTTCCATGTGCCTAGAAAGCACTTCTTCAGCTTCATACAATCCAAATGATACTTACTCTGGTAAACATTCATCAATTTACTTTTCCACATGTACACAAAGGCGTGATGTCTATGAAATGTATAATAAAATGTACATGTTTCTCTCTGCATTTCTCATCCTACTTTTTTTAAGATTTTATTTATTTATTTGAGATATAGTGTTACAAAGAGAGAGAGAGGGAGGTAGAGACTAAGAGTTCATAAGCAGAGCTGTATCAGCAGAGGAGAATCGGGACAGGAGCCGGCGCTCATATGGGATGCTGGCCTCAGGGGGAGGCTTAGCCTGCTATACAACTATGCTGGCCCTTCCAATCCTACTTTGTACCTTGCAGAATTTAGCAAGTACTCAGATGATTTTGACCCTCAAAAGATACTTCCCCCCACCTCCTTCCTTCCTTTTTTCATTTTTTTGATTTTTGTGATAACTTACCTTTAGTTTATTTTGTAAACATAGGCTTAATGTTCTATTAAATGAACAGTTCAACACTAAAAGGTAGAAAGACTACTGTTCAGCAGGAATATAGACAAGGGTTATAAACAATAATCAAATTCCAAGATGTCAATTTCACTCATATATTATTTTCTTTTTTGATATTTTATATATTAGCCATAATGAGTCAGACCCTTAGTCATTGGTTCTATTGGAGCAGGTCATATTTTAATTTAAGTGAAGATAAAATTTTATTTTCATTATGGTGATAGTATCTTTTGAAAGAGTATGGGTTATCGGGGCTGGCACTGTGGCACACTAGGCTAATCTGTCTGCTGAGTCAGCATCCCATATTGGTACTGGTTTCTAGTCCCGGTTACTCCTCTTCCAGTCCAGCTCTCTGCTGTGGCCTGGGAAGGCAGTGGAGGATGTTCCAAGTGCTTGGGCCCCTGCACCTGCATGGGAGGCCTGGAGGAAGCTCCTGGCTCCTGGCTTCGGTTCAGCACAGCTCCGGCCATTGTGGCCATTTAGGGAGTGAACCAATGGCAGGAAGACCTTTCTCTCTGTCTCATTGTCTGTAACTCTACCTGTCAAATAAATAAAATAAAAAAGTCTAAAAAAAAGAAGAAAGAGTATGGGCTATGAACAACTGAGTATAAGTTATTCTAAAAATAGGAGGAGAAAAATTGCAGCCAAAGGTTAAGGTCAACAATATTAGAGCATTTAAAAATATGAAATGGAACAGATAAATGAATTATTATAAAGAGAGAACTTGGAGTTAAAGGAACACTTTTTTTTTTAACATATGAGAGATAGGAATACGAGTGGTAGCTACAAACACGCACATATACAAAATTAAGAGAGTGAAGATTAGTAGACTGAATGGATTAGTGTATGCTGAGCTTATGGGTTGAAAAAGTGCACGTATTTCACAAAAATGTTCAGTGAGAATAGGAAGTAAGAAGAGACACAAGACAACATTTTAAAAAGCTATTAGAGATTTTTTTTTTGGACAGGCAGAGTGGACAGTGAGAGAGAGAGAGACAGAGAGAAAGGTCTTGCTTTGCCGTTGGTTCACCCTCCAATGGCCGCTAAGGCTGGCGCACTGCGCTGATCCGAAGGCAGGAGCCAGGTGCTTCTCCTGGTCTCCCGTGGGGTGCAGAGCCCAAGCACTTGGGCCATCCTCCACTGCACTCCCGGGCCACAGCAGAGAGCTGGCCTGGAAGAGGGGCAACCGGGACAGAATCCGGCGCCCCGACCAGGACCAGAACCCGGTGTGCCGGCGCTGCATGGCGGAGGATTAGCCTAGTGAGCCGCAGCGCAGGCCTAGAGATTTTTGACAAGTTAAAGATGGCTTAGTCTTGAATAAAAATGCTAAACAAGAATTGATGAAGTTAGTATATATTTTAGAAGTAGAGGGGCTGGCACTGTGGCGTAGAGGATAAAGCAGCCGCCTGCAGTTCCAGCATCCCATATCGGGGCCGGTTCTAGTCCTGGTTGCTCCACTTTCAATCCAGTTCTCTGCTGTGGCCTGGGAAAGCAGCAGAAGATGGCCCAAGTGCTTGGGCCCTTGTGCTGACATGGGAGACCCAGAAGAAACTCCTGGCTCCTGACTTCAGATGGTCCCGGCTCCAGCCATAACAGCCGTTTGGGGAGTGAACCAGCAGATGGAAGACCTCTCTGTTCCTCTCTTTCTCTCTCTCTGCTATGCCTCTACCTCTCTGTAACTCTGCCTATCAAATAAATAAATAAATCTTTAAAATCTTTTTTTTTAAAGTAGTGTCAGATATACTGACTGATGAATTAAATGTAAAAAGGAGGGAAATTAATTTCTGGCTTCAGTAAACAGTTGACTGGGTCTATGAAGATTCAGGAAAAATATACATTAGTGGAGTGGGATATTATGATTTTTAATTAAACTCTGTTAAGGTTAAGATAGCTAAAACACATCCCTGTGAAGACACCACAATTGTACCTCAAAGTACAAGAGCTGGTCCCAGAAAAAGCCAAGTTCCATGGATACAGACATAGGAGTTAAAAGCATGCAGCTGGTGTGGCTGACACATTTGGTGATAATCTAATATACATGCATGTACTTCCTGAATTTACTAACTCTCTTGTATTTATGGATGGGCAGATGATTTATTCTATTATAGGGCTGTGATTGAAAGCGATATGTGCTATTTCTAAATCAAATATTTAAGAGCCAAATGTGACCTGTTAACTTTTTCCTTTTTGCCCTAGTGAATTACATGGTCATGTTTTCAAACTGTGCCCTGAACATTAATATGAAGAATTGAAGTAAGTGGCTATGTAAGTCCAGATTTTAAAATAGAGGTCTAGAGGCCGGCACTGTGGCTCACTTGGTTAATCCTCCACCTGCGGGAGCCGGCATTCCATATGGGTGTCAGATTCTAGTCCTGGTTGCTTCTCTTCCAGTCCAGCTCTCTGCTGTGGCCCGGGAGGGCAATGGAGGGTGCCCATGTGCTTGTGCCCCTGCATCTGCATGGGAGACCAGGAAGAAGCACCTGGCTCCTGGCTTTGGATCTGCACAGTGCCGGCCATAGCAGCTATTTGGGTAGTGAACTAATGAAAGGAAGACCTTTCTCTCTGTCTCTCTCTCTCTCACTATCTATAATTCTACCTGTCAAATTAAAAAAAAAAAAGAAGTCTAATCTGTAACCTCAAATTTATGAATTATCAACCTATAGATATTTATAAGTGCCTAGAAAGAATTGGATCAAAAGGGGAAAACATGAGCAAAGAAAATAGGTCCTATTAGGAAAGAGCCTAGAATTATGTAAAGAAGAAATCAGAACAGAGTACCAATAAGGAGACTGAGAAAGACTGGTTAAACAAAAAATCAAGCACAGTATTATAAAAATCACATATAAAAACATTAAGGATGTGAGATCAAAAAACTGCCCCATATTGTTTATCTGTCAAGTGAATTTAGATTTATATTTATTGCAGTTAGTAACATTGAAGGGAATTCATAACAATCAGAAGTAAATTTGAAGGAGTACAGGTTATTAAAAACTGAATATAAGTGATTCTAAAAAAAATAGGAAGAATTTATAGCCAACAGTTAAGGGCAACCATATTAGAGCATTTTAATATACAAAATGGAACAGATAAATGTATTGTTATGAGGGGAGAACTTGGAGTTAAAGGAGCACCTTTTTTTAACATAGGAGAAATAGGAACAGGAGCTTGTAGCTACAAAACATACACAAAAAATAAGAGAATGAAGATTAGTAGACTGACTGGATTAGTTTATGCTGTGTATGTAGGTTGAAAAATATACTGTAGTCCATAATAATGTACAGTATGACATGTTAATTGAGCAATTTAAATAATAAAATAATAAAACATTTTTTAAAAAAGAAAGGCAAAAAATGGTAGAAATAAGCAGTTTTTATGTTCATGAAAACCATGTCTCAAAGAGGAAAAAGGGCTAATTCAGGAACTGTGAAGTGTTCCTTCTTTCCTGCGGACTATTTAAGTGATGTCTCTGAGAACATATGATGTGATCCAGCATGGGAGAGGACTTGTCCTCTGAGAGCACTATACAAGTCCATGTACAGTCTTAGGAAGGCAGGCAAAATAGAGTGCTGGAGATGCTGTCTGACAAAGAGGTACTGGGATCAGATTATCATCAGATAGCTTCTATGTACTTAGCAAAATAGACACAGAAGTCACAGAAGAATGATGGGAAGGAGATATCTGATGAAGGGGACAAGAGAAGGCATGTACTAACATTTTACCAAAGATGGGCATACATTTTCTAAGGACAAACCATAGAGATGCTTGAAAACACTGATGGAAAAATACCAGAGACTCAGAATGTAGAACAAACTTTATCATTTTCAGCAGCTACATTTCCAGAAAGAAAGAGGGAATTACCATCATCTAGAGAGAGACAGTACTACACCATTTTTACTGGGATACAATGAGTTACGGTTTATAAAAAGGACTATTCTTTAAATTTTAATTAGCAAAACAATAGTTGATATTTAATTCTCCCTAATAAAATATTTAATAAAGGGTCTTTCCCATAAAGTTATTTATATTATCTATCAACAGATGCTTTGTTAATAGGACATGTATATCCTTTGGTTATTGTCACAGGGAAAGGGACAGATTATAAAATGGATTGCTAGTTCTTAAATGCTTTGGGGCCTAAAAGTAATATATGCTGCTTTTACTCCCAATTCACCATCTTCTTCTTATCTTAATTGCAAGTGCTATACGTAGAAGAGCCCAAGGATAATCAATGAATAGTAAATATCTGCAGCTCACTGCTCCTGTTATCCAATGTATCAAAGTTATGATTTTCTTTTATATGGAAATACAATTTAAGGATGATACATAGCATTTCCACTAACATTTAGTACAAGTTCCAGTAATTATAGAAAAATAACATCCAGTTCTACTTATATAAATAGGTAGACATCTTCTTTGATTTTAGTGGTTGAACACTTTGAGACCTTTCCAAATGCATCTTGATTATTTTCTTTCTTTCTTTCTTTTTTTTTTTTTTTTTTTGACATGCAGAGTTAGACAGTGAGAGAGAGACAGAGAGAAAGGTCTTCCTTCCGTTGGTTCACCCCCCAAATGGCCACTATGGCCACTCTGCACCAATCCAAAGCCAGGACCCACGTGCTTCCTCCTTGTCTCCCATGCGGTGCAGGGGCACAAGCACTTGGGCCATCCTCCACTGCCTTCCTGGGCCCAGGAGAGAGCTAGACTGGAAGAGGAGCAATCAGGACAGAATCCAGCGCCTCGACCGGGACTAGAACCCGGGGTGCTGGCACTGCAGGCGGAGGATTAGCCTAGTGGGCCGTGGAGCCTGACTTGATTATTTTCATTTAAGTGTTGCGGGCTTCTATTTGTGGATCAAAAGTCTTCAAGGGACTAGGAATAAGGATTTCAGCTTTATAAGATAACTGCAATAAAGAGAGACACTATACAGTATTATCTGATGGCATGAATGTCACACACAGGCATGGACTGTGAATGGTCAGAAAGTAACAATCATGTGTAACAGGAATGTTCATTGTTCTCTAAGCCAATGGTAAAGAAACACTGGGAAAGCAATACATACAATATTGAGATGGCTGTAAGTAGGATTTACCAAAAATCAGGTTTCACACATATCAATTCATGAAGGGATAGCTTAGAGAGACTATATGCCATATTATTAATGATTGCCTATCATAGGAATAAACAAATCACTTGGATCAGTAAAGGAAAGGTACAAAATTCTCTGAGGCTTTGAGCGAGCAGTGTGATCAGGGTGTACTTGGCATTTCTTTGTAGTGACCTGATAAATAGGGCTGAAGAATCTACTGGGAATAATTCTGTAAGGCTGTTGGAGTAGATCAGGAGATGCGGGAATTCTTTCTAGAAAGATTGTATCCATTCTTCAGTTTTGTTAAATGTTGAGGGGAGTGATGATTTTAGAGTCCTCAGCATTCAGAGGCTGTTCTAGACTGGTTTAGTAGAGATAAAGGGTATGTATGTTATCTTCTAGTGGTAGGGGTCACACTTGATAAGGGAAATAGGGTTCTCCAACACATACGAACCAGGGAAGTGAGTCATGTTAAGACAAAATATGTAGCCATTAAGATACACATCAGAAAAAGAAGTCAGATAAAGAAAAGGTTGAAGAAAGTAGTGGCAAACTATGCTAAAATGAGGGTGAGCTGGGTCTGGGCTGGGGGTTAAATTGGAGGCTGGGAATTCAATGAAGATATTTTATATGGGTGGCAGGAGCCCAGTTATGTGAGTCATCACATAGGGATGTGTGTATGTGTGTCCATATACATTATTATTCATGAATTTTTATGGCTTAAAATAGTTTATATGACTGATATCCTTCTTACAGAAAAACAAGTAGATATTAATTATTATTTCTTTTAATAAATCATTTATTTAATCATACTTCAAATATATACACACATACAGATATATGTATGAAGATAATGTACATCAAGGGAGTTTTCAAAAAGTTAGTGCAAAATGCACATTATCTTTTATTTCAATTTTCCATGAAAATGTTTGACCTTCAAGCCTACTAAGACTTTCAAAATCTCTAACATACAGTATAAAATTTCCTGTGCTAATAGAAATTCGCTTCTTATGGATTTTGGCTGAACATATTCAACACTAATTAATAAGGAGATGATGTCTTTTTAAAAATTATTATTGGCTAAACTGTATGAGGGGCAAAAGACACTCAAAAACACCAAATGACTTGTTTATTAATGACTCTAATCAAATTTATAAATTTCTTGAAAATAATTTATTATGAATGTAGATGTTAAAGAGGGTGCTAATCAATGATTTTTTTCCATGAATCCTTTTACAATGGATATTATCTTAGATTTGGTCTTTGTTCAGAATAACATTGCAGAGGAAGGTGGTTAGCCTAACAGTTAAGGCACTGGTTATGACACCAGTGTCCCACATCGGAATACTTGGGTTCAATACCTGACACCAGCTTTCTGCACTAGAGAACAGTGATGAGGGTTCAAGTAATTGTACTACTGTCACTCATGTGAGAGACCTAGATTAAGTTCCTAGCTCCTAACTTTGGCCTCAACTCAGCATCAACCATTATGAACATTTAGAGAGTGAATCATTGGGTGGGATCTCTTGTTGTTCTCTTTATCTATCTTTCTTTCTCTCTGTGCCTCAAGATAAAAAGAGGGCATCACTGTAAAAATTTGTTTGCATTTTGAATTACATAGTAAACAGTCAAAACATTTCCTGGAGTACTCGTTCAAATTAAAATATTATTGTTATTAAATACTGTAAAACATGGAACTGACACTGTGGCATAGAAGGTAAAGACCCACCTCTGGTACTGGCATCCCATTCGGGGAACAGGCTGAGCACCAGCTGCTCCACTTCCCAAGTCCCTGCTAACATGTCAGGGAAAGCAGCAGAAGAAGGTCCAAGTGCTTGGGTCCCTGCATTCCAGGGGAGACCCAGAGAAGCTCCTGACTCCTGGCTTCAACATGGCCCAGCCATGGCCATTGCAGCCATTTGGGAAGTGAACCAGTGGCTGGAGTATCTCTCTCTCTGTCTCTCCCTCTTTCTTACTGTAACTCTGTCTTTCAAATAAATTTTAAAAAATACTATAAAAATGGTTTTTACAATCTTGATATAATTTTGAATTCTAGTTTTAAATGTATAAGTTTTCATATATATCAGCTTTGTTAAATAAAAATCTCATTCTCTCCCACGTCAAAAGCATGAACAATGAAATGGGTAAAGTTTACATTAGTTGCATAAAATTAGAATTGTCTATACTAAATTTTATGTGACTTTATTTATGACATATGTATGTATATATGAGTACAATATTGTATGAGTTGCTAAGACAAAATTGTACATTTTCTCCTTATAATATGTAGGATAATAAAAATTCTTTATTATAAGCTATTTTAGTAACTTACAAAAGCATTCATTCATTTAGAAAACATTTTTTATCTTACACATAAAATACCTAAACTCAGACTCACATTAAATTTTAGAAGAGGGTGTTTGGACTTTTCTTTTATTTAAGGTAAATTTCAGAGTTCATAGTTGTTAAAATTGAACACTACACTTTAATGTACAAGAGAAACATTAAAATGCAGATTAGACTTTTGTAATTTTATTTTGATTTAAATTGAATATAAGTCTATTTAAGGAAGCACAGTGTTTTGATGTTAACGTTAGATGTAAGTTTGCTTATCAATAACAGAATAAAAAATAAAAATAGTACAGGAGTTCTTATATACAGGGAAATAACAGAAAGTTGTACTCTATATATAGTACTATATATATATAAGTACTATAGATGTGATAGCTTATTGCAGACACAAATACAATGCCATTTTCAAAGATGAACTGAGCATTCAGAAATCAACAAGCCCAAGACAAGATACCAGCTTCAAATCTTGTTTCCAGAATATCAGCACTTCCCTCATTCTATCATACCCTGTTGATTCTCTGGACGTGCTGTTTTGAGGAAGATAGAAAATTGAGTTGATGCCAGCTTGATTGGAACCTATGACTTTTCTTTTCTTACTGTTATGGTTTCTCTCATCTCCTGAATCTGCTCTAAAACAATGGTTTTCACTTTCACGCTAGGAACTCATAAGCAAAGAGTGGCTCAGTAGCTCAACGCCACTCCATTTATATAACAAATCATCCTGCTGGACAATGTACAGGCTGTGTTCTGAGACTCTTCCTCTGAGTCTGATGCCACGTAAAGAAGGGCATAGTGAAGGAAATCATTGCAACCTCAGGAAAATTGCCACAGCTTATTCTACTCTTGTAGGGGGAAAGATACCCAAGCTCCTTCCCTGTGACTTTATTCGGAGTCTCCCAACTAACCACATACCGGGTTGACTTTCATTTATGGATATAACCAAAGCAAAAAAATAAAATAAAATGTTACATGTAGTATAACTTATATAATTAAAAAATTCTACTACACTCTCAGAAAGAGTAGGTTTTTTTTAAAGATTTATTTTTTATTTATTTGAAAGACAGAGTTAGAGAGAGGTAGAGACAGAGAGAGGTCCTCTACCTGCTGGTTCACTCCCCAAATGACTGCAAGGGACATAGCTGAGCTGATCCTAAGCCAGGAGCCAGGAGCCTCTTCCGGGTCTCCCATGTGAGTGAAAGGGCCCAAGGACCCAGGCCACCTTCTGCTACTATCCCAGGCCATGGCAGAGAGCTGGATCAGAAGAGGAGCAGCCAGGACTCGAACCGGTGCCCATATGGCGCTTCAGGCCAGGGCTTTAATTTTCTGTGCCACAGCACCTGCCCCAGGAGTAGTTTTATAATCATATTTTAGTAAACTTTAAGACATTGAGTCAGATTTTATAATATATCAGTGCTAAACTTAAAATCCATATAAAGTTATTTCTGAAGTCTGGTTTCTTAAAATGTCTTCTGTCAAGTGTGCTCAGAGATGATAAAAGAAACATGATACATTCCAAGGAGAACAAAGAATAAAGACTGACTGACTTTTTGTCTCCTATTTTTGAAGGCTAAGAAAGAGAAAATTCAAATATACAAGCAAAACAAAGATCAATTAACGCAGGTCCTTAACACAATTTAAATGATATGATAGTAGGGGCAGCAGTTCACAAATTATATTTCAAGCATGTTTTTAAATTTTAAAACTTGTTTGCTATGTAAAAAGATTTGGGAATAACTTTTAGAGGGTTTCAATAACTTAAAACAGTGTTCATTAAAATAAGGCTTATGAGAGTTAATAAGTAGCTTAGCTTGCTAAGCTCCAAGCTCTCTAAATGAAAGGCATTCAGAGGAGAACTGTGTTTCACTTGTGTTCCTGCATGTGATGTTTATTAGTATGAAGTATCTGTTCCAGAAGGCAGTTCCTGGAGCCATTGTCATAGATCAGTGGGTTAGGTTGCCCCTGGCAATCTGCCATCCTGTTTGAGAGTCAGAGTCCTGGCTGCTCTACTTCTGATCTAGTTCCCTGCTATTGTGCTTGGGAAAGCAGCAGAAAATGACCCAATACTTGGGTCCCTGCACTCACATGAGAGACTCAGATAGGATTCAAAGCTCATGGGCTCATGGCTTCAACCTGGCCCAGCCCTGGTTGTTGCCACCATTTGGAGAGTGAACTACTGAATGAAAGAGTTCTATGTTTCTCCCTCTATCTTTGTAACTGTGCCTTTCTGAAAATAAATAAGTAAATAAATAATTTTTTATAAAAAGGAATTCTTCATGGGAAATTTTCATAGAGGTAATTCAGTGTCCTCTACAACCCACTTTTGTCTTGACATTTCTCTCCTTCTGATAAGAGATATTTGTACATTGCTATTTTGGTGTCACGGAAAAATTACTCAGAACTGGAGGGTTATTATGCAAACTGACCTGACACTTGAGTGCTCTGTAACTTTGTTATTCAACTTAACCAACCTGGATTGTGGGTTTATCATTTGTGCATCCTATCCTAATAGAAGAGTATAGCTATTGAAATTGACAAATACTGCCACATCATGAATCTAAATCAATACTGAAGAACAGTGGTCAGTCCCAAACTCTAGTTCATGCAGTATTTTCTAGTAACAGGGATGGGCAGGAACCTGCAGGGGATATCCTGTTCCAACGGGCCCTGGAAGGAGGGATCCTGATTTCTTAGAAGAGAGTCCACCTTCCCCCACTCTCTACTTTCACCCTGCCCCCAGGGCATTGATCATTGCTGCAAAGATCAAGGACAGCAGACCTTCAGTCAGGGTTTCTGTGATTCCAGCCCAGTCTGCCAACCATTGCTCACAGACGGCAACTGCAGGATCAACCTCACTGGGTTCCAAAACTTCAGCCAAAAGTGGTCTGGGACAGTAATACAGTGTCTAACTGAAGTCAAAGTAACGGCCAGCACAGAGGTGTAGCAGGTTAAGCCTCCAACTGCAGGAATGGCATCCCATATAGGTGCTGGTTCAAGTCTTTGTTGCTCCACTTCCCATCCAGCTCTCTTCTATAGCCTGGGAAAGTAAAAGAAGGCGGCCCACGTCCTTGGGCTCCTGCACCCACCTGGGACACTCGGAAGAAGCTTCTGGCTCCTGGCTTCAGATAGGCGCAGCTCCAGCCGTTGTGGCCATCTAGGGAGTGAAGCAGCAGATGGAAGACCTCTCTCTCTCTGCCTCTGCTTCTCTATAACTCTGCCTTTCAAATAAATAAATAATAAATCTTTAAATAAAGAAAAATCAACAAAAACAATGGATCATCAAGGGGCAAATATATCAATGTATGGACCCAAGAAATATGAAAAAACAGAACAAGTGCCTTCAAAGGAACGCAGTAACTCTTTAACATCAGACTGAAGAGATTGCTGAAATACCTGATAAAGAAAGAAAATGAATGATTATAAGGATATTCAAGGAGATATAAGGGAATACAGGCAGATATTTAAATAAAATTAGACAATCGATTCATTATATGAATAAGAAATTCAGCAAAGAGTAAGAGATCTTCAAATAGAATAAACCAGCAGAAGAAAGAATATTTGAGCTTCAAGGCAATTCTTTTGAGATATCTCAGTCAGACCAAAAAAGTAAAAAAAATGAAGAATCCTCTGAGATTTTGATAGCATTAAATAAACTAATTTTTCCATAATGGAAATTCTGAAAGGAGAGAAGAGTAAAGGCACATAAAACCTATTTAGAAAAGTAATAGCTGAAAACCTCTCCAATATGAAGACAGATGTGGAAATCCAACAAAGCTCATATGACCTTAAATGACATGACCACAGGGGCCAGTGCTCATTTGGTTAATCCTCTGGCTGCAGCACTGGCATCCCATATGGATGCCGGGTTCTAGTCCTGGTTGCTCCTCCTCCAGTCCAGCTCTCTGCTGTGGCCTGAGAGGGCAGTGGAGGATGGCCCTGGCACCTGGCTCCTGGTTTTGGATCAGGGCAGCGCCGGCCGTAGTGGCCATTTGGGGAGTGAACCAATGGAAGGAAGACCTTTCTATTTATCTCTCTCTCTCTCTGTGTGTCCATAACTCTACCTGCCAAATTAAAAAAAAAAAAAAGACACGATTATAAAAGATTTTAATGACCATACATTTACAGTCAAACTTTCAAAATACAATTTTAGAATTCTGACATTTGAAGAGAAAATGCCATGTTACTTTAAAGAAAGCCCAATTAGAGAAACAGCAGATTTTTTTGAATAGAAAATCTACAGTTCAGTAGGGAGTGAAATGATACATCCCATGTTCTGAAGGAAAATAACTGTCAATCAAAAATATTTTATTCAGGAGCTGATGTTTTGGCACAGTAGGTTGAGCTGCCTCTTGCAATGCTGGCAGCACACTGGAGTGTCAATTCAAGTCCCGGCTACTGTGCTTTCAATCCTGCTGCCTGCTAATGCACTTGGGAAAACATCAGAGGATAGCCCAAGTATGCTGGCCCCTCCCAACATAGACTGAATACCTAGCTCCTGGGCTCTGCCTGGGTCAGCCCTGGTTTCTGTGGACATTTTGGAGGGAGTAAACCAACAAATGGACGATTCTCTCTCTATCTCTCTCTCTCTCTCCCTCTCTTTTCTTTCTTTCCTTCTCGCTCTCTCTCTCTGTCTCTCCTCTTTCTTCCCTTCCCTCCTCTTTTCCAACATCCCTCCTGCCATCTCCCTCATTTTGCCTGTCCTATAAATACATATTTTTAAAAAAATGCATTACCTATGGGGCCAACACTCCAGTGCCGGGATCCCATATGGGTGCCAGTTCGAGTCCCTGCTGCTCCACTTCCCATCCAGCTCTCTGCTATGGCCTGGGAAAGCAGTAGAGGATGGCCCAAGTCCTTGGGCCCCTGCACCTGAGTGGGAGTCCTGGAAGATGCTCCTGGTTCCTGGCTTTGGATCAATGCAGCTCCAGCCATTGCAGCCAATTGGAGAGTAAACCAGCAAATGGAGGACCTCTCTCTCTCTGCCTCTCCATCTCTCTCTGTGCAACTCTGACTTTCAAGTAAATAAATAAATCTTAAAAAAATACTTTACCTATTGAAAATAATTTACATAAATTAAGCACCAATACTTTCTAAGACAAGCAAAAACTGAAGCTGCAGGAATTCATTATCAGATGAACTTATAAAATATCCCTAGGAGTGTTCTACATACAGTAACAAAAAGAAATGTAGCATCATGAAAATATGTGAAAATGCAAAATCCACTAGAAAAGTAACAAACTATCTTCAATAAAACAAAAGAAATTTGAAAGAGAAAAATTAAAGAATAAAGTCAATAAAATCAATAATTTTGAATATAAATGGACTAAATTACCAAACTAAAAGATGCAGACTAGATGAATGGATTAAAAAAGGAAGTATGCGGCCAGCGCCGCGGCTCACTAGGCTAATCCTCCGCTTAGCGGCGCCGGCACACCGGGTTCTAGTCCCGGTTGGGGCACCGGATTCTGTCCCGGTTGCCCCTCTTCCAGCCCAGCTCTCTGCTGTGGCCAGGGAGTGCAGTGGAGGATGGCCCAGGTGCTTGGGCCCTGCACCCCATGGGAGACCAGGATAAGCACCTGGCTCCTGGCTCCTGCCATCGGATCAGCGCGGTGCGCTGGCCGCGGCGGCCATTGGAGGGTGAACCAACGGCAAAAGGAAGACCTTTCTCTCTGTCTCTCTCTCTCACTGTCCACTCTGCCTGTCAAAAAAAAAAAAAAAAAAAGGAAGTATGCAGCTAAGGAGGGGGAGAGCATAGAGCAGAATGTGGAAGTTGGTGAAGCAGAACCCTAATGTTCTGAACTGAGAGCCTCTTACTGACATTGAGCCTAGGAGAGATGCCTGAGTGTGATCTCCTCAATAAACAACCTCTTTATCTATTTGGTCCTGCTGCAAGCAAGTCTTTTTATCTTAAAATCTTAGACAGCATAGAAAGACTGGGCATCACGTGTTAATGCATGATTTGAAGAACCTTGTTGCAGTCTCTACTCCTATTTGCAAATTAACAAGCCCAGAAAGGTTTGAAGCATTCTTTCATTTATGAGAATAAACATTCCACTTACTAAGAACAAAAGTGTGACGCTAGTAACTGACTTTCATATATAAAATATAATATTTGAAACTATGAAAAGATATGTTGTGGTCATGGTGTGCCTTATATCTGTGATATTCAGACCCTATGAATATTGATGTAATCATTAGTAATATCAAATCCATTTTAGGGCAAGCCAATTACAAAGTAATTATGTCTGAAATTGCACTATCTTGGCAGTCATTTCTGTTTACCTTTTTACTTCGATCTAGAATATATTCATGAAAAGTCTCATAATCAGTTTCATCTTCTGGAAGTCGTCCCACAACCACAATGACATTTAAATACTAATCTGTATTTTTAATGAATTTACCAATTAAAGAGAAAATAGATTCAATGATATGCTGCTGATAAAAAGTCACATCAAGAATAAAGACATAAACATACTGAAAGTGAAAAGTTGGAAGAGATATTCCATGCAAATGAAAGTGAAAAGTGAACAGGATTAGCTATAGTTATAACAGAAAAAGTAAATTTTAAGACAAAAACTAAAAAGGGACAAACAAGTTCATGACATATTCATCAAGGGATCAATTTGACAAGAACATACGATGTTTATAAATGTTTTATGAAGCAAACATTATTAGATCTAAAGAGAGATAGGATGCCATACAACAATAGTGAGGGACTTCAACAGCCTACTTTCATCAATAGATAAATCATTTATACAAAAAGTAAACAAAGAAATAGCAGAGTTAAACAACACTATAGATCAAATGAACCTAGAAGACATTCAAAGAGCATTCCTACTACCAGATGAAGAGTATACATACGTTTCAACAGCACTTGGAACATTCCCAAGGATTGATCATATATTAGGTCACAAAATAAGTCTGAATAAATTCAAAGAAATCAAAGTCATATTATGTATCTTCTCTAGCCACAGTGCAATAAAATTAGACCACAAAAGAAACTCTATGTACTTTAAAGATACATAGAGATGGAATAACATGCTCCTGAATGAAAATTTGTTCATTGAAAAACCCAAAGTGAAATTACAAACAAATTTCCTTTTTGGATAGGCGTTTAGTGCCACAGTTAACACATACTTGTTAGGATGCTCCATCCATGCCAAAGTACATGAGGCTGAATCTCTGATCTGCTAGCTCTCAGTTATTGCCCTACTAATGCACACTTGGTAAACAGCTGGTGATGGCTCAAGTGGTTGAGTTCCTAGATCCCAGGCTTTTGGAGAATGGAGAATAAATCAGTGCATGAAAGCTCTGTATCTACCTGTTTTCTTTCTTCGTGTGTGTGTGTGTGTCTGTGTGTTTTAAAATGATAGTAAAAAATTTCTTGATAGTAATAAAAATAGAAAACTAACCTACCACACTTATGGGATACAGAAAAAGCAGTACTAAAGGGGAAGTTTATAGCAGTATGTGCCCACATCAATTTAAACAAAAACCAGAAAATATCAAATAAACAACCTTATAATGAATTTGGAGGACCTAGAAAAACAAGAATATACCAAAGATAAGTTAGTAACAGGAAATGCATAATAAAAATTAAAGCAGAAATAAACCAATAGAAACTAAGAAAATGATAGCAAGGACAATTAAAGAGTTGCTTTTATTTCTCTCTATTTTTTGAGATAATATTTTTATTTAAACTATAGTCAGAGGCTTGATGCTTAACTAAATAAAGAGTTCAACATATAAAAAGTTGATAGTTCAGTCAGAACATAGACAAGATCTATAAGCAATAATCAAATGAAAATATGTTCTACTTCATTCCTATGAAGTAAATTTTAAAATAGACATTAAAAATGTACTAGCATATGATTCTTAGCTATTTTTCGACAAAGATTTAAAATAACATTGACAAAATACTGTATTCAGCACAAAAATGATACACACATACATTTCTCTCTTTTCATTTTTGTTTTTTTTTTGGTAATTTAAAAAATTTTAAATGCTAGAAATAAGGTAGAACATGAAGTATCTATCATTTACCATTTTGTGTCTGACTTATTTTACTCAATACAATGCCATCCTGTTGCAACCATTTGGATGCAAATGACAAAATTTCATCCTTTTTAATAGCAAAATGATATTCCACTGTACCTGTATACCACATTTTCTTTATCCATTCATTTTATGATGGACACTTTGGTTGGTTCCATATTTTGGCTATTGTGAATGATGCTCCTATAAACATGGTGGTATTTCTTTCATACAATGTGTTCTTTTCTTTTGGGTATATAGCTGTTTGTGGATTAGTGGATTACATGGCCAGTCAATTTTTAGTGTTTAAAGAAATCTCAGAGCAGTTTAAGCTGCCACCTGGGATGCTGGCATCCCATATAAGTGCCAGTTGGAGTCCTGGTTGCTCCATTTCCAATTCAGCTCCCTGCTAATGTGCCTGGGAAATCATCAGAAACTGGTGCAAATACTTGAACCCTTGCACTCATGTGGGAGCCCCCTCCTGGCTCAGCCCTGGCAATTGTGGGCATTTTGACAACTAGAGGATGGAAGCTCTCTCGTTCTCTCACTCTTTCTTTCTCTCTCTCTGACTCTGCCTTTCAAATAAATGAATAAATCTTCAAGAAAGAAATGCATGTATTAGAAAAATAAAGGACATATTTATAAATACAAGTATGATCTGACCAATGCATAAAAAGGGAATGATTATCGTTTCACTGTTTTGTATTAATACAGCATAAAACAAATTAATGTACCAACTTATACTAAGAATGACCTTGATTTTGCCTATAGCCTCAAGTCATTTTATTCCATGCTGCTGATATGCTTTTCCATAGAATCTATGATCCTGTGTACATATTTACTCTAAGCTTAAAGGGTATGCCCTCTTGCAGGTTGAACTTTCAAATATGGTCTCAGTAGTTTTTTACCAAGAGTTGAAACCTATTGACCTGCCCCTTGAACGCTGTCATGTCTTTGTGATAGTCTCAAGTCATACAGCAAAAGAAACGATGATATGTGATGGCAGGGGAACTGTACCCCAACAATCTTCTGACTTCAGACACTTAAGAAAGTCAGAGCAAGAACTTCAAAATAAGCCCAGCCTCCAAACCAAGAGAAAAGCAAAAGTTTGCTATAGTTCAAACTCATCATTTTGGAGTGGTTTGTTATACAGCAATAGATAACTGGAACAACATATACAACTTTATGCAAGCCATTGATAATCATATAGAATCAGATATGGAAGTAGTCATTCACACAAGTAGCTGTGTTTGAAATTCTTCTGATGTGCAAGTTCAAAATGCAGGTTCCTGAACATCATAATCAGAGAATTATGTTTCAAAAATTGTTTATTTAAAAATTACAGGAAAGGGACCAACAGATATCTTCTATCTGCTGGTTCACTATCCAAATGGCCAAAACAGCCAAGTCTGGACCAGGCTAAAAGCCAGAATCAGGAACTCCATCCTGGTCTCCCACATGGGTGGCAAGGCCTCAAATACATCAACCATCTTCAACTGCCTTCCCAGGTACATCAGGTCTTAAACTGTCCCTGCAACACGACATGACAGTGTCACAGAAGCAACATAATCCACTGCACTGTATCACTGTCTCTGAGAGGTATTTATTGTTTTGGCATTTATTTTGTACTGGGAAAACACATGCAAGATTTGCATTGTGATCTGTAAAAAGCATACGAGTATGTAGTATTAATTGCATTCATAGTTCTCTGCAACCAATATATAACTCCAGGAATCTTTCATCACACTAAAGAGGAATTTCATACCCATTAAAAAGCAACTGAAAATAATAATTCTGCATTCTGTTTTCCTACAGATTTCTGCATTCTAGATATTTTAGATTTTTGAAGTATTTTGTTGAGTGGTGGTTTTTTAAAGATTTATTTATTTGTTCGAAAGGCAGAGTTAGTGGCAGAGGCAGAAAGAGAGAAGAGAGAGAGAGAGAGAGAGAGAATAAGCATGCTTCCATCCACTGCTTTATTCCCCAGATGGCCAAAAGAGCCAGGGCTGTGTCAGGCTAAAGCCAAGAACCAGGAGCTTCATCTAGGCCTCCCATGATGGTGGCAGGTGCCCAAACACTTGAGTCATCTGCTGCTGCTTTTCCTAGGCCATTAACAGGAAGCTGGATCATAAGTGCATCAGCTAGGACTAGAACCAGAGCACATGTTGGATGGCAGCCTCACAGGCAGCACCTTTATCAGCTAAACCACATGAGCCCCAGCCTAGTGATTTATATGCATATCAGTACCTGTTAGCTGATAGGCATCTTAGAATCAGTACTACACTATGTACAGTTAGAAAGTTCTCTTCAGTTCAACATAATCTAATCTAGAGTTCAGTGCCAATTATATTGATTTCACTTTATATTCTGTGTCTAAATGTTCATTTTCCTTTCCACTTTGCACAGTAGGCCTCCCTTATCCACACTTTCACATTCCACAATTTCTTTTTTCTTTAAAAGATTTATTTATTTATTTTAAAGTCAGAGTTACACAGAGAGAGGAGAGGGAGGGAGGGAGAGAGAGAGAGTTTTCCATCTGATGGTCCACTTCCCAATTGGCTGTAACGGCCAGAGCTGTGCCAATCCGAAGCCAGGAGCCAGGAGCCTCCTCCAGGTCTCCCACGTGGGTGCAGGGGCCCAAGGACCAGGGCCATCTTCTACTGCTTTTCCAGGCCACAGCAGAGAGCTGGCTCAGAAGTGGAGTGGCTGAGTCTTGACTGGCATCCATATGGGATGCTGGCACTTCATGCTCCCTGCTCCACAGCTCCGGTGCCTCTACAATTTCAGTTACTTTCAGTAAATAATGGTCCAAAAGTATCCGATGGAAAATGCCAAATAAACATTTCATATATTTTAAGTTGTGCGTAGTTTTATTTAAAAAAAAAAACAACTCTACGTTTACTTATTTATTTTAGAGGCAGGGAGCAGAGAGAGAAAGACAGCTCTCATACTCTGATTCACTCCCCAAATGCCTAAGAGCAGTGGTTCACACAGGTTGGGAGCCAGGAATTCAATTCAGATCTCCAGGTAGAATGCAGAAACTCAGCTACTTGAACCATTAGCCGCTGTGCCCCAGGTATACCTTAACAGGAAGCTCGGATCAGAAGTGGAGCTAGGACTCGAACCCAGGAGTTCTGAGATGGGATACCAGCATCTTGATGGGCATATTAACTGCTAGGCCAAAAGTTGGCCCAAATGTGCCCAGTTTTGATGACTGTGAAGAAATCCCACACCATCTACTCCACTTCATTTGGGATGTAAATCACCTCTTTGTCCAGCATATTATCAGGTATACAGTACCTTCCTGTTAGGCACGTAGCAGCCATGTAGGTTGTCAGATTGATTTTTTTTTTATTGGAGTTCTTGTGTTCAAGTAACCCTCATCAGTAGCCTAACACAGTTTCACAATGCCTTTGTCATTCACCTCACTTTACCTCATTATGTAAGCATTGTTATCTCACATCATCACAGAGGAGGAGTGACTTCATGCAACACAGAAAATTCAGTAGCCTGAGTTTCCTCATGCATCACACAGTAATAAAAAGTACCTATATTACAGAATAATCATGAGGTTAATATGTAGATTCAAGTACAAAGAATATGATAATGAATGGTACTAATCTGACACATCCTTGAACTTGGCATTCTGCACATATTATCTTAATTTATCTTCAAGCTTTAAATAAACATACACACATATTTCTAATTTAGAGGTGAAGACACTGATCTGAGCCCCTAATGATAACTGCAGCATGTCGTCCTGAATAAGTTCTGGTGGAAGTCTTTTGCTCTAAGAGGAAGCAGTAGGTGGAAAAGTTGTGTTCAAAAAGAGACACTGTGAATAAAGAGCATGAGGGAGCAGGGCTCTGTGACATGCTCATTCTTATCATTTTGCTCCTGAGGGATCTTATTTGCTGAAGGCAACGTATGAGATGCAAGCACATTGACAAGTTCTGAAATAAGGTGAATAAACATCATAAGTTTTAATAAAATTCAGGGTAACTTTGCAGTCATTTGAAGTCACTTTTGTGATTGAAGTCACCTTCATCTTGATTCCTGAAATATGCCATCTTATTATGACAGAAAAATAGGAATTTGTTTTCTCACCTTTTTAAAATGAGTGCAGGATAATCACTTCTAACATCTCTACTTGCTATTAAATGCTTTCATTGCTCATTAAGTATTTGACTCAGGGATTTCTTTCACTCCTAAAATAATTTTACCCTTTTAACAACAATGTCGTGTGTTTTTATTTTCCTTTTGAAATAACTGAAAAAGTATAAGTCTCAAATTTTGTTGGCTCTAACTTTATTTTTTAAATAATCACTTCTTCAAGGTTGTTTGGTGAAGTTTTAGGTTTACAAAGCAATTCGAACTGTTGAGTGGATACTATAGAGTATCACATACACACCCTGCTCCCACTCCCACTTCTGGTACCAAGCCTTCCCTATTCATTGACATCGGTGTGGTAAATTTGTTACAATTAATGAACCTATGTTGATGCATCAGTGTTAACAAAGCCCATGAGCATTGAAATTCACTTTTTTTTTGTAATACAGTTATATTTGTTTTAAAAAACACATGATGCATACATGCAAAACGCACTGTCCTACAGAATATTTCCACCCTCCTTAAAGATTCTCTGTGGATGTAGGCTCATGTGCCTTCATATTTCATGTTAAAAACACCAAAGTTGGGGCCAGTGCTGTGGTGCACTGGATTAATCCTCCGCCTGCATCCCATATGGGCGCTGGTTCGAGTCCCAGCTGTTCCACTTCTGATCCAGCTCTCTGCTATGGCCTGGGAAAGCAGTGGAAGATGGCCCAAGTGCTTGGATCCCTGCACCTGCATGGGAGACCTGGAAGAAGCTCCTGGCTCCTGGCTTCAGATTGGTGAAGCTCCGGCCATTTGGAGAGTGAACCAGCAGATGGAAGACCTCTCTCTCCGTCTCTCCCTCTCACTGTCTGTAACTCTTTCAAATAAAAAACAAACAAACAAAGATTCCCTGTGCTTCACCACTTCATTTCTTTCCTCTCCCCTTGAGGCCTGACATCAAAGTCTTTTTACTGTTTGTATAGTTTCGCCTTTTCCAAAATGCCTATGGTTGGAGCCATACAATATCCTGCATTTCCTCAATGGCTTCTTTTTCTTAGTAACACGTATTTAAATTTCTTCCATGTATTTTTGTATTTTAATGGTTTCTTTTTTATTGTTATATAATATTCCATTGTATGGTTGTATTACAGCTTGTTTATGCATTCATCTACTGAAGGGCATCTTGGTTTCTCGAGTTTCAAACTGGATGAGCATGAATGCTGGACTGTATGTGTAGGCTAACATACTGTCAAAATTAATGTGCTCCCAAATATATTTACCATTTTGATTCCCACATTCAATAAAACTTCCTACTACTACCCATTTGGCATTATCAACTTTTTTAAAATTTTAGCCATTTTTTTTAAACTTTTATTTAATGAATATAAATTTCCAAAGTACGACTTATGGATTACAATGGCTTCCCCCCCATACCGTCCTTCCCACCCACAACCCTCCCCTTTCCCACTCCCTCTCCCCTTCCATTCACATCAAGATTCATTTTCGATTATCTTAATATACAGAAGATCAGCTTAGTATACATTAAGTATGGATTTCAACAGTATGCTCCCACACAGAAACATAAAGTGAAAAATAATAGATGATTTTTTTTAAATGATGATGAAATCAGAGCAGACCTATTGTCATGTTTAATCCCAGTGAGAGTCAAGTTGGGAATTGATAATTTCTTTTTTTTTTTTTACAGAGGATCAGTTTAGTATGCATTAAGTAAGGATTTCAACAGTTTGCACCCCCATAGAAACACAAAGTGAAATATATTGTTTGAGTACTCGTTATAGCATTAAATCTCAATGTACAGCACACTAAGGACAGAGATCCTACATGAGGACTAAGTGCACAGTGACTCCTGTTGTTGACTTTACCAATTGACACTCCTGTCTATGGCATCAGTAATCTCCCTATGCTCCAGTCATGAGTTTCCAAGGCTATGGAAGCCCTCTGAGTTCTCCGACTCTTATCTTGTTTAGACAAGGTCATAGTCAAAGTGGAGGTTCTCTCCTCCCTTCAGAGAAAGGTACCTCCTTCTTTGATGACCTGTTCTTTCCACTGGGATCTCACTCGCAGAGATCTTTTGCCAGAGTGTCTTGGCTTTCCATGCCTGAAATACTCTCATGAGCTTTTCAGCCAGCTCCGAGTGCCTTTAGGGCTGATTCTGAGGCCAGAGTGCTATTTAGGACATCTGCCATTCTATGAGTCTGCTAAGTATCTCACTTCCCATGTTGGAGCACTCTCCCCTTTATTTACTCCATCTGTTAGCATTAGCAGGTACTAGACTTGTCTATGTGCTCCCTTTGACTCCCAGTCCCTCCACCATGACCAACTGTGAACTGAAATTGATCACCTGGAACAGTGAGATGGCATTGGTACATGCCACCTCGATGGGATTGAATTGGAATCCCCTGGTATGCTTCCAACTCCACCACTTGGGGCAAGTCAGCCTGAGCATGTCCCAAATTATACATCTCTTCCCTCTCCCATTCCCACTCCCATGTTCAACAGGGATCACATTTCAGTTAATTTTCAACACTTAAGAATAACTGTGCATCAATTACAGAACTCAACCAGTCATATTAAGTAGAACTGATAAAAAAACTACTAAGAGGGATAATGTATTAAGTTGTTCATTAACAGTCAGGGCTATGCTGATCAAGCCACCGTTTCCCATAGTGTCCACCTCACTGCAACAGGTTTCCCTCTTGGTGTTCAGTCAGTCGTCACCGATCAGGGAGAACATATGGTATTTGTCCCTTTGGGACTGGCTTATTTCACTCAGCATGATGTGTTCCAGATTGCTCCATTTTGTTGCAAATGACTGGATTTCATTGTTTCTTACTGCGGTATAGTATTCTAAAGAGTACATATCCCATAATTTCTTTATGCAGTCTATCATTGATGGGCATTTAGGTTGGTTCCAGGTCTTAGCTATTGTGAATTGAGCTGCAATAAACATTAGGGTGCAGACCTCTTTTTTGTTTGCCAATTTAAATTCCTTTGGGTAAATTCCAAGGAGTGGGATGGCTGGGTCGAACGGTAGGGTTATCTTCAGGTTTCTGAGGAATCTCCAGACTGACTTCCTTAGTGGCTTGACCAGTTTGCATTCCCACCAACAGTGGGTTAGTGTCCCTTTTCCCCACATCCTCGCCAGCATCTGTTGTTGGTAGATTTCTGCATGTGAGCCATTCTAACCGGGGTGAGGTGAAACCTCATTATGGTTTTGATTTGCATTTCCCTGATTGCTAGTGATCCTGAACATTTTTTAATGTGTCTATTTCCCATTTGGATTTCCTCTTTTGAAAAATGTCTATTGAGGTCCTTGGCCCATCTCTTAAGTGGGTTGTTGGTTTTGATCTTGTGGAGTTCCTTGATCTCTTTGTAGATTCTGGTTATTAACCCTTTATCTGTTGCATAGTTTGCAAATATTTTTTCCCATTCTGTCGGTTGTCTCTTCACTCTCCTGACTGTTTCTTTTGCAGTACAGAAACTTCTCAATTTGATGCAATCCCAATAGTTGATTTTGGCTTTGACTGCCTGTGCCTCCCGGGTCTTTTCCAGAAATTCTTTGCCTATGCCAATATCTTGAAGGGTTTCTCCAATGTTCTCTAGTAACTTGATGGTGTCAGGTCATAGATTTAGGTCTTTAATCCATGTTGAGTGGATTTTTGTGTAAGGTGTAAAGTAGGGGTCTTGCTTCATGCTTCTGCACGTGGAAATCCAATTTTCCCAGCACCATTTATTGAATAGACTGTCCTTGCTCCAGGAATTAGTTTCAGATCCTTGATCAAATATAAGTTGGCTGTAGATGTTTGGGTTGATTTCTGGTGTTTCAATTCTGTTCCATTGGTCTATCCATCTGTTTCTGTACCAGTACCATGCTGTTTTGATTACAACTGCCCTGTAGTATGTCCTGAAATCTGGTATTGTGATGCCTCCAGCTTTGTTTTTGTTGTACAAGATTGCTTTAGCTATTCGAGGTCTCTTGTGCCTCTATATAAATTTCAGCACCATTTTTTCCAGATCTGAGAAGAAGGTCTTCGGTATCTTGATTGGTATTGCATTGAATCTGTAAATTGCTTTTGGGAGAATGGACATTTTGATGATATTGATTCTTCCAATCCCTGAGCATGGAAGATTTTTCCATTTCTTGGTATCCTCTTCTATTTCTTTCTTTAAGCTTTTGTAATTTTCATTGTAGAGATCTTTAACGTCTTTGGTTAAGTTTATTCCAAGGTATTTGATTGTTTTTGTAGCTATTGTGAATGGGATTGATCTTAGAAGTTCTTCCTCAGCCATGGCATTGTCTGTGTATACAAAGGCTGTTGATTTTTGTGCATTGATTTTATACCCTGCTACTTTGCCAAACTCTTCTATGAGTTCCAATAGTCTCTTAGTAGAGTTCTTTGGGTCCCCTAAATACAGAATCATGTCATCTGCAAAGAGGGATAGTTTGAGTTCTTCCTTCCCAATTTGTATCCCTTTAATTTCTTTTTCTTGCCTAATAGCTCTGGCTAGAACCTCCAGAATTATATTGAATAGCAGTGGTGAGAGTGGGCATCCCTGTCTGGTACCAGATCTCAGTGGAAATGCTTCCAACTTTTCCCCATTCAATAGGATGTTGGCTGTGGGTTTTTCATAGATTGCTTTGATTGTATTGAGGAATGTTCCTTCCAAACCCTGTTTGCTTATAGTTTTCATCATGAACGGGTGTTGTATTTTATCAAATGCTTTCTCGGCATCTATTGAGATAATCATATGGTTTTTCTTCTGCAGTCTGTTAATGTGGTGTATCACATTGATTGTCTTGCGCACATTAAACCATCCCTGCATACCAGGGATAAATCCCACTTGGTCTGGGTGGATGATCTTTCTGATGTGTTGTTGCATTCTATTGGCGAGAATTTTATTGAGGATTTTTGCATCTATGTTCATCAGGGATATTGGTCTGTAATTCTCTTTCAGTGCTGCATCTTTGTACCAAGAAATATACTAGTTTACAATTCTCAAATTATATCAAACTTTACATCGCTTTTTTGAGGTGCCTGCTTATATATTTGGTCTATTTTATTTTTTGATTTCTTTTTTTTTAATTTTTAACTTTTATTTAATGAATACAAATTTCCAAAGTACAGCTTATGGATTACAATGTCTTCCCCCAATAACTTCCCTCCCACCCGAAACCCTCCCCTCCCACTCCCTCTCCCCTTCCATTCACTTGAGGATTCATTTTTGATTCTCTTTATATACAGAAGATCAGTTTAGCATACATTAAGTAAAGATTTCGATAGTTTGCACCCACACAGAAACATACAGTGAAAAATACTGTTTGAGTACTAGTTAGAGCATTAAATCTCAATATACAGCACACTAAGGACAGAGATCCTACATGAGGACTAAGTGCACAGTGACTCCTGTTGTTGACTTAACAAATTGACACTCCTGTCTATGGCATCAGTAATCACCCTAGGCTCTTGTCATGAGCTGCCAGGGCTATGGAAGCCCCCTGAGTTCACTGACTCTGATCATATTTAGACAAGTTTGTAGTCAAAGTGGAAGTTCTCTCCTCCCTATTTGGTCTATTTTAAAATTTGGATTATTTGTTTTCTTATTGTTGTACATTGAGTTGTTTTTTTTTTTACATTTATGGATATAAGTCCTTTATCAATTTAGGGTTTTCAACGTGCTTGTATTTTTCTTGCAACTTTTGACTTTGATTCGTTTAGCAATATCTTCAGCAGTTTTAAAATTAAGTCCAACTTATTTTTTTTTCTTTCAGTGATCATGCTTTGATAATATATCTAAAAATCATCCTAAATCCCACACAGGTTATATTAATTATTCAATGCTGTCTTCTAGCAGTTCAATAATTATGTATCTTACACTCAGGTATAAATCTTTTTGAGCTATATGTTGTAAAATGTGTAAGCCTGGTGCTGGTGTGGCATACGGCACTGTCTGCAATGACACCAGCATCCCACATGGGCACCACTCTGTGTCCTATTGTTCTTCCCATCCAGCTCCCTGCTAATTGCCTGGAAGTGCAGCTGAAGATGGTGTCAGGCCACCCACATGAGAGACCAAGAGCCCCTGACTCCTAGCTCCTAGCTTTAGCCTGACCCAGACCTGGCTGTTGCAGTCATCTAGGTAGAGAACCAGCAGATGAAACATCTCTGTCTCTCTCACTCTCTTCCTCTCTCTGTAACTATGCCTTTCAATTAAATAAATTTTTTAAATAAATGTATATAGTCCATGCTTGGAGTTGTTGGGTATACATGAGATTATTTGATTATTCCAGCATCATTTGTTGAAAAGATTATTCTTCCTTCACTTGCCTTGGTTATTTGTCACTAATCAGTTGTGTGGGTTAGATCTGGGCTACATATTATGTCCAGATGATTGATTTATCAATTCTTTTGCCAATCTATACTCTCTTGATTAACAGTTTTACAATAATTTGTTCCAGGAGTCTTTTTATTTTATTTTGCCAATTCTTTGAAATTTGCCACATAGACAATCATGTTAGGCACAAGCAGGTGCTATATTTCTTTCCCAAGTATGTATAATTTTCATTTCTTCTTCTCTTTCTAATTGCATAAGGTAACTCTTTCTGTGCAATAATGAAAAGAAGTGGTAAGGGGAAGTTTATGTCTTTTTTCTGATTTTTAGGGGAAGCATTCTTTTTTTCTCCAGCACATGTGAGGTTACCTGTATTTTTTTTTTTTTTTTTGTATGTGCTCATTATCAAGTTAGGAAGTTACCTTTAATTTGTTGAGGGCTTTTCATGAATAGACACTGCAGTTTTGTCAAATATTTTTTCTTCATGTGTTAATGTGATGGCAGCTTTTTTTTTTCTTGTATCAATTCAGGTAATGAGTTCCATTAACTGAATTTTGAATGCTGAAGCAGTCTTATATGCACAAAGTACATCATCCTGGATGTATTCTTTTTTAAAAAAAACTTTTATTCAGCAAATATAAATTTCAAAAGTAAAGTTTATGGATTACGATGGCTTCCCCCCCCCATAACTTCCCGCCCACTCGCACCCCTCCCATCTCCCACTCCCTCTCCCATTCCATTCACATCAAGATTCATTTTCGATTATCTTTATATACAGAAGATCAATTTAGTATATATTAAGTAAAGATTTCATCAGTTTGCACCCACACAGAAACACAAAGTGTAAAATACTGTTTTGGTACTAGTTATAGCATTACTTCACATTGGAAAACACATTAAGGACAGATCCCACATGAGAAGTAAGTACACAGTGACTCCTGTTGTTGACTTAACAATTTGACGCTCTTGTTGATGGCGTCAGTAATCTCTCTAGGCTCTTGTCATGAGTTGCCAAGGCTATGGAAGCCTTTTGAGTTCGCTGACTTTGATCTTATTCCGAAAGGGTCATAGTCAAAGTGGAAGTTCTCTCCTCCCTTCAGAGAAAGGTACCTCCTTCTTTGATGGCCCCATTCTTTCCACTGGGATCTCACTCACAGAGATCTTTCATTTAGGCCTTCTTTTTTTTTTCCAGAGTGTCTTGGCTTTCCATGGCTAAAATACTCTCATGGGCTCTTCAGCCAGATCCGAATGCCTTAAGGGCTGATTCTGAGGCCAGAGTGCTATTTAGGACATCTTTTGCTTGTATCTTTGGGTTATATCTGCTAATATTTTTGAGAATTTTTGCAATTATATTTATTAAAGATACTGGTTAGCAGTTTTCTTTTCTTATAATGTTTGTATTTTGATATTAGAACTGGCATACACAGAGTATACAAGGAAGTAGTCTCAGTTTTTCCTTTTTCTGGAAAACATTGTGGAGAATAGGAATAATTTTTTCTTAAATGTTTGGTGGAGCTCAACAGTGAAAATCTCTGGGCACAATATTTTCTTTTCTCAATAGTTTGTAAATAATTGATTAATTTTTAGTAGATATAGGCCTATTTATATTTTTTTTAAGATTTCATTTATTTATCTGAGAGGTAGAGTTACAAACAGTGAGAGGGAGAGACAGAGAGAAAGGTCTTCCATCCATTGGTTCACTCCCCAAATGGCCACAATGGCTGGAGCTGCGCCAATCCAAAGCCAGGAGCCAGGAGCTTCTTCTGGATCTCGCTTGCAGGTCCAGGGGCCCAAGGACTTGAGCTATCTTCTACTGCTTTCCCAAGCCATAGCAGAGAGCTGGATTGGAAGAGGAGCAGCTGACGCTGCAGGTGGAGGATTAACCTACTGCGCCACCGTGACAGCCCCAGCCTATTTATATTTTCAACATCTCTCTGTGTGAATTTTAGAAATTTGTGTCTTTAAAGGAATTTATCAAGGGCCAGCATTATGGCCTAATATATTAAGTTGCCACCAATAATAATGGTATCCCATAAGGACACTGGTTCTAGTCCAGGCTGCTCCACTTCTGATCCAGCTCACTGCTAATGTGCCTGGGAAAACAGCAGAAGATGCCCCAAGTGCTTAAGCCACTGAACTCATGTGGGAGATCCAGATAAAGCTCCTGGTTAGGTGGGTCTGGACTGCCACAGCCTTGGCCACTGTGGCCATCTGGGGAGTGAACTGGTGTATGGAATATCTCTCCTTTGTTCTCTTTTTTGTAATTGCATTTCAAGTAAATAAAATGAATGGGTTTTTTTTTTTAAAGGAATTTAATTTTTTATCAAATTAGTGGACACTGAGTTGTTCATTATCTTCTACCTGCAGACCCTGAAATGTATGGATGAAGTCCCAGTCTTGTCATGCCTACGAGAGGCTTCTGTTCTATCCCTATCTCCTAGCTTCAATGCCAGACTGATCCCAGCCATGGCATTTATTTGGGGGCATGAACCAACAAATGAGATCTCTCTCTCTCTCTCTCTCTCTCTCTCTCTCTCCCTCTCTCTCCTATCTTTCTGTCAAACAAATCTTAAAAATTTTAAAAATCCATTAAGGTGTGCTTGATCAATCATACTGTGGCCTATCCTAATAAATCTTCCTTCTGACTTAAGAATAGGGTGACTCCTGCTTTTATTGGATGAGGTAGTCTATAAATGTTACTTATATACAACTGATTGATTCAACCAAATCTTATTATTTTTCCTCCCCTTGGATATGTTAATTTCTGATGAAGGAATGTTACAAATATCTAAACTTAGTTATAAATTTGTTGCTTGTGGCAGTTTTATCAAATTTTGGCCTCATGTATTTTGTTACTCTGGTGTTAGAAAAATACACATTATATGTGTTCAGACAACTGAAACCTTTATTATTGTGCAACTCTTTTTGTATTCCTGATAATTTCCTTTCTAATTTGCTTTGTCTGAAGTTAATGTGGCTACTCCATCTATCTGTTGATTAGTGTTAGTATGGTATATATTTATCTAATCTTTTAATACACCTTTGTATATTTAGTATGAATTTCTTTAGACAACATATAGTTGGTTTTAATATGTTTGTCTTATTTACTCTAATAACCTATGTCTTTATTTGCTATATTTAGACTGTTCACATGGAATTTGATCTTTGCTGCAGTCAGATTAATGTTTGCATATTAATAATTGCTTTCTATTCATTGTATTTATTTTTGTTTCTTTTTCATTATTAGTCTTTCCCTTATTTTATGCTTCACCTTGTTTAATTCAGCATTTAATTTATTCTAATTTTTCTCCTCTCATAACAAATCAGTTGTCTTTCTTTTAAAAATGTTTTAAGTATTTTACCCTAGAGTTTGAAGTGTACATTTACAGAGAATCTAACTTGATTTTCAAATAGCACTGCACTACTTCATGGATAGCAAACTAACCTCTAAAAGAGTGTTCCAATCCTTTTGTCTGGTATGTCTGTCTTTCCTTGCACTAATCCTTATGTTCTTAACGCACAATTCATTGTTGTTATCATGGCTTTGAGCAAATACCTATCTATTAGATTAAGTAAAAATGGAAAACTTTATTTTAGCATTATTCCTTGTTCTTCCTTTTTTGTGTCAATGAGAATTTCTGACATATTTGAAATTGTAGTCTCTCCTCTAAATTAATTGTTAGAATGGGATTATAAAAACAATCTTTAGTACTTTTAACTGCTCTTAAATGTTTTGATTACTTGTCAAATGCTCATTTCAAGGTTTATTTAATTCTCTAAATAAATGTTTATCTTTTTATAGCAGTGTTGTACATTCTTATTTTTCTCTTAATTAAGCCAAAAACCATTACTCTGACACTTTGTTTCTTTTCGTTTTATTTTCAAACCCACAGGCAATTTTTCTTTAAGATCTCATGATTAAATATGACAATAGTCTATGAAACTTAAAAAATAAATTATGCATGGTTGACCAAACTGTTGTTAAGAGTAATTGCATTTTAAAAACTTTTCATGCAAGTCTCCTTTATAATTAGATATCTAAATATCAAAATTATATGAACAAGTCTATATAAGTGATTGGTCATCTTTTGAAAATACTAAGCCAGGTCATGCTACATTAATAAATCAGTTTAAGAAAAATCTGGTTGATTATAAGGCTCTTTATTCTCTTACTATTAAAGTAGCCCCTTCCTCACTCCCTAAGCAATTTTTTCCCAATGGCTAATAGTCACCCTAGGATTTTTTTGGAGTATTTGTACACTGGTATGGCTCAACAGGAATGCCTAAACAGAGCATGAACATGAGCAATGGTGTAGGAAGACTAAATATTAAGAGCTCCATTTAATTTTCTAATCACTGGGAGGGCATTTTGCCCTTGGGATGCTTCCTATAGCAGGTCGCAAACCCAAGAACCGTATATAATAGGAGTACTTTGATTTGTCTTGGAGCTGAACTTCTTTTAAGATAAAAATTTTTAACAAGCATAGATACTTTGGATTACATTGATTTTAGCTGCTTTTATTTACTTCTTAAAGTTGAAGGGTATTATGAGAACAAATGGGATAATATTTATTAAAATATTTAAAATACTGTGGAGAAATTTTCTTTTTTCCAACTGTTGTAATGCTGATCATCACTGAGAGACCTCTCTACCATCATTTCTCTGTGTAATGTTGTGAGATAGTAAATAATTCTACATTCAAGTCCCTGTGCCATACTGGGCATACTCTCTTACATGCTGTATCTTATTTTATCTTAATGAGCATGTTGGACCTTTCTGCTTATATACATCCCTAGTTCTTAGCAAATTAGCTGATGTGCTACATAATAGCAGTTGAATTCATTAACATTTGTCAGTATTTTTATTTGACTTATATTTTAGCTGTATTATTTTCATCCTTATAACAGTGATAGAATTTTAGAGATATTAAGTCACACTAAAGATCATTGCAATGATTATTAAGAAAGGATTCAAGTACGAATTCAAATTGCTATCTGTCCCATTCCAAAGTCTGATTTTCCACTAACAAAACTTGTAGATATACTCTTGAATAACTTAAGAATTGTGAATCCTTAGACACAATGGGGAGTAATAATCCTGTAGTTTATATGCTATGTAGTCTGAGACACTAACATGAAAAATATAAAACTAAATAATGAAACTAATGTGCATGTGAGAATAAAGTTGGCTGCTAAAACAAGTAACCTCAACTCATAAGTTGTCAGGAAGAAGCTTCATTTAAAACTCATGTAAATTGTTTTCAAGTTGTTATTTTTGATGGTGGGCAGACAGTATGTTATTCCCCTTAGAGTGTTTCAAAGTCTCAGGATGATGCAGTCTGTGCTACACTTGCTGGTATACTTGGGTACCAGTCCTCCAAGCAGTAGAAGAAGAATTTGGAGGACCACCCACAGGAACTTTACATGGACAAGATATAGTCATTGTGCACGTCAATTCCATTGTTGACAACTCAGTACAATAAGTATAACCAGCTTCTTAGGAGGCTGGAAAATATAGTTTCCATGCCAGAAATACAAGAGAGAAACCTGCTTTAATAAACATGTAGCCAGTTTCTGTCATGTTGATCTGATTACTAATATCCATTTCCCTACCCTCCCTAAAGGACCAACCTCATGGTTCTATTTAAGCACTGCATTAAACTAATTTGGTTCAATTAGTGCTTGCATTTGATATCTTAAGGAACATTCTTTTCCAGTTTTGACCTCAAATTTATGAAATATGAACAGCCAAAACCAATGTCAGGGATCTGGTGCTAATAAGACCTCCTATTTGATATATGTAAAGTCTCACCTCCTGACTGAGAACTCACTCTTTGCTAACATTTGGCTTAGATATACTCCTATAAAATTCATTATATTATGTTTTATCCCTCCTTAGACTAGAAATAATATTTTAATTCGTTTGTGGAATTTGGAAGAAACCAAGTAGTAAAGAAGAAAATTTAGATGCAAAAATGAATGTGTAAGATAAAGAATGCAGACTCTAGCATTCAAAATTCAGGGTGTACAGCTGTTCCTTCCCTAGGGTGTAGATTAAAACAGCAGAGATATTGTCCCATTTTTACACATGGTGTCGCATAGTTTTATAATGTATAAATATAAAATAAGATGGAATCACCTTCTTTGAATTAATTTTAAAGATATTTTACAAGATGACATAATTTACTTCTTCTGTTCACGAATGCATGTAAGAAATGTCATTGTAATTCTAGATTTCAAGCATTATATTTGCTGAACATGTCTTTTTGTGTTTTTGAAGCATGTGGATCAGATGCATAAAATTGCAAACCACCTGAAATTTTATGAGCATTATTTGTTATGTCACACATAAGCTTAAGTGTAACATATTCTAAGACTAGCAGAATGCTTCATAAATGCAAGGAAAATATGTTTGGAAGTTAATTTACAGCTGACATGAGGCTAATACTGAGTAAGAGAGCTGGCATTAGGAATGCTTACAGAGAATCTGTTCTACAATTTCAGTGTTTTTGGAGTGTGTTTCACACTGGAAAGGATTAATTCAAATTGTCTCTTGGTAGAGGAAAAGAACTCTTTCTTAAAAAAAAGATTTTTTTATTATTTATTTGACGGGCAGAGTTACAGAGAGAGAGAGAGAAGGGCAGAGAACGCGAGGTCTTCCATCTGCTGGTTCACTTCCCAAATGGCTGCGATGGCAAGAGCTGGGCCATTCTGAAGCTAGGAGCCAGGAGCATTTGGGCCATCCCCACTGTTTTCCCAGTCCATTAGGGGAGAGCTGGGCTGGAAGTGGAGCAGCCAGGTCTCAAACTGATACCCTTATGAGATGCCAGAGCCACAGGCAGAGGCTTAACTTACTGTGCCACTGCACTGGCCCAGAAAAGAGTCTTAAATGTTGAGACAAGTTAGAATAACTTGTTTGTCTAGTCACCTTCAGAAAACACATTTGTCTTATTTTTAGTTATTCCACTGGTAAGTATTTATAATCTCTGAGTAATGGCACTTAGTGATGAGAATCTGCTAATATTAACTGCTTGTTATTCATCGTAGCCTGTTCAAAACCATGTCATCATTTTCCATTAAATTAAATTTAATGATTGCATTACATATCTGAAGATTAAAGTTTTTAAGACTTGAACTTCTTGCAATTTGTGTGAACATGTAATTTGTATTTTTTTTTTCAATTTTGTAGGAAGAAATGATCCCATACTAATGAGATTCACAAATGCTTAAGTTTTTACAGCTTCATAGAAATCTTTATTCCACTCATGATAGAGATGGAAAAACTGAGTCTCTAAAAAAGTAAGTAAAGGTAAGTAAATTGGATAATAAGAAATGCTAAAGTTATCAATCAAACTCACTTATTTCTGAAGATATAGGCCAGACTTTTAATTCAAAGTGTGACTGATTGAAAATTGATTGAAACTTGAGGGAATATGGATCAAAATTGGGAGACTATAGGTAATAGAGGCTTGTTTACCACTTGTTTGCATCCCTGGGCCCAAATATCATACTCGGCTTGTGCAGAAATTCATAAGAATGATCTTTCTCCCTCTTCTTTACCATCGGAGAGTCAATTTACATTATGAAATTTATAACATTATATAAAAATTATCTCTGTCCCTTTTATTCATTCCAATTCCATTGTTAACAGCTGTTCTGGACAATGCACTAAGATATTGCAGCTGACTTGAGCCCAATAACTTGCTTTACCCAGGAAGTATGAAACAACTTTACAAATGGAGAAGGCCATTTGTACCAAAAGATTTCTATTGAAAAGAGCAGAGAGAAAACGAGAGAGCCCCCAGCAAAGCAACTGGGAGGGGTCTTTTTCAGAAGAAAAAAGCTCCTGAAGGGGTGTGATCTAGGGATTTTGTGCCCACTGGAAAGTTTGTACAAGTTCATTCAAGAAAAGCGTTTTTTGTAGAGTGAGTTCATCCTGCCTTCTTATCTCTCATGTCTCCAATTTGTTGTGACTTTTACGGGACAGAGAATAAATACTGCCTGCTGGGAGGAGTTATTTGTCTTTACCGTACTGCTGAGTCTGGTCACAGACAGCTCCACTGATGTGACCCTCTGGGTAACCTTGCCATCAGTGCCTGCTTTCTCTTGACCAATCAATGATATCTTTTTTAATGTCTTTTTTATTGTCTTAGTCCCTATTTAGCTCAGGTTGGTTTCCTCATCTAGGCTAAGAAAATGTTTTACATTACAGGAGGGGTCCATTTGTTTTTGTCTACTTTTTCTGCCATTTATATAACCATTGTATTGGCTATTTTAACTTAGTATAGGGAGCCAAAATGTAGAAAAAATCAATTAAAATATTTGCTCAATTTTTCCCCTTCCTGGGTTTTGTTCAACAACTTTCCCAAATAGTTTTACAACAGCATGTATTATGTCAAAATTTATATATTGACATTGTATATAAAAACTTTTGATTTTATATTCTTGTAAAATTTGTCTTAAGAGTCTAACTATGTCCATCTATGAATGTTAATTTTCATTGGAGTAATTTTTAATGACAATGTTTTTAAAGATTTCTTCATTTTTATCTGAAAGGTAGAATTACAGAGAGAGGAGCATACAGAAAAGTTTTCCATCTGCTGATTCACACCTAAAATGACCATAACAGCTAGGACTGCACCAAGCTGAAGCCAGGGGCCAGGGATTCCATCCTGGTCTCCTATCGGAGTGACAGAAGTGCAAGAACTTGGGCCAAGTGGACACTTCTGATGCATTCCCAGGTATATTGGCTGGAGCTGGGTCAGTACAGCATCCGGGGGCCGGCACTGTGGTGCAGTGGTTTAACGCCCTAGCCTGAAACACCGACATCCCATATGGATACTGGTTCAAGACCTGGCTGCTCCACTTCTGATCCAGCTTTCTGCTATGGCCTGGGAAGGAAGTGGAAGATGGCCCAAGTCCTTGGGCTCCTGCACCCACATGGGAGACCTGGAAGAAGCTCCTGGCTCCTGGTTTCAGATCGGCACAGCTCAGGCCCTTGTGGCCAATTGGGAAGTGAACCATTGGATAGAAGACCTCTCTCTCTCTCTCTGCCTCTCCTCTTTCTGTGTAACTCTGACTTTCAAGTAAATAAATAAATCTTTAAAAAAAGGAGTACAGCATCCAGTACAGAAACCAGCGCCCATATAGGATGCCCACATTTCAGGTGACAGCTTACCCTTCTGTGCCACAAAACTGACCCCAGTACAGATAATTTTTATGGGATATGTACTCTATAGAATACAATACAGCAGTAATAAAAATGAAATCTGGTCATTTGCAACAAAATGGAGGAATCTGGAAAACACCATGCTGAGTGAATTAAGACAGTCCCAAAGGGACAAATATCATATGTTCTTCCTAATTGGTGACAACTAACCAAGCACCAAAAAGGAAACCTGTTAAAGTGAAATGGACACTATGAAAAACAATGACTTGATCAGCCCTTGTCCTGACTGTTGAGGAACAACTTAATACTTTATCCCTTTTAGTAATTTTTTTGTTCTACTTAATACTATTGGTTGAACTCTTTAATTAACACAAAATTATTCTTAGATGTTTAAATTTAACTGAAAAGTGATCCCTGTTAAATATAAGAGTGGGAATAAGAGAGGCAGGAGATGAACAGTTTGGCACATGCTCAATCGGACTTGCCCCAAACAGTAGAGTTAGAAACATGCCAGGGGATTCCAATTCAATCCCATCAAGGTGGCATGTACCAATGCCATCTCACTAGTTAAAGTGATCAGTTTCAGTTCATAATTCATCACCCTGATAGGTCTAAGAGTCAAAGGGATCACATAAAAAGACTAGTGTCTGCTAATACTAACTGATAGAATTAAAAAGGGAGAGAACGACCCAACATGGGAAGTGGGATATATAGCTGACTCATAGAATGGCAAATGTCCTAAACAGCACTCTGGCCTCAGAATCAGTCCTTAAGGCCTTCGGATCCGGCTAAAAAATCCATGAGAGTATTTCAGGCATGGAAAGCCAAGACACTCTGGCAAAAAAAAAAAAAATATGACCTAAATGAAAGATCTCTGTGAATGAGATCCCAGCGGAAAGAATGGGGCCATCAAAGAAGGACGTACATTTCTCTGAAGGAAGGAGAGAACTTCCACTTTGACTATGGCCTTGCCTAAATAAGATCGGAGTTAGCGAACTCAAGAGGCTTCTGTTCACCGTGGCAGCTCATGACAAGAGCCTCAGGTGATTACTGATGTCATAAATAAGAGTGCCAATTGTTAAATCAACAACAGGAGTCACTGTGCACTTACTCCCCATGTAGGATCTCTGTCCTTAATGTGTTGTACTATGTGAATAAACAGGATAACTAGTACTCAAACAGTACTTTACACTTTGTGTTTCTGTGTGGGTGCAAACTGATGAAATCTTTACTCAATATGTACTAAATTGATCTTCTGTATATAAAGATAATTGAAAATGAATCTTGATGAAGAATGGGATGGGAGAGGGAGCGAGAGATGGAATAGTTGCATATGGGAGGGTGGTTATGGGGAGAAAAAGCCATTATAATCCAAAAGTTGTACTTTAGAAATTTATATTTATTAAATAAAAGTTTAAAAAAAGACTGCATTCCTGATAGGACCCTCAGGTGTTGATCCTCCAGACTGAAGCAATGGGTCTTTTAAATATTGCTTTTACCACAGGCTACCTGTCACCCATGAGTCTATTCACAAGTGTACTCTATACAGGTAAACAATGAAAACCCCAATCCCAGATGGAGGACTAGACCGATGCAGAGAGGTTGAGGCCTCCTGCTGCAATCACAAGTCCTCCAACTAGGAACTAAGGAACTACCTTAACTGATTCAAGAAAAAAGTGATCCAGCCCTATATTAGATTCTTTATGCCCTGTGCAGCATGGTCTTACAGCCAGCATTATGATAGCCCTTGCCTTCTTTTTCAGACAATGGCCTGCTTATTTGACCGTCACCAGTCTGCTATACTTCAGGAAGGGGCAGGCAATCTCTCTTTTGCTCCGGGTAAACATACAGATTCCTACATATTTTGTTTCCCCCAACTCATTCCCCATCACCTAATGAGACATTCGGTATTCTGTTCCTGGAAAGGGATCTAAGCCAGGGCTGCTGTTGGCAGGAGAACATCAAACCACTACAGTGCTTTTTTTATTAAACAAAAGTTTAAAAAATTTTAAAAAGTCCAAAAAAAGTTAGATTTTTAAAGCTATGAGTTATTCCTTTATATTTCCTCTCATTCTATCTTTAATTATTTTATTTTTTGTTAAATCTCCTGAGATCTTAGGTCTAGTGGCAGGCATTAGCTCCACTATAAATCAGGTACAAAACTATCTTTTGTTCTGCAATCCTTATCACCCATATAGAAGTCTATAATGTGTTTCAAAAGACCTTTATCACCTGTGTGAAAATGATTTAATATCTTCACTTAACAACCCTATTTTCCTCTAACATCCACAAAATTACTTTCATACTTTCTTAAACTATTCTAGATCTTCTTCTTTCTTTATCAAACTTTACATCAATGAATTCTAGATCCATCATGTTGTTGAGAATGATGGATTTCAATTTTTTTACCACTGTGTAGTATTCCATAATGTACATATCCCATAATTTCTTTATCCAGTCTTCTGTTGATGGGAATTTTGGTTGATTCCACGTCTTAGCTATTGAAGTAACACCTTGACAGTAGGGACTGCATTTTGGAGCACCTGAGACTACATCTTGAGAAAACACCCCCTCCCCCGGCATGAGGCTCTGGTCTGAAACTATGATCTAAAGCACTCAGACAATAGCAGTCTACTACATCACACTTGGCAAAGTCTATAAATCCCTAGCTTTATTGTTCAAGCTTAAAAACAGATAGGCTGTACCTGGATTAATGTTAAGAGATTGTAATTTGTCTATTGTCAAGATTGTAATTGATAATTGTTTCGCATAAGCCTTAGGTCAGTTTGATCCTAGAAACCAGGTATTCCCCTCCTGATTTTTTTTTTTTCTTTATAAACCTTGTTGCTTTGGGCTTCAGGGTTAAGAGTTCCTCAGGGCATGAGCCTGCTCTCCACTGTGGTCAATAAAGGACTATCAAATTTTATCAATGTGGGTGCTCCTCTGTTTGCATTCGCTCAGGTACAACATTATGAATTGAGCTGCAAATAAACATCATATGTAGTGAAATAAGCCAGTCCCCAAAAGGCAAATGACATATGTTCTCTCTGATCTGTGAGAACTAATAGAGCACTTAAAATGAAATCTGTAAAAGTGAAATTGATATTTCGAGAAGGAAAGATTTAAGGTGCCCTTGTCTTGACTGTAGAGGAACAGTTTTTTTGTTTGTTTGTTTGTTTTCTTTTTTTTTCTTCATAGTATTTTTTGAACTCTTTGCTTAACATGGAGTTAATCATATGAGTATAAATCAATTGAAAATATATCTCAGTAAAAAATAAGAGAGGAAAGAGGAAGTTTGTAACTGTAAAGTATATGGTTCTGCATACATTCCTAAGGACTTACTACTAAGGGTACAGTTTAAAAACTTGTCATGGGACTCCAAATCCCATTAAGTTTGATGGTAAAAATGCCATTTTAATTGTTAAAGTGAACATACTAAGTGTTAAAGTGAACATATAAATAGGATCAAGTGTCTAGTTATAATAATAGAATTAAAAAGGAAAGAATGTTCCAGCGTGGGAAACAGTCCACACAGCAGACTTATAGAATGACAATTGCTTTACGTAACACACTGACCTCAGAATCATCCCTTAAGGCTTCCTGGTCCAGCTGTGTTTTGTGTGTGTGTGTGTGTGTGTATGCAAATTGTTGAAATCCTTACTTAGTATAGAGTTAGTCTTCTGTGTACAAAGTTAAATGAAAATGAATCTTAATGGAGAATGGGACTGGCAAGAGAAGAAGAAGGTGGAGGAGGGGAGGGAGGGTGGGTATGGTAGGAAGAATAGCTACAGTCCTAAAGTTATACTTATAAAATTTTTATTTCTTAAATTTTAAAAAATTTAAAAAATATATAAATAAATAAATAAATTAATTCTTTGTTTTGTTTTCTATAAACATCTTAATTCTACACTACATGGATTACATTTTTATTTTTTAAAGATTTATTTAATGGAGGCCCAGTGGTACAATTGGTGTAAAGATTTACTTATATATTTGAGAGGAAGAGTTACAGACAGAGAAAGGGAAAGATAGAGAGAAAGGTCTTCCATCCACTGATTCACTCTCCAAATGGCTGCATTAGCTAATGCTGGACCAATCTGAAGACAGAAGCCAGGAGCTTCTTTCAGGTCTCCTCCGTGGTTGCAGGTACCTTGGGCCACCTTCTGCTGCTTTCTCACAACACTAGTAGGAATCTGGATAAGAAGTGGAGCATCCAGGAATCAGACCAGTGCCAAATGTGATGCCAGTGTCACAGGCGGAGGCTTAACCTGAGATGCCACAGAGATGAGCCCCATGAATTACTTTTAAATCCTTAGCTTCCTTATTAATTAAAAAAAATCTTAGTTTCGCTCTTTATGATAATTAGAGGAACTCACAAAAAGCAAATTAATAATGACAAAATAATTACTTAGAAATAATTCTTATTGAGGTGCTTTTTGGTGTTTAATTCTATTTTACTACTATACTGGAAATCTAGAGTTATATATGGGTCATACTAAAATCATCAAACATTGAGTATTTTTATTTTAGAATCCAGCTGTTGATGTGTTATATACGACTGCACATATATAGTATTTTTTAAAAAGAATTTAAAATATAAGAGGTTGATTGATAGAATGCTCCAAATTATTTCACATTAATACAAAAACATTTTATTAAACTATTTCTAGATCGCAATGTATTCTAAAATTTCACATAATAGTATACTTGCGATGGACTGGATGTTCTCCAAAGGTTCTGAAATGTAAAATAAATAAGAATATTGAAACTACAAATGAAGACTAAAATGATCTGTATGAGAACATATGAAGTAGGCAATAGCATCATATTCTGATGAATGAGTGAAGAAGGCAAATATTTTTAAATTATTGCTGTTGGCAAGATCATGATGATTACCAAAACAATGCATCAAATTTCAGTCACTGTGATTTGGGCTATAATAAAATCATCCCTTTGTGTAGCAATCATACTACCAACCACCAATTTTTTTAAGCAACACATAAATTGTCTACATTTGAATATTAACTATAGCAATTTATCCAATGTATTATTTGTATGCTAATACTTTTTAATTATTGAGTCAAACAATGCTTCTTGTACTATGTTCAAATTAAAATAAATGATGTTGAATTGGGGTAGAAATGCCTAAAATATTAACAAAAGCAGTCACTAAAATATCCTTAAAAAAGAAAATATTTATATTTCATATGGCTGACTTAAAAATATTATGGAAATAATATGGAAAGTAGAGATGATTAGATTATTCTATAGATTACATATTGTTGGAGTAGTTGTAATCTTAAGTCTTCTCAGGCATGTTCAAATTACCTAAGTGATCTGATTCAAATAACAAAAATATAACTGAATATTGACGTGTCTATTCAAAGCTATTCTACAGGACTACTAAGAAGCATTATCTTTTTTAAAGATTTACTTTTTTATTTGAAAGGTAGAATTACAGTAAGAGAATGTAAGACAATTACATTAAAATAATGAGAGACAGAGAGAAAGACAGCTCTTCTATCCACTGGTTTATTTCCCAAATGGCCACAACAGCCTAGGCAGGGCCAGTCCACAGCCAGGAAGATGAACTCCATCCAGGTCTCCAACTTTGTGATAGAGACCCAAGTAACTTGGACTATCTTCCTCTGCTTTCTCAGGTACGTTAGCAGAAAGTTGGATTGGAAGCAGAGCAGCCAAGACTTCAACTGGTGCTTGTATGAGATGTCAGCATCATAGGCAACAACATAACCTGCTATACCACAGTCTTGGCCCTCTATGAATTTTAGTTTACTTTTTTCTTTCTTGAGCTAACATTGATTATAAGTTTTATATTTAGGGTATGGTTTATTTTGATATGTGCATGCATTAAGTAATAATTTCCCAAATCAAGCTAATTATTATATCCATCAATTCACATAACTATCTTTTCTGTGTGTGAAGTGAGAACATTTAATTTCTACTCTGTAATTTTCAAGTTTACTCTAAATATTACTAACTATAGTCACTATGTTGCATAATAAAGCTTTAGAATATGTTCATCAGGGACTAGCATCATGGCACAGTAGGTTAATCCTCTGCCTGTGACACTGGCATCACATATTGGCATTGGTTTTAGTCCGGCTGCCCCTCTTCCAATCCAGCACTCTACTGTGGCCTGAGAGGGCAACAGAAGATGGCCCAAGTGCTTGGGCCCCTGCACTGCACCTGCATGGGAGACCAGGAAGAAGCACCTGGCTCCTGGCTTTGGATCAGCGCAGCTCTGGCTGCTGTGGCCATTTGTGGAGTGAACCAATGGAAGGAAGACCTTTGTGTCTCTCCCTCTCACTGACTGTGACTCTACCTCTCAAATAAAGAAATAAAAATCTTTTAAAAAAAAGAATATGTTCATCCTGTCCACCTGAAATTTTTACCCTTTGACAAATATCACCTATGACAAACAACCACTACCTACCCTCAAGTCCCTGAAAACCACTATCCTATTCTCTATTTCAAAGAGTTTATAAGCTTTGTCCATTGCACATGTGAGAACAGGTGGTGTTTGTCTCTTTGTGTCTGGTTTAACATAATTTCCTCCAGGTCCATTGTTCTGGGCAAATGACAGGATTTTATTTTTTAAGGCTGAATAGTATTTCATTATATACAAATACTCCTTGACTTACTATTGGGTTACATTCCAATAAACTTATTATAATTTAAGAATCTAATCTGTGAGTTAAGCCAATACTTGTGATGTCAGTATTCCTTATGAGTTTCCATGCCAGACCCAACTGTTCCACTTCTGAGCTAACTCCCTTCTAACACATCTAGTAAGGCAGTAGAATATGGCCCAACTACTTGGGCCCCTGCAACCAAGGTAGGAGACCACAATGGAGTTCCAGATTCCTGGCTTTGGCCTTGTTTAGACCCATCCATTATGGCCATTTGGGGAGTGAGCCAATGGATAAGACATCTCTTTCTCTGTCTCTCCCTCTCTTTATTTCTGTAAATCTGCCATTCAAATAAAGGAGCAATTAAAAAAAGAAATTCACAAGTCAAAATGGGTGTAGTATACCACATTACCAAATATGATAGCTTAACAATATATTACATAGTAGAATGTCAATTGTTTACCTTCATGGTAGCATAGATGACCAGGAACTGTGACACTGTTACTGCCCAGCATCATGAAAGAGTATGATACTGCATGTTGCTAAACCAGGAAAATACCAAAATCAAAATTTGAAATAATGTTTTTATGGAATATGTATCATGTGTGCACCTGATAAAAAGAATATTGCCAGCTGGATTATATGTAAGTCAGATATATATGCTGTTTATAAGAAAACATGTGAAATAAGAAGATCTGTGGGATGGAAATAAGAGGGCATAAAGGTATGTAATACTAACTTCCTAAAAGGCTATGTTGTGTTATTAATATTAGACAAAACAGAACTTTAAGTACATAATATTATGAGAGTCAAAAGGATATTTCATTATAATGAGAAGTTAAGTTCAACAGAAAAACACATATTAATGCCTGAGAGTAGGAAAAGAGAAAATAAACTTCATTATTTAAAGAAGGAACAATGTTTTGTGTAGTAAGGAAATGTTATATAAACTTTAAAAATATTACAAATACATGAATTTAGGAAGATGCCAAATACTCAAATATGAAAAAAAGTTTATATATTTTTATATACAAGAAAAATACTTCAGATAAATTTTAAAAATAGCCTTATAAGGATATCAAGCAATAGAAAATGCCTAGTAATAAATACTGAAGATTATACAAGATCAACTCAGTGAAAAGTAGAAAATATCAATAAGAGAAAGTAAAGAATTAATGAAGGGATATGCTGTGCTGGCATCATTAAGACTTAATATTGTCAACAAATTTGTTTTCCCAAAGGTGGTATATAGATTGAGTGCCTTCCTAATCAAATTGCTAATAGGAATGGTTTGCGGAAAATGTCAGCCAGACTTTAAAATTGGTATAGAAAATTGATGATATAGAATTGCTAACCTAAGAAATGAATTTATGCTAAAGTATATCAAGCTTTTCTAAAAGGACATTAGTGAAGACAGTATTTTATTGGTCAAATATATAGATATATATCAATAGTACAGAACAGAATTGTGAAACAAACTTATACATATATTCAATTACTTGAATTGCAACAAAGATTTCACTGCAAAATCAGTAAACATGGAAAATATGAATAGACATCAGTAATATACTATGTATGCTAATGTAATTACAAATTTATCATATTTTAAACATTCTCAAAGAAACATAATATTCTAATCATGAAATTTAGCTCAGTAACATTTTCTCTAAGAAATGGACATTAAAGACTTACTGTAGAATTAAGAACGTCATTGAAAGATAATGCAAGATTTAAGAAAATGAAAAGTTCAGTCATCTACTGGGAGAAGATATTTAAGTGACATGTATCTTATATGGTCATACCTAGAATATCCTATAAATCAATGAAACAGAAAAAAATGGTTATTTTTAAAGATTATAAATGTTTTAAAAGGCAGAGTTATGTAGAGAGGAAAGAGGGAGAGAGGGAGAGAGGGAGGGAGACAGAGAGAGAGAGAGAGAGCGAGCGAGCGATCCTCCATCTGCTAGTTCATTCCCCAAATAGCTGCAATGGCTAGGGCTGAGCCAGGCCAAATCCAGGAGCCTAGAACTCCATCAGTGTCTCTTACATGGTTGGCAGGGTCCCAAGCTCTTGGATTATCATCCACTGCCTTTCTAGAGTTCATATGAGATGCCAGCATTGCATAGGTGGTTGAACCCCTGCACCACAAATTTGACTCCCAAAAATGTCTTTAAAATGAGACATGGGGCCAGTGTTGTGGGCACACAAAGTTAAGCCATTACTTAGAATTTCGGCATCCCATAGAGGAATACTGATCCAAGCCCAAACTGTTCTGCTTCTGATCTAGCAACCTGCTAATGCACCTGAGAAGACAGCAGAGGACAGCCCAACTACTTGGGTCACTTCCACGCCTATAGAAGATCAAGTCATATTTCCAGGCTCCTAGCATCAGCCCAGACCAGATTCTGCTGTTGCCATTATTTGTGAGTGAACTAGTGGATAGAAGATCTCTCACTCTCCATCTCTCTCTGACACTCTGCCTGTCAAATAAACAAATAAATCTTCAAAAATAAGATAAAATAGAGAACTCTTGGATACACACTAAGGCTAATGACTGGTGAATTTATAGAAGAAATCTTTAATATTATCCCCCAAAGAAGTGCAATCTATAATAGTAATGGTATGCCAAAACATAGCAATGGAAGAAATAAATTTATCTAAGTGTTGGTATTTTGGGGATTCCTAGATGGCAGAATAGGGAAAGACATACTGTGCTGGCTAGGGATACACAGTAAAAAAAGAAATAATAAAAGTGTAAGAAGTGCAGGGAAGAATTAGAGAAAATACGGCAGTGGATGGAAATCCTACAGAAGGAAGAGGACGCCATGAATAACTGTAGAAGGTGTGGACATGAAGCACAAACATGTATACAACAAATGACTGCAGCAACTTAGAGATGGAAGGGAGATCAGACTGCAGAAACTCATGGCGATATAGCCAAAGGAAAAGTGTGGTGTGAGTCCAGTCTGGAGCTAAGGGCTAACGGTTAACTGTGAACCCAGTGGAAGTAAAAGGGGCATGTTTCTCTCACCCCATCCTCCCCACTTCAGCACCTGTCGCTCAGCAGAGAGAGGGTAGATGCCATAATGGGCTTGGGCAGTAGTGGCAGAAGCCTTTGTGCATGTGCACAACAACTGAGTAAGATAGGATGCTGTCTTCTCAGCAAAACTGAGATCAGCTCCAGGAAGAGGGCAACATTTTTGGCCAGTGGCTCTTGAGTATGTGTGTGATACAATATTCTAGAAGAGGGAAAATCCACAGTCTCCGCTGACTGTGAGCCTGGCTGGGAGGATTGAGTGGGGGCTGGGCATCTACGCAGGACTGTGAGGCACTCTCAAAGTCCCAACATACCACAGGCTCTGGGGCTCAAGCCGCCTAGCTGGAGATGGTTCAGGAAAAACTTCCTGTTTGTAGACCTAATAGGCTGACAGGGCAGAGAAGAGCCTCTTCTCCCAGTGACTATGGGAGCCTTGTGTGCTGAGACTGTGGGGACTTGGTGGCTTCTTGAGAGTGTGCAGGGTACTGCTGGCTCTCTTAGAAAATCAGTAGATGAGTTCACATGTGCTCAGGAGACTAAATATTGCTTTCCTAGCTAGATGCCTTAGCAGAAAGCTGGATTGGAAGGGGAACTCTGGGATTCGAATCAATGCTCATACAGGATGCCAGTATTGCAGGAAGCAGCATAACCTGCTTTCCCATGACACCAGCCCATCTTTATGACTTCTTGAAAAAGAGTTGTTATTACCCTGGAAATCATTATTTTTCAAAACACTAGATGATGAGTCTGATGTTAGGAAATGATTTTGCACATGGCAAATGAGATGTATTTCTGAAAAAAAAAATTAATATTTTAAAATTTCATTTATTTACCTGGAAAGCAGAGTGCCTGAAAGAGAGAAAAATAGAGAGGTATGTTCTGTCTGTTGATTAACTCCTAAAATGCCCACAACAGCTAGGACTGGGTCATGCAGGAAGCTAGAACTCCATTCAAGGCTCTCACATGGGTGGCAGGGGCCATCTAAGTGCTTTTTTCCCCGGAGCAATAGCAAGGAGTTGGATTGGAAAGTGGAATACCTGGAACTCAAACTGGTGTTTCTTAACCCATTGTACTACAATGCCCCCAGTGGTCTTCCTGCACAAAAGTATTAGTTAATTAAAGCCATCAATCAAGTGATGAAGCAAAGGAAATTATTTGAGATGGAGAGGTAATGGTAATATAAGTAGTGTTAAGTAAATAAAATGAGCATTTAGAGAAAATTGATTAAAATTACTATAGCAGATTTGTTAAATAATTGACAACAAAGTCACTTGTCTATTGTTTTTCATAGAAGTAATAAAAAACAGCAAAAAACTTGATATTCCATAACTAAATAAAACACACACGTACTTCAGGTTAAGTATTGAGATAATTGTAATTTTCATATGTGCCAATAACCAAATACATATGGGAGAGAACTAATTATTTTGTAGTGATTCTCATCTGAATTCTATCCTTTGATAGCAACACAACTAAGGATAAAGCATTATCCTCTCATTTGTAAAATAAGAATAATAAACGTGGCTCATAAGTGAGGACCAGAAATCAGAATTAAATTAGATAACATAAATATTCTTCTAGCTCCTTACATGTACCTTTGTAAGTACTGTCAGTTAACCAACTAGCTATTTTAATGTTATATGTATTTGGTTGTACTGGCATATGTAGACTAGTGATGTTAATGAATATTTCATATTATTAACTCAGAATTACAGTTATTCACATCCTTTTTAAACTGTAATTATCCCTCTAAAGATACAGCGCTCATCTGTGCTCATCACATTTCGGTGGTGATAAAGGAAAACCAAGAGAGACCTGGTGGAGAAGGCATTGAATGACTGATAAATTTCCTATAGCCCCTGAAGATGAATAATACATAAACAAGACCTTCAAAGATCTCTGTAAGTAGAGTTATTTGGAACTTGTGTAATTTTCTTACATTTACAAAACAATTATATCTAGCTTCCTGGATTTTTGTTTTTATTTTTGTTTCGAACAGAATGGAATGAATGACATACATTATTGAAATCAACATCATATGAAATGCAATTCAAGGCAGCAGGTGCAGTTGGTTCTTATAAAATAGAAATATATTATCCCAATCTATAATAGTGAATGAAAATGATAATAAAACCCAGATATTCACCAAATTATTAAGAACCAAATTGCCTTTTATCATACCTCAAATATTTAGGGAAAGAATCCATTTTGAGAGCACTAAAATGAAAGATTCTTTGTAAAAATGTTAATTGTAGAATTTTTAGAATTTTTAAATTTAAAAATTACCTTGAAGTTAGTTATCTTCCCACTCTTTCCAATTCCTTACCATCCATTTATCCTTACCATTCACTCAAATGTTCTGTCCAAAATGCATCAAAATGTACTCTTAAAAGTCAAACTAGCTTCTAAAACACAATGTATAAAATGTTGTATACTTTTCTTTTCCTTTTTTAAATTAACAGATATATAAAAAATGCACACATTTTTGTATATGATATCTTGTTCCATTTATATATTAGGTAATATTAAATAACAGTAAATATATTTTCCTTTCAAGAATTTAGCATTTCTTTAATGTAAGTACATCCAAAATTCTATCTTCTAGAGTTTTGTTAAATAGAGAAATGGGGGCCAGAGCTTTGGCATAGTGGGTAGCCTGCAGTTCAGGCATTGCAAAGGGGCACCAGTACCTGTTCTAGCTACTCCATTTCCCATCCAGCTCTTTGCTTATGGCCTGGGAAAGCAGTGAAAGATGGCCCAAGTGCTTGAGTGCCTGTACTCAACATTGGAGACTGGAAGAAACTCCAAGCTCCTGGCTTAAGATCAGCCATTACAGCCATTGCAGCCATTTGGGGAGTGAACCAGTGGATGGATGACCTCTCTCTGCCTCTGCCTTTCAAATAAATAAATATTTTTAAAAATAAATAAATAGCATATGAATAATACCTTTAGTCACCAGAATGTGTAGCAGAATGCCAAAAACTTCCTACTCCTACCTGTCAACCTTGCCACATACCTTCCTTCCAACTTCCCTTCCCAGTCTCTGGTAACCACCACTGTATTTTTAAATCCTATGAGATCACCTATTTTTAAGATGCCACATATCAGTGACATCATGTGGTACTTGTCTTTCTGCATTGACTTTTTTTTTTCACTTAGCATAATGACCTCCAATCCCACACATGTTATTGCAAATAACAAAATTTCATCCTTTTATGATGGAGTGATATCTCATTGTGTATATGTACCTTATTTTCTTTACTCATTCATCTTTGGAAGGACACTTACGTTGTGTCCACGTCTTTCTGCTATTATGAATAGTGCTGCAATAAATATGGGCATTCAGATGGGTAACAAATAGGTTTCATTTCCCTTGGATATACACTTGGGAATTGCTGGATCATACAGAATCTCTACTTTTAGCTTTTCTGAGAAAGCTCCATACTATTTTCCAAAATGGCTGTACTATGTACATCCCCACCAATAGAGTACTAGGGTTCCCTTTTTTCCCACATTCATGCTAACAGTAGCTATCATTTGTCTTTTTGATCGCAACCAATCATACTGCAGTGAGGCAATTAGAAATCTGTGTGAATATGAATCCTTATATCAGTTTTAACTAAATTAATCAACCTGTCTTTCCCTAATACTTTCCTTTCATTGTTTGTTTTGCCATTTGGTAGCCTGGTTCTTAAACTACTTCTAAGATGGCAGTGAAAGAAGGCTTATGCTTAGTGCTGTTTCTCACTAATCACGGCTGACCCTAATTCTCTGTTGTTTTCACCCATTCTCTTCCCTTGAGGTGTATTATCACAATTTTATTAATCTTTTTATCCAGATGACACCGGAAGTCCTCTTCTCTCAAACTTTATGATCTTAATTATCCTACAGTTAATTGATAAAAACATTCATGTATTCAAAATACTTCCTTGAGAATTTACTAGAGAAAAATAGTAAAGAAATTTTTGATTTTATGAAGTATTTCCAGCTTCAGTTAATTATTTGAGGAAAAGAAAAAGAGTGGAAGAAATATAATGCAATTGACAGATGGGTGTATGGATAGGGGAAGGTATAAATTTGAAAAAAAAAATAGTAAAAATACTGCAAATTCCATAGTTTTAAGTCTCAAGATCTTGACATATTTTTCTTACTTCACAGTAAGAAACATTCTCAACTTCTTGTATTATATGATAAGTTACTAAATCTTTGCATCTCTTTCAAATCTTATATCTAGCCTTGCTGTTTGATGCACACCCACTGCAACTCCATATTTATAGGCTTAAAAATGTCTATATGTCTATAAGTAAGGTTAATAATGTACCATAAGCCGGTGCCACAGCTCACTAGGCTAATCCTCCACCTTGCGGCGCCGGCACACCGGGTTCTAGTCCCGGTTGGGGTGCCGGATTTTGTCCCGGTTGCCCTTCTTCCAGGCCAGCTCTCTGCTGTGGCCAGGGAGTGCAATGGAGGATGGCCCAAGTGCTTGGGCCCTGCACCCCATGGGAGACCAGGAGAAGCACCTGGCTCCTGCCATCGGATCAGCGTGGTGCACCTGCAGCAGCGCGCTGGCCGCGGTGGCCATTGGAGGGTGAACCAACGGCAAAGGAAGAGCTTTCTCTCTCTCTTTCTCTCTCTCACTGTCCACTCTGCCTCTTAAAAAAATAATGTACCATAGCCACAAAAGCAACCCCTGCTGAATTTCCTATTCCCATTGTATTGGTCAGTTTATTTAATCACCTGCAATATGGTGTATATGGTATTGGCCTTACAGAGAAGCAAATAGCTTCATATTATTTCTTGCAACTGAAACATAATTTTGTGTTAATTTGTTATTGGCAATGAATAATTATATATATTTATGGGGTACATTGTGATGTTCCCTATATGTTGAACAAATACTGTGCAAGCTAATTAACATATCCATCACTTCACAGGCATTCTTTTTATGGTAAGGGCATTAAAAATCTGTTGTTTAAGCAGTTTAGAAATTTGCAATCCATTATGACTAATTGTGGTCATCACACAGAACAACAGACAGCTAAAATTATTCTTCTAATCTAACTGGAACTTTGAACCATTCGAACATCTCTCCTTTCACCATTTTTCCCCTCTAGCCCCAGCCTCCAGCAAATACCCTTCTACTTTCTTCTTATAAGATGGAGAATTTTAGATTCCCCCTATAAAGGAGAGCCTACAGTATTTAACTTTCTGTGCCCGACTTACTATCTTGTTATATAAACTCAGAGAATGCCAGAGTAGATGTTTAATGGTTAAGATGCCCACATGCCACATTAAAGTGCTTGAGTTCAATTCCCAGCTCCAGTTCCTAAGTCCTGTTTCCCACAGCGGCAGATCCTGGAAAACAGCAGTAATCACTCAAGTACTAGGTTCCTGTCACCCACATGGCAGACCTGGGTTGAGTTTCCAGCTCCTGGCTCCAAACATGTCTTAGTCTGCACAGTTGCAGGCATTTAGGAAATGAACAAACAATATGGGCTCTCCTTGCCAGTATGTCTGCTCTGCCTTCCTGATCAAGAAAAAAAGAGGAATTATACACTTCTCCCTAAAGAGCAATAATCATTCTAATTGCATGGTCAATTCCTCCCTCTAATTAGCCTTTCAAAGGGTGTATTTCACTTGCTCTGAACCACTAAACTTTGAAGATTCTTTAAAATATTTTGCAAAACCATATTTTATTATGACTTGGATTGACTCATATTTTACTACTCAACAGAGAAATCCCTTTAAAACTGTTGTGTAACAGGACTTCCTGCCTTTCTTGTTGCTTGATGTTTAAAATTTACATGTTCTTACCATATTCTATGTGGTTTGCCTTTATTTACTCACATGACTCTTAACAACAACATAATGCAGTACATTTCATTATCTTTACAATTATACTATTGGCTCAAGTTTATACAGCTAACAAGTGATGAAATCAGGATTTGACCAAGCTCAGGCTGATCCTCTCTAGTGTCTATGCCTGTAAACATTACTTACATCCAAGTTCTATGTTTTCATCGCCATTTTGTAATTTTTAGGCTTAAAATAGGTAACTAAAGTATGGAAAAGTAATGCAAGTGTTATGAGCAGGCAGACACATGACAATTTGTGTCTATTTCTGATGAAGTATCACAGCATGACCATGTCAATATTTTACCTCCCCTAAGAGCTGCTTGCCCCTTCTACACTCCCCATAAAGTTTCCCAGAGATGCCTTGTCTGGACAGAGTGATGCCTGTCGCCTTAGCTCTCCTCTTGCCAATGCTGCACTCCCAGTTCTGTAAGGTGTAGGAAACCTAGACCTTTGACAGAATTTTGCTTTATACTTCAAAATTTTGTTATTGGCTTACTGATTACAACATTTGAATTCTAATCTAGAAAAAGACTTTAAAGCTACATTGTGCTATCAATCTTATGATTTGTTTTTACATGCTGTAATATGGACACTGTCCAAAGCCCTGAGTTCACTTCCCTTTTCTTTCTTCTTGCAAATTAACTTTGTATTTCACTAAAAGTTTGCTTGTTTGTTTGGCTTTTTTTTTATTTTTTAGGATTGAGCATGACACAAATTTTGATGTAAAGCAAGAAGATGGGATAAAACAGTATTCTACATCTTTTTTTAGCTTAATTTTGATTTTCATCTTCCAAAATACCTAAGTCCACAGCTTATTGCTTGATAATCATTTAGTTGAGTCTAAAATAGAATATTGCCATCATTTGGTTAATTTTGATTAAAGAGTTAGGGCTTCCTGCCAAGTTGATTAACTCTACATGAGGGAAGATAAGTAAAGGATATCTATTTTTAAGATTTTATTTATTTATTTGAAAGGCAGAGTTATAGAGATAGAGAGAGACAGAGAAAGATCTTCCATCTGCTGATTTACTCCTCAAATGGCTACAATGGCAGGGATTGGGCCAGGCCAAAATCAGGAGTCAGAAGCTTCTTCCAGGTCTCTTACATGGGTACAGGGGCCCAAGGACCTGGACCATTTTCTGTTGATTTCCCTGGCCTTCAGCAGGGAAGTGGATTGGAAGTGGAGCAGCCAGACTTGAACTGGTGCTCATACGTGATGCAAGTTTCACAGCTGGCAGCTTAACCTGCTATGCTATAACACCAGCCTTGTAAATGGTGTCTTTAAGAATGAATGTGTTTAGGTCTGGGTGGATGATCTTTCTGATGTGCTGTTGCATTCTATTGGCCAGAATTTTATTGAGGATTTTTGTGCCTATGTTCATCAGGGCTGAAGAGCCCATGAGAGTATTTTAGGCATGGAAAGCCAAGACACTCTGGAAAAAGAAAAGAAAAAAAAAAGAAAACCTAAATGAAAGATCTCTGTGAGTGAGATCCTAGTGGAAAGAATGGACCATCAAAGAAGGAGGTACTTTTTTCTGAAGGGAAGAGAGAACTTCTACTTTGACTATGACCTTGTCTAAATAAGATCGGAGTCGGTGAACTCAAAATGCTTCCATAGCCTTGGCAACTCATGACAAGAGCCTAGGGTGATTACTGATACCATAAACGAGAGTGTCAACTTGTTAAGTCAACAACAGGAGTCACTGTGCACTTACTCCTCATGTAGGATCTCTGTCCTTAACGTGTTGTACATTGTGATTTAATGCTATAACTAGTACTCAAACAGTACTTTACACTTTGTGTTTCTATGTGGGTGCAAGTTGTTGAAATCTTTACTTAATATATGCTAAATTGATCTTCTGTATATAAAGATAATTGAAAATGAATCTTGATGTGAATGGAATGGGAGAGGGAGCAGGAGATGGGAAGGTTGCGGGTGGGAGGGAAGTTATGGGGGAGAAAAAGCCACTGTAATCCATAAGCTGTACTTTAGAAATTTATATTTGTTAAATAAAAGTTTAAAAAAAACAAAACATACAAACAAAAAAAGAATGAATGCATTTTATCTATAGTCTCTCAATTTTAATTGGTATATTAGTTATTCTGAAATTATTATCTGCTACCTCTGGTAATTGTATCATCTCTATATTTGTTAATATTATTGTTTTATCTCTTGATAACCAGCCAGCAATCTTGAGTGTACCTGGTAATTTTTAAATTATGCTTTTCACTACTACTGTAGAGAGACTGAATTATATTGAATTACTCCAAATCAATGATTGGCAACCTTTTTCTTATTGATTCAGATGGCAAATATATTTTTTAAAAGATTTATTTATTTATTTGTAAGTCAGAGTTACACAGAGAGAAGGAGAGACATAGAGAGAGAGATGTCTTCCATCCGCTCCCTAAACTGGCCACAATGGCCAGAGCTGTGCCTATCCAAAGCCAGGAGCTTCCTCCAGGTCTTCCTACGCGATTGCAGGGGCCCAAGGACTTGGGCCACCTTCTACTGTTTTCCCAGACCATAGTGGAGAGCTGGATCGGAAGTGGAGCAGTCAGGTCTCAAACCAGCGCCCATATGAGATGCGGGCACTGCAGGCAGCAGTTTTACCCGCTATGCCGCAGGTTCAGCACTGGCAAATATTTTCGATTTGGAATTTGTACTGTGTCACAACTACTTCCGTCTATTGTTAGAACGTAAATTAGCCACATATTTATGTAAATACATGGTCATGACTGCATTCTTATTAAAGCTAATCACTGAAGTAGGAAGCTAACCCATAGACCAAAGTGTAACAATCCATGCATAAACTCAAGAACGCTGAGTTTGATTATGGCAGGCAGTTAAATTTCAGATAAATAACATTCTTTTAAGGTTTGGTGTTAGTCTGTAGTAGATAGGATTTGTTTTAGCTTTCTGCTTAGACCTGAGTTGTAAGTTTCTTGAAGGGTTTTCCCATTTTCTTAGGGCATGGAGCTAAAATGATATGAAAAGGATGCCCCACATTTACCATGGTCTTTGCACTTTGACTAAACCAGAGATCCAGAGATTCCTAGCTCAGAAGCTATTCTATGCCAAGCCTCCAGGAGCTCACTTAGATGGCTGTATCTGAAGAACTGGGAAGGCAGTTAAGGAAAAACTCTACAAAAGAGTGTAGTAGGGCTTTTTCTTCGTGGTGTTCTTGTCCTGGGCACTGTGGTAGCCCTGAACTCCAATCTTGTTTTCTTCCAAAGTCCTTTCTGCTTTGACTCCACTGTTCTGAGTTTCAGTTAGGAAAGTCAGCAATTTGAAAATCTTGAGAGTTGGACTCAACTTGTGTTTTTCTCCTCTCAAGGATTGCAGCCTTGTGTTTTTTAGTGCTTAAACCTGAAGCTGTTTGTTTTCTATATACTGTCCATTTCTGCATTTGTTATCATGGGAGTGAAATCTGATATTAACTATTCCATCTTGTACAGAACCTGAATTCCAATGATAAGAAGAAAATTATTTAAATATCAGATATTACTATCTTAAAATGAAGTGGATATTTGGGTTTTTGTGAAGTTAGACAGACTTATCAGTTAGGACTGATCACCTGAATTCAATTAGCTACTGACTTCTGATTGAGCTGAATTCTGTTTGAGTTTGAGTTTATTTAGGCTTAGTCTACTTCTGGCTTGGATCCATTCCTAGAATATAACCATAAGTCTAAGGTCAGTTTTTATATGATAACTTGCTGAGATCATCACAGCTTCATTCCAAAGCAGAATCTGAACTTTCCTACTTTCAGTGAGACTTCTGAAAAACAAAACAAAACAAAAAACTAAAGAATTCATTCAATAGCTAGGAGAAACTGAGAAATTACTAAGAAAAATTGAAAGTTTTACTCAAAGTCACTCCTCTAGCTTTCAAAACATTTTTAATTTTTTAAAAATTTATTTATTTGAGATGTAGAGTTACAGACAGAGAGGGGAGACAAAGAGAAAGGTCTTCAATATGGTGGTTCACTCCCCAAATACCACAATGGCTGGAGCTAGACCTATCTGAAGCCAGAAGCCAGGAGCCTCTTCTGTGTCTCCCATGTGGGTGCAGGGACCAAGCACTTAGACCACCTTCTACTGCTTTCCCAGGCCATAACAGAGAGCTGGATCAGAAAAGGAACAGCTGGGACAAGAACCGGCACCCAAATGGGAACCAGCTTCGCAGGTGGAAGCTCAGCCCACTATGCTGCAGCGGTGGCCTCTCAAAAATTATTTAGTAATATTTTGGAAAAGTATGGACATATCTTGGAGTATTACATTTCTAATGATATTTGAGAATGTTCTTAAACACAGAAAAATATATTATTCTATCAAGAAAGAAACCCTATTTGGGTTGCAGTGGAATGGCCTTTGATCTCAATTCAGGGTCTCTCTATCTCTAGAGATATACCTAGATGAATGCACTTACTGTAGCCAATTTTGCCTTGGTTTCTGGGGCAACAAAAATGGCAAGTTTGTACTTCAGCTGAAAAAACACTTTTTCTCTGAATTTGGAAAAATATTCTTCTCCCTATTTGTTAAGAAAAACAAATAGAAGATTTAATGGCATCCATAAAAATAATAAGCCCAAGAGATCTTCAAAATGTTCATGGAAAAGGCATATTTTCCACCAATTTCCAATTTTCTAAACAAGGAAAAATGTGAAGAGGTAAATTGAACTGTTTTTAAGGCTCTGCCGATGTTTAAGCAGAACTACTTTTTATCATAGAAGTTCACAACTAAAATAAAAACAAAACAGAAGGAAGAAAAGCAAAGAAAAACTAAAGCTGTGACAATCATTGGCTATTAAAATATGAAGTTGGGTCTGGCATAGTGGTTAAAGTTGTCTCCTGTGACTCCAGCATCCAATATTGGTGCTGGAGTCCTAGGTACTCCACTTCCGATCCAGCTCCCTGATATTGGCCTGGGAAAAGCTACAGAAGATGGCCAAAGTGCTTGCGCTCTGCCACCCTCATGGGAGGCCCAGATAGACCTCCTGGCTCCTGCCTTCAGCCTGACTTAGCCCTGGCCATTGTAGTCATCTAGGAAGTGAACAAGCAAATGGAAGATCTCCTTCTCTCTCTCTGTCTCTCTGTCTCTCTGTCTCTCTCTCTGTGTGTGTGTGTGTGGGGGGGGGGGTTCCTCTTTCTCTGTAACTCTGACTTTAAGGTAAATAAATATATCATCAAATAAAATAAGTCAAAAAAGTATGAAAATAAGGTTGAGAAAATTTCACTCTTTTAAGTCTAATCTTTTCAACAGTTTAGAGACTTTTAACTAGACTTAAATTAGAAAGAAACTTTCTTATGTTCCATTGACGTGAATATTTTGACAAATTAGAATGGTTTGATAATTCTTGTATCCAAATATCTTTTTTAATTAATTTATTTATTTTAGAGGCAGAGAGAAAAAGAGGGAGAGAGAGAGAGAGAAAGAGAGAGAGAGAGAGGTCTCCCGTCTGCTGGTTCACTCCCCAAATGGCCGCAATGGCCAGACCTGGGCCAATCCAAAACCAGGATTCTGGAGCTTTTTCTGGGTCTCCCAGGTAGGTGACTTCCATTGCTTTCCCAAGCCATAGCAGAGAGCTGGATCAGAAATGGAGCAGCCGGGACTCGAATCAGCACCCAAATGGGATACCAGTACTGCAGGTGGTGGCTTTACCAGCTATGTCACAGCGCCAATCCTTCAATAGCTTTAAGTTTTCCAAAAGTTCATATGTTGAAGTTTTAAGGCACATTGGTTATCATTCCGCCCACAAAATGTTTTCAGGTCATGAGACCATAAAGAGTACTTCCAAAAGTTCATGGAAGATTAAATTAAACTATCAGATTATTGTCAGATATTTGACCTAGAAATAAGACATCTGTGTTCTGTATCTGAGTGGCAGAGTTCTATACCTGTCTCTGTCTCCATCCTCCCACTAACGCAGGATCTGGGGGTGAGGGGTGATGGCTCAAGTAATGGGGTTCCTGTCACCTGTCAATTCGAAAATTGTAGTTTCATCCTCAACCCAGCACTGGCTGTTACAGGCAATTGAGGGAATTAGTTTTTTGTCTCTCTGTATCTCAAATAAGTAGTTTTTTCTTTTTTTTTTCCAAGAAGATAAGCTTTTTTTTGGTTCGAAACCATTCTGAATTCTACACATAGATTTTTCATATTATGCATTATAAATAAACTTTTTCAAAGATCTCTCACATGCAAGGGAGTCTGTGATGGAGATCCCAGTGCCCTGACTTTGGTCTGGCATGAGCCCCTGACCATTTCAGACATGTGGGGACTGAACTCATGGATGGAAGTTCTCTCTCTCTTTTTCTGCCACTCTACCTTTCAAGTAGATCAAAATAGAAAATATTTTTAAAAACTATCTAAAAAATAAAATAAATCAGAATTGTTGAAAGAAGTACAATACACAATTTCTGGGGCTACTTGATGGGACTTTTAGAAAAATTAGATTGATTTAATTGATAGTAATGTGTTTGATCTGTTGTTTTTAAAGGGGTGAGATGGAGAAAGAGAGAAAGAGAGAGGGAAAGAGAGAGAAAGTCTGGAGCCAGGAACCCCATCTGGTCTTCCACAGGGGTGGCAGTGTCTCAAGCACCATTCCCAGGCACATTACAGAGAGCTGGATCAGAACTGGCACAACTGTAACTCAAACCAGCACTCCTATATGGCTTGCTGGCACAACAAGGCATCTTAACCTACTGCACCCAGCACCCAGTTTCAAAGTGATCAGACTTGAGATCCAGGTTTTCCATTGCCTGACATGATATTAGAGACTTGGTGTTATAAAATTATTTGTAAGATGTGTTTGAAGTTTAATATTCTAAGGATAGTTTTTAAAGTATTCTGTGTACATTATTTGAGAATGTTTTGTTTTGCTATAAAGACAAGAAAATAAATGGAATGGATGAAACTTATAAGATGTACTACATGTATGTAAAAAAGTAAGCAGGTAGTTGAAATAATGTAGACAAAATCATTAAACACATCATTGCAGATAAGTAAGTTAATAAATTGTGAAACGTATGAGGCATGAATTAAAGGAAAATGTTAATTTGTGAGACATTTTAAGCAAAGATAAATTAAAGAAATAATGTCTTTGCTGAACAAAGATTAAAAAGGGATGAAATGACCAGAAAGTCCTGCATACTCATGATATATTTACTATTGATGATTCAGTGAATATTCATGAGGTGATAAATTAGTTATCCCATGATGGTAGCCATTACAGTCCTTTGAGATCCCACTTGAGAAATGCAAAGAAAATCCGGAATGGCTCCTAAGAGTACTGGTGACCTCTGGCTGCAGAACAAGCAAAATTATGATTGTGTTTGTCCAAGATATCAAGTATCTGTTTCACCATATTCTGTTTCCTGAGCACTTTTGATCACACCTCAACTCTAGTCCTCAAAACTGCTTTCAACATGCAAGGCTGATGCATCAGAAGGTGAGACAGAACCTAAGAATATTCTATTTTCTCAGTTTCATATATCGCTGACCTTCTGCCAGTGTACCCTATCTTAGGTATATTAATCTACTTCACCTTTTCCCCCTATTTACTACTATGTATTTTAAATTCATTTACTACATTATATAATTCTTTTCCATGACTTCCAATCTGCAACTAGTGTGTGGCATATGGTTGGTGTTCATTCAACTAATTAATGAGTGAATAACTAAATACTTTATATAATTTATCCATTGTAAATTTTTAAAATTATTCCAAGACTAGTTGGTATTTTGAGAGAAATTAATATAGCTACCTGTTGGAAGAAAATTATATAATTCACTCTAGAGAATAATTTGGAAATAGATACATATTTTTAAATTGTCCATGCCATTTTGAATTATGTATTCAATTTAGAGTAAAATAATTAAACTATACAGAAGTTTGCTAACATGGTTATTTATGAAATGTATCAGCATTTTTCTGCATAAATTTATTCAGAAAATATCTCAACTTAAACTTTTACAATTTCATCTTTTTTCAGAGAATTGTAGGATTTCAAGCATTGTTATTTGTTGTTGATCATGCATTGCATAAGCTTTGGCCAATATTTCATAGTAGTGATAATGGAGTTATTTCTGAATTTTTACATCAAGTTGGATACATTTTTTTCCTGAAATAGAGAAGGACTTTTCAATTTTCCTAAACTATAAGACTGTAGGCTATTGATATTAATAATCATGCTCTAGTCCTATTGATTGAAATCAGCATAACAAACTGTAAATACATTTAAAACTAAGCATGCATCTTAAAGTGCTTTTATCAAAAAGATTAATTTCACATATTATAAAGTTTATGGTTCTATGTACTGGAAATCTAAATTGATTATATGTGACATGGTTTTATTATTACTTATTACAACTTTATACAGTTTACAGCTTCTAATTGATTGTACCATGTATCTCAGGTCATTTATATCACTTTATAAAAAATATTTGTCTTTTGTTAATATTCCTTGATTATTCAAAGGTATCATTCTGATTATCTATTAATAAAAAGCAAATTATCCATAACACTAAGGTAAAAAACTACCCGTTTGTTACACCCACACATTCTGAGTCAGAAATTCAGGGCACAGTGTCAATTCTTCTTTCTGCTTCACTACTTCTGAATTCTCAGCTGGGATTGTTATGGGACAAGGGACTCCATGCTAGACTTCCTACAGGTTCTTCCTTCCATAAATGAAATATTTCAAAGGTGAGGGCATAAAAACATGAGAGCAAGATTTACTTGGATCAAATCAAAATGCAAGCTCAAGAACCAAGTCATGCATGAACAACCACAAATGCAAAAAGGCCCCAAACAAGGAAAAAACTTTGACTGTAGAATAATTTCCAACAGTGAAAAAGCTCTCCATAAAGGGAAAAGCCTTGTCAACAAAGTTAAGCTTTCCTTTGTTCCTTCCAAAAGCATAGAGCATTGTGTCTAGGGAGGAGCCCAGCTGAATATTTGATGGGGGAGGGGTCGAGTTAAGGGGCAGGGCTCAAGCTCTGCCTGATTCGATGCCCATTTTCAGAAATATCAGAAGTGTCATAGTATTGGGGCATTATTGAAATGGACATGCCCCACATGAGAATTTTATTATAATGGCATTAAAATGACCTAAATATCATGGGGGAGAGGGTGTTGGAGGGGAAGATATCCTAGAGACATGTTAGATATTTTCAGCTAAGGCTGCTTGAAAGTTTGCAATGCTATGGAACACGGGAGGTCTGCTTGCACCATGCCCAGAAAGGGAGGCCGGGCTTATGCACAAGAAGGGAAGGGAGCCTGGATGGTGTGCAGAAGGGGAATTGTCATGTGTGCTGGGCCAGGTTGTTATATGAGCTGGCTGCAACTGTCCTGGTGTGGGTGAGCTGTGGTTGTCAAAATGTGAATTGCCAGGAGCTGTCAATCAGGGACTTTCACAGGTGCCAGGAGTTGTCAGCATTGGGGAGATTTGACTGGAGCTGTCAATTGTAGATCAGACCCACCCCACAGTAAGGTGAGGTGCTGTCCAGAAGTAGTTTGTCTGGAGTTGTCATATCCATGCTGTCAGACAGGTCAGCAAGGGGCTGTCAGACAGACCTGAGCTTCTCCACTACCTACCTGATGTCCCGCAATAGGATGACTTAACTGGGTGCCTATAATAACTCAAGACAACAGTGGTAACTGGAGCAAACACTTCCAAAATTGTTTCTTTTTTTTTTTTTTTTTTTGAAGAGTTATTTATTTATTTGAGAGGCACAGTAACAGAGAGGGAGAGAGAGAGAAAGAGAGAGAGAGATCATCCACTTGCTGTTTCACTCCCCAAATGGCCACAATGGCTAGTGCTGGGCTGATCTGAAGCCAGACTCTGGGTCTCCTAGGTGGGTGCAGGGACCTAAGCACTTGGACCATCCTCCTCTACTGCTTTCTTAGGTCATAATCAGAGAGATGGTTCAGAAGTGGAGCAGCTGGGACATGAATCACTGCCCTAAAAATGGTTTCTTTACCTACGTGTTCAGAACATGGATTGGGATGAAAAATTGGTTTGGGATAAAGTCTTCAGCCGTGACTCTCAACAGATGCACTTAAACTGCTCTTTCAACAAGTGTAGCATTAGGTCTACATGAAAGTGAGGGCTCCAAGCCTGAGTGGACAAACAGAAACAGCATGGACTTTTCTGAGTTACACTTGCAAGTCACATAGTGTGGCCCTGTGGGACAAAGCAGTGGCAAGTACACCCAGATTCAAAAGAATAACAATGAGAAGGGTGTGAAAACATTTGCTGATAGATTTTTAAATCACCAAAAGCTTAAACAGAAATTCAAAAGAAAGAATATGGTTAATAAAAGTTATGAGAAAAGTATTAATGATTCTTGTTTTCTTCAGAAATTGGGATATGTAGGAGGAAAAAAACTATTTAAGAATCTGTTGCTCATAGAGCAACTGTTTTATGATACTAAGATAAAGAATCATGGGGAAAAAAAACTACACAAAGAAAAAGATAATTATAAATGCAAACAAAAAATTATTTGAGAGATATTATGGTGCACTCCAAGCAACTGTAAATCAAGGCTAATATGGATTATAAAGGCCTAGGAAAAGTGATGATACTGGAAAATGTGCTTTTAAATCTCTCAGACTTAATAATGCCAATGATTAAAGTGACTTTACAGTTAATATGGTACATTATTTGATTTTATGAAATGAAAGGATTGCATGAGATCCTTAAGACTATACTGGGATTTGTGTGGAAAGTCAATGATATTGAGTTCTAGAAAAGGACTCCTAATTTAAGACATACAAGGCCAGAAGTTTGCTATAGATTTAGTTTATAAATGTCTGATTGTGTAGAGGCTTTATTTGGCCATTCTATTTAAGTAAATGTAATTGAAATAACAAGATTATATACATATGATGTGTGAAGGCAGTTTATAGAATTTTACTACTTTAATAAATGATTTTATGCATGGGGAAATAATAAACTAAATGATTATTTAGTGTACAATAACTTTCCTTTTAGAGCAGAATGAATTTACCAAAGGATGTACTTTACACTCTAGCAACATTGTTTCTTTGATGTAGCTAAGATTGTAGACAAGTTTGTTCTGCCAAACCTGTGGAGAGACAGGCCATAGTGATTCAGCCTTGGCAGTAACCTCAAATGCCATTTCTCAGGAACAAATACAAGTATATTAGCACATATTCCTACTTTGCCTAAGATATCTGATGGTAAAGAAAACATAACATATTGAGAACAGTAAACATGCTTCAATGCTCAATTGTGGATTTGTGATAGTAAAGAGAGTGAGATAGGTGTATCATCATCAGGGAAATAGAAATCAAAGCTACAATGAGATACACATCACTCCAGTTAAATTGACCATTATCAACAAGACAAAAGATAAAAAGTGTGGGCAGGGATGCGGAGAAAAGTGAGCCCTTGCACAATGTGGTGGGAATGTAAATTAAAACAGTCACTGAGGAAAAAAGATATGGAAGTATGGAAGTCCCTAAAAAACTAATTATAGAACTACTCTATGATCCTGCAACTCCACTACTGGATATATATCCAAGGGAATGAAATTATTCTATCAAAACTCATGGGAAATCCCATATTTAATGTAGCACTATTCAAAAGTGCCAAGAAATTAAAACAAGCTAATTGTCCATATAAATTAAATGCATCATGGTAGTTACCATAAGCTGTGAAGTGGGGTGAAAAGAGGTATGGGAAAAATTTATTGGTGGGGGGTGGGGTGGGGGTGTAGGTAGCGCTGTGGTGTAGCAGGTAAAGCTGCTGCCTGCAGTGCTAACCACTCATATGGGTGCCTATACAAGTCCCGGCTGCTCCTCTTCTGATCCAGTTCCCTGATATGGACTGGGAAAGCAGTAGAAGATGGCCAGAGTCTTTGGGCCTCTGCATGTGTGTGAGAGACCAAGAAGCTCCTGGCTCCTAGCTTTGGATTAGCCCAGCTCTGACTGTTGTGGTCATTTGGGGAGTGAATGAACAGATGGAAGACCTCTCTCTCTCTCTCTTTCTCTCTCTCTCTCTCTCCATCTCTTCTTCTCTCTGTAACTCTGCCACTCAAATAAATAAATAAATCTTTTAAAAAAAGATAATTAGGAGTAAAACCTCTTGGTTTTCTATTGCTCAATAAAGGTATTATAGAATAAGATTATATTATCTCTCTGAAAAAAACACATTACAAGAAGATTGTTAGAGGTTTGTGTTTTTTTTGTTTTTGTTTTTGTTTTTGTTTTAAGATTTATTTACTTATTTGAAAGGCAGAGAGAGGGAGAGAGATCTTCCATCCACTGGTTCACTCCCCAGTTGGCTGCAACAGCTGAAGCTGTGCCAATCAGAAGGTAAGAACCAGTAGCCTTTTCCAGGTCTCCTACTTGGGTGCAGAAGCCCAAGGACTTGGGCCATCTTGTACTGCTTTCCCAGACCATAGCAGAGAGCTGGATCAGAAGTGGAGTAGCTGGGACTCGAACCAGTGCCCATAAGGGATGCCGAGACTGCAGGTGGCAGCTTTACTCACTACACAACAGCGCTGGACTCCAAGAAAAGATTTTGAACTTTTTATAAAAAAGAAATGCTAAATGCTTAACATGATTGGTTATTATGCACTGTATACATGTATAGAAATATCATTTGAAATTCTATTAAAATATTTCATGTGTTATTCAAAAATAAAATTTTTATAAAGATAGAAATAGCCTTTGCCTGAATACATATATTTTCTCTCTCTTTCTTGTGTGTGTGTGTGTGTGTGTGTGCCATAGCTATGACAAAACAGAGGATAAGAAGAGGAGATCATTATAAATGAAACTTCAAGAGCAAGTGATTGGATGTAAGAGTCTTCAGAAGTGTGATAATGATTTTCAGGAACCATGGTCAGGAGTCCAGCTTAGTTGGTTTCTGGAGAGACTGGCTTACAGATAGCCATCTTCCTTCTGTATCTTTACATGGTCTTTACAAGATACGTGCACAATGGTAAGAGGGAGAAAGACCTCAAATGTCTCTTCTTACAAGGATACTAAGCCTACTGAAACAGGCTCCCAATCCATAGTTGCCACATTTGAAAAGATAACCACAGGGGTAGTTAGGATTCTGAATATTAATTTGGGAGCATAGTAGTATAAAAGTTAATTCCATAAAAGTTGGAGAAATATTTACTGAAGAGGTTATTATTTATAACTTTGCTTCATTTATCTTCCAAGAGCCAATAATTCATGCAAGCCCAAGACTGCATGGTGAATTATTTTAATAAGTAGTGGCTAGCTAGAGATAGATTGCTCTAAAAAGTTTAACAGACAACAATAATACTGGGAGTAGAAGTTATGGGGAAAAACAGGAGAAATTGCTTTAATAGAATTCAAGAATCATAAGATTTCAGAGAAGGAAATAAACAGGAATAGAGTGCTATTGAGATGCCAAGGAAGATAGTTATTATCATTCTGACAGATTATTAAATCTGTTCTGAGTCACTACTTAAAAAACTTGAAAAACAATTTTGAATATTCAGTTTCTTTCTATGCAGGAGTAGATTTGTGACATGCTTATCATTTGAGAAATAACTGACCTACAAATAACTTGGTCATCAGAGTGAATTATCTACTCATTAACTCACCACTCAGAACAAGAGGCTGAGGGATTTTACAAACAAACATATAATCATATACCTAATCATATCTATATGATACACATCTTTTCTTCCAAAATTTAAGTAAGTATGGTTATGCTGAAAATATATATAATGATAGTTTTAGGTTTAATAATAAAATTATTTTAAAGAAGATCTTTTAATATTTTTTGAAAATTTTATTTATTTACTTGAGAGATAGAGTTACAGACAGTGAGAGGAAGAGACAAAGAGAAAGGTTTTCCATCCACTGGTTCATTCCCCAAATGGCCACAATGGCTGGAGCTGAGCTGATCTGAAGCCAGGAGCCAGGAGCTTTTTCCAGGTCTTCCATGGAGGTGCAGGGGCCCAAGGACTTGGGCCGTCTTCTACTGCTTTCCCAAGCCATAGCAGAGAGCTGGATCAGAATTGGAGGAGCCAGGACTTGAATCGGGGCCCATATGGAATGCTGGCCATGCAAGTGGAGGATTAAACCACTTGCCACAGTGCCGGCTGTGGGGAGCAACTGGGAGCAACTCGGACTAGACTAAGTTACTGGAATTAAGACTTATTCTATGCATCTGCTCTCCCACAATATGGCGCTGGGAGAGGAGGAAACAGCTTCTACACAGCTGCCTCCAGTTCAACCAATAAACTGTAGGAGCTGCTCCTGATTGCAGGAGAGCAGCGTACTCAGCGTGTGGGTAGCAGAGTTGGGATTGGTGGAAGAGGACTATAAAGGAGGAGAGAGACAACATGCACCAGGAACATCTAAAGGGAACACCTGAGGAACACCTGTGCAGCCCCCGAGAGAGCCGGCCGGTGGTGTGCCGCTCCCCCATGGAAGTGGGGAAAGTGGCAGGGGGCCCACCCTTCCACGGAGGTGGAGGGACGGTAGCCAACCCAGGAAGAACCAGCAGCGAACCCGGGGAGGGCCGAGCAGACAAGAGAACAGCGCAGGGTCCTGTGACGTTTCTCCACGAAGACGGGGAGCGACATAATGGTGCCGTGACTCAGATATGAAGCCTAGGCAGGGTTTAGTGTCGTTCCTCCATGAAGAGGGGGAGCGACATAATGGTGCCGTGACTCGGATAGGAAACCTAGGAGGGAAGAAGGGGAAAGTGAAAAAATACCGGAGAGAGAGACTAGCAAAGAGCCTAGGGAAAAGCCGGATGGAAAAGGTGCCGGAAGAAGCTATCGAAAGCCTAGGCATAGACTCGGATACGGACTACGGGGGGAAGCTGGGAGAAATCTCTAAGGTTGAAAGCGAAAGTGAAACCTAGAAGAAACTTAGACTCGGATACGGACTGTGGGGAGAAGCCAGGAGAAATGAGAGGGGAATATTGTTGGAAGAAAACTTAGGGAAACATACCGGGTAGAGAAAAATGTTAGGGAGGATGAAGCCGCGGGGGCAGGCCGAGGCGGAGACGTAAGCCAGCTTGGGATTCATCAAGTCAGCCCGGGGAGCAAAAGGTGAAAATCTGGAACCAGAGGCAGATACGTGGGCCGCCAGGTTGGAATCCATCAGATTAGCCCGGGGAGCAAAAGATGGGAAGCCAAACCGTAAGGCGGAAACGTAGGCTACTTTGAATTCGCCAGGTTAGCCCGGGAAACTTAGACTGAATACCGGTGGCGGAAACGTGAGCTAGGCTGTGTGACTCGCGGAAGCCGCCGCGTGCAGAAAGAGCGCGTGGGGTGTGAATAGATAGGGAACGCAGGGCTAGCGCGAAGGCCGTGGTGCGGGCGCGAAGGGCGTGGAGACCGCGGAGAGGGCGCGAAGCCAGGAAGCGGCTCAGAGCCGGAAGCCGCCGCAGGGGAGGCGCCGAGAAGCAGCCTCGGGGCGGGCGCCGGGAAGCCGCGGGGACAAGAGAAACAGAAATTTAGAAGTAAAATGAGAGAAATAGGAATGCTGGCAGATAGAAGTAAAATGGGAGAGATAGGAATGCCCGGAGATAGAGAAATAGACAAAAATAAGGCCTCCCCTCAACATGGCAATGAGAGAGCTTGGATTCGGTCTGCCTGATTAGGACGATAAGCACCTGCGGGCGGCTAGCAGCTTATGCGCCGCAGGTCACCGAAGACAGGCACGAATCAACATCAATAAGTCTCCCCACAATACGGCAATGAGAAGGCTCGGATTCGGTTTGCCTGATTGGTAGGGCTTGTAAGCACCTGCAGGCAGTTCGAGCAGAGCAGAGCATGTGCTGCAGGGCACCGAACACAGGCACGCATCAGCGCCTAAAAACCTCCTCACAACATGGCGAAGAGAGGACCCAGATTCGGTTTGCATGATTGATAGGGCTTGTAAGCACCTGTGGGCAACTCTAGCAAGCAGAGCAGAGTGTGTGCCGTGGGGCACCGAAGACAGGTGCGTATCAACGCCAAAAATAAAAAGAAAGGGGGATCTGTGGGGAGCAACTGGGAGCAACTCGGACTAGACTAAGTTACTGGAATTAAGACTTATTCTATGCATCTGCTCTCCCACAATATGGCGCTGGGAGAGGAGGAAACAGCTTCTACACAGCTGCCTCCAGTTCAACCAATAAACTGTAGGAGCTGCTCCTGATTGCAGGAGAGCAGCGTACTCAGCGTGTGGGTAGCAGAGTTGGGATTGGTGGAAGAGGACCATAAAGGAGGAGAGAGACAACATGCACCAGGAACATCTAAAGGGAACACCTGAGGAACACCTGTGCAGCCCCCGAGAGAGCCGGCCGGTGGTGTGCCGCTCCCCCATGGAAGTGGGGAAAGTGGCTAGGGGGAACCGCCCTTCCACGGAGTTGGAAGGGTTGGCAGCCAACCTGGGAAGAACCAGCAGCAAACCCGGGGAGGGCCGAGCAGACAAAAGAATAGCGCAGGGTTCAGTGTCGTTCCTCCGCGAAGAGGGGGAGCGACAGACGGCCCCTAATAATAAAACTTAATCCCATTCTTTAGATATAACACAAATTTCTCTTTCTGGTTCATACTACACAAGATAAGCAAAAAGAATATTCTACAAGATGAATAAATATAAAAATACTTTTGTAGGAAACCTTAAAAATGACCAAGCTAAAGACAGAAGCTACCACCTAAATGAAAGATCTCCACGAGTGAGATCCCAGGCACGTGGATCCGGCTGAAAAGCCCATGAGAGTATTTCAGGCATGGAAAGCCAAGACACTCTGGGAAAAAAAAAAAAAAAAAAAAAAAACTAAATGAAAGATCTCTGCAAGTGAGATCCCAGTGGAAAGAACAGGTCTTCAAAGAAGGAGGTACCTTTCTCTGAAGGGAGGAGAGAACTTCCACTTTGACCATGGCCTTGTCTGAATATGATCAGAGTCGGTGAACTCAGGGGGCTTCCATAGCCTTGGCAGCTCATGACAAGAGCCTAGGGTGATTACTGAGGCCATAAACAAGAGTGTCAATTTGTTAAGTCAACAACAGGAGTCACTGTGCACTTACTCCTCATGTAGGATCTCTGTCCTTAATGTGCTGTACATTGTGATTTAATGCTCTAACTAGTACTTAAACAGTATTTTTCACTTTATGTTTCTGTGTGGGAGCAAACTGTTGAAATCTTTACTTAATATATGCTAAACTGATCTTTTGTATAGAAAGAGAATTGAAAATGAATCTTGATGTGAATGGAATGGGAGAGGGAGCAGGAGATGGGAGGGTTGTGAGTTGGAGGGACGTTATAGGGGGGAAAAAGCCACTGTAATCCAAAATCTATACTTTGGAAATTTATATTCATTAAATAAAAGTTAAAAATAAAATAAATAAATAAATATAAATTTACAAAGTACAGCCTTTGGATTACTGTGGCTTTTTCCCCCCATAACCTCCTTCCCACCCGCAACCATCCCATCTCCTGCTCCCTCTCCCATCCCATTCACATCAGGATTCATTTTCAATTCTCTTTATATACAGAAGATCAACTTAGCATATATTAAATAAAGATTTCAACAGTTTTCACAGAAACACAAAATGTAAAGTACTGTTTGAGTACTAGTTATAACATTAATTCACATTGGACAACACATTAAGGACAGAGATCCTACATGGGGAGAAAGTACACCGTGACTCCTGTTATTGATTTAACAATTGATACTCTTGTTTATGGCGTCAGTAACCACCCTAGGTTCTTGTCATGAGTTGCAAGGCTATGGAAGCATTTTGAGTTCGCCAACTCTGATCTTATTTAGACAAGGCCACAGTCAAAGTGGAAGTTCTCTCTTCCCTTCAGAGAAAGTTACCTCCTTCTTTGATGGCCTGTTCTTTCCACTGTGATCTCGCTCACAGAGATCTTTCATTTAGGTTTTTTTAGTTTTGGTTGTTTTCTTTTTTTTTTTTTTTTTTCACAGTGTCTTGGCTTTCCATGCCTGAAATACTTTCATGGGCTTTTTAGCCGGATCTGAAGGCCTTAAGGGCTGATTCTGAGGCCAGAGTGCTGTTTAGGACATCAGCCATTCTATGTGTCAGCTATGTATCCTGCTTCCCATGTTGGGTAGTTCTCTCCCTCTTTAATTCTATCAGTTAGTATTAGCAGACACTAGTCTTTTTATGTGATCCCTTTGACTCTTAGACCTATCAGTGGGATCAATTGTGAACTGAAACTGATCACTTTGACTAGTGAGATGGCATTGGTACATGCCACCTTGATGGGATTGAATTGGAATCCCCTGGCACGTTTCTAACTCTACCGTTTGGGGCAAGTCTGACTGAGCATGGGCCAAACTGTACATCTCCTCCCTCTCTTATTGCCACTCTTATATTTAACAGGGATCACTTTTCAGTTATATTTAAACACCTAAGAATAATTGTGTGTTAATTAAAGAGTTCAACCAATAGTATTATTTAGAACAAAAAAAATACTACAAGGCATAAAGTATTGAGTTGTTCCTCGACAGTCAGGACAAGGGTTAATCAAGCCACTGATTCTCATAGTGTCCATTTCACTTTAACAGGTTTCCTTTTTGATGCTTGGTTAGTTGTCACCAATCAGGGAGAACGTCTGATGTTTGTCTCTTTGGGACTGGCTTAATTCACTCAGCATGATGTTTTCCAGTTTCCTCCATTCTGTTGCAAATTACTGGATTTCATTGTTTTTTACTGCTGTATAGTATTCTATAGAGTACACATCCCATCCTAACTCTATTACCTATTATTCACTGTGAACAATATTTTACACGAGCAATGTTGATTTAGAAGGGTAGTGCAGGAAAAATACATGCAATTTATTTATCAGACCAATAAAGTAGCATTTATTAACTTTTAGGCTAGCAAGGTCGACCTACATAATGCTACCACTGTTTTATTACCAACTCTTACCTTGAATGGTGGTAGTAAGTTTGATGTATATTTAAAGGGAAAATTAATTAATTAAGTAATTCTCTTTAAACAATTCAAATAAATACCACCAATATTGAGTCAGAGTGCTAGAATTATGAAAAGAATTCATGGCAAAGAGAAGGTAGAGTTGAATCAATGCTCTTATGCATAATTACATCCAGGATATGCACAATATAGCAAGTGTAGAAGGTAGAAAGAACAAACTAATGCAAAAAATAAAGCAATGAAATGATTGCATGTAGACAAGAGCAGAGTGAGGTTCTAATAGTAGAAGAATGAAGATGCTAGGCTAGCAGTATGAGGGTGAAACACATACTGAGAAACAGAATTATGAATTCATCTCTCTATGAGACAAAAAGACTCTTTCATCATTGTCCACTATTCTTATGCTTCATTTTCACTACTATAGAGATGTACCTCATTTTACTGCATTTCACTTTAAGGTACTTTAGAAATGTTGCAATTTTACATATTGATGGTTTGTAACAACTCAGATTGATCATTTTTTCAAGATGAGGCACTCACTTCATGTTCCTATATCATACTTTTAAGTAATTCTTGCAATACTGTAAACTTTTTCATTATTATATGTGTTATGATGATCTCTGATTTTTGATATTGCTATTGTAATTGTTTTGGTTGTCCATGGACCATGGCGATGTAAGTTGGTAAATTGCATAGACACATGTTGTGACTGTTCCATCAACTGAACTTGCCCCATCTGCTTTTCCTTAGGCCTCTCTAGTCCCATAAACTAAAAAAAAAAAAAAAACAATTTAAAGTAATAATTTTCCAATGGTATCTAAGAGTTCAAGTTAAAGGAAGAGTGATCTACCTCTAATTTTACATCAAAAGCTATAAATAATTAACCTTAGTGAAAAAGGCGTGTTGAAAATCATGCTAGGCCAAAAGTTAAGACTCTAGAGCCAAAGAGTTAGCCAAGTTTCTAATGCAAATTTCTTGAAGGAAATTAAAATTCCTAATCCAATGAGCACATGGATGATTTCTTTTCTTTTCTCTTTCTTCCTTTCTTCCTTTCTTCCTTTCTTCCTTTCTTCCTTTCTTCCTTTCTTCCTTTCTTCCTTCCTTCCTTCCTTCCTTCCTTCCTTCCTTCCTTCCTTCCTTCCTTCCTTCCTTTCTTTCTTTCTTTCTTTCTTTCTTTCTTTCTTTCTTTCTTTCTTTCTTTCTTTCTTCCTTCCTTTCTTTCAGACCGGCAGAGTGGACAGTGAAAGAGAGAGAGAGACAGAGAGAAAGGTCTTCCTTTTCCGTTGGTTCACCCTCCAATGGTCACTGTGGCTGGCGCACCGCGCTGATCTGAAGCCAGGAGCCAGGAGCCAAGTGCGGTCTCCCATGCGGGTGCAGGGCCCAAGCACTTGGGCCATCCTCCACTGCCTTCCCGGGCCACAGCAGAGAGCTGGACTGGAAGAGGAGTAACTGGAACAGAATCTGGCACCCTGACCGGGACTAGAACCCAGTGTGCCGGCACTGCAGGTGGAGGATTAGTCTATTGAGCTGCGGTGCCGGAAGCATTTGGATGATTAAAAAAAGTGGAAAAACTGTAATTCTGGTAGGGAGATGCTTTTTAATAGTCAGGATAAAAGATGAAACCAGCCACAACATTCCTTTAAGCTAAAGCCTAATCCAGGGCAAGGCATGAGCTCTCTTCAATGAATGCTGTGGAAGAAAAGTCATAAATTATAGGTTGGTTCATGAGGCTTAAGGAAACAAGGCACTCTCCAAACAACAGAGTGAAAGGTGAAACAGCATTTTGATGAAGAAGCTTAAGCAAATTTTCCAGAAAGCAGCTACATTAAATAACAGACTTGTGATGTAGGTGAAATAGCTCTGCATTGCGTGAAGATGCTATCTAGTACAAATATCCAGAGGGAGAAGTCAATACCTCACTTAAAAGCTTCTAATGTAATGCAGCTAATGACTTTATATTGAAGCCAATATTCATTTGCATTAAGAAAAACCCAGGGCTCCTAGGAATCATCCTATATATTCTTTGTACTATATAGACTGTATAGATTTAGCCTGTGATTCATAAGTGGAAAAACACAGTCTAAATAAAAATATATCTGTTAAAATGAAAATATATCTGTGCCAGAGCCGTGGCTAACTTGGTTAATCCTCTGCCTATGGCACCAGCATCCCATATGGGCACCGGGTTCTAGTCCCGGTTGTTCCTCTTCCAGTCCAGCTCTCTGCTGTGACCAGGAAGGCAGTGGAGGATGGCCCAAGTGCTTGGTCTCCTACAGCTGTGTGGGAGCCAGGAAGAAGCACCTGGCTCCCGGCTTCAGATTGGCATAGCTCCAGCCATAGCAGCCATTTGGGGGGTGAACCAATCGAAGGAAGACTTTTCTCTCTGTCTCTCTCTCTCTCACTGTCTAACTCTATCTGTGAAATTAAAAAAAAAGGCCGGCGCCGCGGCTCACTAGGCTAATCCTCCGCCTAGCGGCGCCGGCACACCGGGTTCTAGTCCCGGTCGGGGTGCCGGATTCTGTCCCGGTTGCCCCTCTTCCAGGCCAGCCCTCTGCTGTGGCCAGGGAGTGCAGTGGAGGATGGCCCAGGTGCTTGGGCCCTGCACCCCATGGGAGACCAGGAAAAGCACCTGGCTCCTGGCTCCTGCCATCGGATCAGCGCGGTGCGCCGGCCGCAGCGCGCCAGCCGCGGCGGCCATTGGAGGGTGAACCAACGGCAAAAGGAAGACCTTTCTCTCTGTCTCTCTCTCTCTCACTGTCCACTCTGCCTGTCATAAAAAAAAAAAAAAAAAAAAAAAAAAAAAAAGAAAATATATCTACAAGCAACATAATTTGATCCCATTGTTAAGATCTGCTACTCAGAATAAGAACAATAAAAAAATTCCTTTCAAAATACTATTAGTGATTTACAATGCAAATTGTCACCCAGGCATTCTTGTAGGGATTTGCAATGAAATTGTTGTTTTGTGCCTGCTAACACACCATTCATTAACTCAAATGAAGCCCATAAATTAAGTGTAATTTTGATTTTCAATATTATTGTTTAAGAAACACATTTCATAAGGTTAAGCCTTCCTAGGATAGCGATGGATAGTGATTCCTTCTATGGATCTGGATAAAGTAAGTTGAAAATCTTCTGGAAAGTATTCACTATTCTGTCTTCCAATAAGAGAATCTGTGATACATGGGAGGAGATCAAAATATCATCAGTAATAGGAGTATAGAAGATATTGATTACATTCCTCACAGATGACCTGGAGCGGTTGGAGACATCAGCAGACAAAGTAACTGTTGAGGTGGTAAATATAGTAAAACAACTTAAATTAGAAGTGGAGCCTGAAGATGTGATTGAATTGCTGAAATCTCACTAACAAACTTGAATGGAAGATGAGCTGCTTCTCATGTATGAGCAAAGAAAGTGTTTTGAGTTGGAAGCTAGTTTGGAAAAGATTCTCTGTACGTTATCAAATGACAAGTGCTTTAGGATGGTTCATAAACTTAGTTTATAAAGTAGCAGCAGACTTAGAAAGGATTGTCTCCAATTTTGGAAAAAAGTTTTATTATGGATAAAAGGCATCCAAACAGCAACACACATTACAGAGAATCTTTAGGGAAAGAAAGAATTAAATAAGACCAACAGCTTCATTGTTGTCTTATGTAAGCCACTGCAAACTTCAGCAAATGCCATGCTGAAAGGTTCCTCCAGGTCTCCCATGTGGATGCAGGGACCCAAGTACTTGGGCCATCTCCTGATGCCCCCATGGCACATTATCAGGGAGCTCGATAGGAAGTGGAGGAGCTGGGACTCAACAGGAGCCCGTATGGGATGTGGGTGTCCCAGGCAGCAGCTTAAACCACTATGCTGCAATGCCGGCCTCTATATTTTGTTTAAAGCTTCATAGAATTCATTTCTTTGAATTATTTTAAAAATGTTGTTTGTCTTCTGGGTTCATAAAAAGAAATAATAGGCCTAAAGTATCATTTTCAACTCTTGTCACTGAAATGGCTAGAGCTTGGTTAAGTTATTCACCCTCTATTCTTCAATTTCCTCCTACACATTGGATAAAAGTATCTAAAATCTACAGAATACCATGCCATCATATTTAATTAAGTAAAGTGGATAAAGAGCAGAAATGGGAGTCTAACAACTATGTTGCTGCGAAAAAAGTGACATAATTACGGCAACATTTCAGATCCACTTCTCTTTCAAAGGAATATGCTACTTCCTTCCTCTGATTAAGTAGTCCTTGGTTTCCTGTCTTATAACTGAAATGTACATTTACTGCTGAAGTTCTAATTTCACTGTCAGAGTAGATACCTAATCATTTTGAATACTATTTAAAAAATCTAATATCTCTAATTAATTGACTGTAATACTTTTTTTTAGAAAGATTTATTTATTTATTTGAAAGTCAGAGTTACACAGAGAGAGAAGGAGAGGCAGAGAGAGAGGTCTTCCATCCACTGGTTCACTCCCTAGATAGCCACAATGGTCGGAACTGTGCCGATCTGAAGCCAGGAGCCAGGAGCTTCTTCCAGATCTCCCACTTGGGTGAAGGGGCCTAAGGACTTGGGCCATCTTCTACTGCTTTCCCAAGCCACAGCAGAGAGCTGGATCGGAAGTAGGGTATCCGGGATTCGAACCGCTGCCCATATGGGATGCCGGCACTGCAGGTGGTAGCTTTACCCGTTAAACCACAGTGCTGGCCCTGACTGTAATACTTTTATAAAATAAAAAATGACTGATGTTTGCACACTCTATCGATGAGCTATAATAATAAAAACTATTGAGAAAAAGATGGAGATAGATATATAGAAATTTGTATAGATAAAATTGTACTCCACATGATTCTGAAGATAATTTGAGAAGACTATAAAATAAATAGGATTAAAGAAAAATGTAAAATTCAGAAAAAAATAAGTGAAAATAGTAATTATTTTTAATAGAAATGTGCAATTTATTTCCTCAATCCCTTTCGGTATTTTAAAATTGATAACTCATTCCTCAATCACATTCCAACTGTTTGTATAGGCTGCTGATATTTGCAGCACTGCATTCAAGAAATAACATGACATTACAATGAATTCCTTCGATGTTTCATGTACTTTTATATACTTTTTAAAAATATCAACACTAATTTAATTTTGATTCATAAATAAATATTTATTCAGAGAAATAATTTTCTTTTGATTATAAGCCTTGTTACCCCTCCTCCTGTCTCCTGTTTTCCCTGACTATACGTGTGTGTGTGTCTGTGTACATTGTTTTTACTCAATTGTTTTTATTTTATTTGAAAGAGGGACAGAGAGAAAACCTCGATCCACAGGCTCTCTTCCTAAATACCTGCAACAGCTAAGGCTGGTCCATACCAGAGAAATCCAATTCGGGTTTCTCACATGAATGGCAGGGACCCAAATACTTGAGTCATCACCTGCTGCCTCGAAGAATGCCAATTATCACATAGCTGGATTGTGTGTTGAGCTCTGACTTGAACCTAGACCTGCAGTATCAGATGCAGTTATCCCAAGTGGCAACACAGCAGTTGTACCAAGCATCTGACCTATCCTAGTAGATAGATGATAGATAGATAGATGATAGATAGATAGATGATAGATAGATAGATAGATGATAGATAGATAGATAAATGTGGATTCCTTTATGCCTTCTAGACTCTAGAAGCCTGGAAGAGAGATGCTTGTTCCTAAGAAGAATTCATAAAAATGCAACAAATAGCTCAAAGCTTTAAACGCTCTGTTTAAGCTAATACCAGAGAACCAGAGAGCTTACCTGGTGATTGTAACACAACTTTTTCCATCTTGTAAATACAAGACCAGCTTCACTGTGAATCAGATTCAAATTTTCATCGTGTTATTACATAATTACTTATGTTGAACTATTACGGGTTTTAGAGTTCATGTCAGATTCAGGATGGAATGAGTGGGTTTTTGAAATAGGAGCAGCTCAGTGGATTCAGACAAAGCTGAGAATCTGAAAGCTTTTCCTAATGCGGTTGCTTTCTTCCTGTGATCACTCAAGCCAAGATCTAAACACTGTTTCTATATCCTTTCTTTCCCTCTCCTCCCCATCCAATTAAATGCCAACCAGCCCTTTTCATTTCTTTTTTTTTTTTAAGATTTATTTATTTATTTGAAAGGCAGAGTTACAGAGCAAGAAGTAGACACACACGCACACACACACACACACAGAGAGAGAGGGAGAGAGAGAGGTCTTATATCCACTGGTTCATGCAAAAACCAGGGAGGGGCCGTGCTGAAGTTAGGATCGAGGAGCTTCACTTGGGTTTACCGCATGAGTGCAGGGGCCCAAGTACTTGGGCCATCTTCCACTGCTTTTCCCAGGCACATTAGCAGGGAGCTGGGCTGGAAGTAGAGTAGCTGGATCAAAAACCAGCCACCATATGGGTTTCTGGTGTCATAAATGGCGACTTCACCCACTATGCCACAATGCTGGTCCCAGCCCTTTTCATTTCTAACTCTTAAAAATGTTTTATCTTTTTGATTGCCTTTGCCATTAATCCATACATAAATTATTAGTACATACTCCGCTAGGGATGATATTAACTCGCTCTCTCTGTTACCTCCATATTCTATGTTTTGTGTTTTCAGTCTTCTAATTCCAATTCAAAATTCAGTATATTAAATCATCTTAGAGAAAACAGTTGGTGTGGTGCGTGCACTCAGTATGTGATGTGAGCGTGAAGTGTCACATGCCTGGAGCTGTTTACAAGGCAGTGAGTAATTTATTGCTTTGATAACTCTTCAGTTTAGAACAGAGGTTTACATTTTAGTCTTGAGAAGTAGTTATTATAAAGAGAAATAATGCAAATAATCTAAGCAGAGTGTGCTGAAGAGTGAGCTATTAGTGTGACAAAGTTTATTTTAGTATCTTGGTTAGCTTTTATAAATTCTATGTTTGAATCATAATATTCAAGTATAAACAGACTCCATTTAAGAAATGAGAAAACTAAGACTTCGAGAAGTTATTTAAAACAATGTCAAAGACATACAGCTCCTTCATTAGCCAGAGTAAGTGTATCTACATTAGTACTCAGCTAACTATTTTTGGTTGAATTTTCTTTCTTCTGTGCCATTTTCTGTGAATCTAAAATAGTCTAAGTCTGGGGTGGGGAGAAGAAAAATAGCGTTCGCATAAGTACTCAGTTTCTGACATACTTTTTTTTTATGAACTTCACAATGTTGATGTCTCTTGTCTAGGTACCGGAAGGGATCTGCCTCTACACAGTCATGCCTCAGTACCAGCAGGGGACTGGGGATTGCTTCCAGGACCCCATGGACACCAAAACCAGCAGATGCTTCAGCAGTTTATTTCCCATGAACTATATATTTTATTTGTTAAAAAACCTTGATTATATCCATTTCCATAAGACATACACACTTAAAAAGAAATACACAGTAATAGAAAAATGCCTAGTATTTGTGCTTTTCCTAAACGCACAAAACATCTGTTGTACAGTGTTTATTATATGGATGCTACTTATTATTCAAATAGATTAAGCATTTTTGTAACAATTACAGTAAACTAATCAACTTAATATCTGACTCCCCTCAAAATCACATTTGTAGTGTTTAATAAACTATTCCTTACTGTTATTTCCTTCGAATTCCATCTCCACAAAGGTTTTTTCTTCTTGTCCAAAAAAATTAATGTACAGTATTAAAGTTATTAAAGTTTTTCACAGCTTTCACGAACAACTGAATACAAATGATAAATGTTTATATACACACATAAGCTCTACTGCATAATAGAATTTAGCTAATTCATACAGAAGATAATAATTATTAAAAAGCTACTACATTTATTATATGTCCTACTTTATCAGTTAGGTGTACAGTGTTATTTCTATTTTAGAGATGAGAAGTCTAATATTTACATTGGTCAAACAGATGGCCATTGGTCCCTCTGATATTAAATAGTGAAACTGAGAATATATCTGTTTTCAAGAAATCCTATGAATATGTTCATTTGAATATACATACAAATATTATATAATACACTTATTTTTACTTTTGCAATTGCCAATTTATTTTTTTCGTAATTTATATTAAGAACTGCTGTTAGTATAGGTGTATACATTTAAAGCATCAAACTATGTATTCTTTTGTTCTTCAAGATTTTTTTTAACTTTTATTTAATGAATATAAATTTCCAAAGTACGGCTTATGGATTACAATGGCTTCCCCCCCATATCGTCTCTCCCACCTGCATCCCTCCCCGTTCCCACTCCCTCTCCCCTTCCATTCACATGAGGATTCATTTTCGATTCTCTTTATATACAGAAGATCAGTTTAGCATACATTAAGTAAAGATTTCAACAGTTTGCTCCCACACAAACATAAAGTGAAAAATAATAGATGATTTTTTGAATGATGATGAAATCAGATCAGAACTATTGTCATGTTTAATCCCAGCGAGAGTCAAGTTGGGAATTGATAATTTCTTCTTGTTCTTTTTTTTTTTTTTTTACAGAAGATCAGTTTAGTATACATTAAGTAAAGATTTCAACAGTTTGCACCCCCATAGAAACACAAAGCAAAATATACTGTTTGAGTACTCATTATAGCATTAAGTCTCAATGTACAGCACATTAAGGACAGAGATCCTACATGAGGAGTAAGTGCACAGTGACTCCTGTTGTTGACTTTACAAATTGACACTCCTGTTTATGGCATCAGTAATCTCCCTATGCACCAGTCATGAGTTTCCAAGGCTATGGAAGCCCCTTGAGTTCTCCGACTCTTATCTTGTTTAGAGAAGGTCATAGTCAAAGTGGAGGTTCTCTCCTCCCTTCAGAGAAAGGTACCTCCTTCTTTGAAGACCTGTTCTTTCCACTGGGATCTCACTCACAGAGATCTTTCATTTAGGGTTTTTTTTTTTTTCTTTTTTTTTTTTTTTTTGGCCAGAGTGTCTTGGCTTTCCATGCCTGAAATACTCTCATGGGCTTTTCAGCCAGATCCGAATGCCTTTAGGGCTGATTCTGAGGCCAGAGTGCTGTTTAGGACTCCACCATTCTATGAGTCTGCTGAGTATCTCACTTCCCATGTTGGATCACTCTCCCCTTTATTTATTCTATCAGTTAGTATTAGCAGGTACTAGACTTGTTTATGTGCTCCCTTTGACTCTTAGTCCTTTCATTATGATCAATTGTGAACTGAAATTGATCACTTGGACTGGTGAGATGGCATTGGTACATGCCACCTTGATGGGATTAAATTGGAGTCCCCTGGTATGTTTCTAACTCACCATTTGGGGCAAGTCAGCTTGAGCATGTCCCAAGTTGTACATCTCTTCCCTCTCCTATTCCCACTCTTATGTTTAACAGGGATCACATTTCAGTTAAATTTCAACACTTAAGAATAACTGTGTATTAATTACAGAATTAAACCAGTCATATTAAGTAGAACAGACAAAAAAACTACTAAGAGTGATAATGTATTAAGTTGTTCATTAACAGTCAGGGCTATGCTGATCAAGTCACCGTTTCTCATAGTGTCCATTTCACTTCAGGAGGTTTCCTTTTTGGTGTTCAGTCAGCATGATGTGTTCCAGATTCCTCCATCTTGTTGCAAATGACTGGATTTCGTTGTTTCTTACTGCGGTATAGTATTCTAAAGAGTACATATCCCATAATTTCTCTATCCAGTCTACCGTTGATGGGCATTTAGGTTGGTTCCAGGTCTTAGCTATTGTGAATTGAGCTGCAATAATCATTAGGGTGCAGACCGCTTTTTTGTTTGCCAATTTAAATTCCTTTGGGTAAATTCCAAGGAGTGGGATGGCTGGGTCGAACGGTAGGGTTATCTTCAGGTTTCTGAGGTATCTCCAGACTGACTTCCATAGTGGCTTGACCAGTTTGCATTCCCACCAACAGTGGGTTAGTGTCCCTTTTTCCCCACATCCTCGCCAGCATCTGTTGTTGGTAGATTTCTGCATGTGAGCCATTCTAACCGGGGTGAGGTGAAACCTCATTGTGGTTTTGATTTGCATTTCCCTGATTGCTAATGACCTTGAACATTTTTTCATGTGTCTGTTGGCCATTTGGATTTCCTCTTTTGAAAAATGTCTATTGAGGTCCTTGGCCCATCTCTTAATTGGGTTGTTGGTTTTGTTTTTGTGGAGTTCCTTGATCTCTTTGTAGATTCTGGTTATTAACCCTTTATCTGTTGCATAGTTTGCAAATATTTTTTCCCATTCTGTCGGTTGTCTCTTCACTCTCCTGGCTGTTTCTTTTGCAGTACAGAAACTTCTCAGTTTGATGCAATCCCAATAGTTGATTTTGGCTTTGACTGCCTGTGCCTCCCAGGTCTTTTCCAGAAATTCTTTGCCTGTGCCAATATCTTGAGGGGTTTCTCCAATGTTCTCTAGTAACTTGATGGTGTCAGGTCGTATATTTAGGTCTTTAATCCATGTTGAGTGGATTTTTGTGTAAGGTGTAAGGTAGAGGTCTTGCTTCATGATTCTGCACGTGGAAATCCAATTTTCCCAGCACCATTTATTGAATAGACTGTCCTTGCTCCAGGAATTGGTTTTAGATCCTTGATCAAATATAAGTTGGCTGTAGATGTTTGGGTTGATTTCTGGTGTTTCAATTCTGTTCCATTGGTCTATCCATCTGTTTCTATACCAGTACCATGCTGTTTTGATTACAACTGCCCTGTAGTATGTCCTGAAATCTGGTATTGTGATGCCTCCAGCTTTGTTTTTGTTGTACAAGATTGCTTTAGCTATTCGAGGTCTCTTGTGCCTCTATATAAATTTCAGCACCATTTTTTCCAGATCTGAGAAGAAGGTCTTCGGTATCTTGATTGGTATTGCATTGAATCTATAAATTGCTTTTGGGAGAATGGACATTTTGATGATGTTGAGTCTTCCAATCCATGAGCATGGGATATTTTTCCATTTCTTGGTATCCTCTTCTATTTCTTTCTTTAAGGTTTTGTAATTTTCATCGTAGAGCTCTTTAACGTCTTTGGTTAAGTTTATTCCAAGGTATTTGATTGTTTTTGTAGCTATTGTGAATGGGATTGATCTTAGAAGTTCTTCCTCAACCATGGCATTGTCTGTGTATACAAAGGCTGTTGATTTTTGTGCATTGATTTTATACCCTGCTACTTTGCCAAACTCTTCTATGAGTTCCAATAGTCTCTTAGTAGAGTTCTTTGGGTCCCCTAAATAAAGAATCATGTCATCTGCAAAGAGGGATAGTTTGAGTTCTTCCTTCCCAATTTGTATCCCTTTAATTTCTTTTTCTTGCCTAATAGCTCTGGCTAGAACCTCCAGAACTATATTGAATAGCAGTGGTGAGAGTGGGCATCCCTGTCTGGTTCCAGATCTCAGTGGAAATGCTTCCAACTTTTCCCCATTCAATAGGATGTTGGCTGTGGGTTTTTCATAGATTGCTTTGATTGTATTGAGGAATGTTCCTTCCAAACCCTGTTTGCTTAGAGTTTTCATCATGAACGGGTATTTTATCAAATGCTTTCTCAGCATCTATTGAGATAATCATATGGTTTTTCTTCTTCAGTCTGTTAATGTGGTGTATCACATTGATTGTCTTGCGCACATTAAACCATCCCTGCATACCAGGGATAAATCCCACTTGGTCTGGGTGGATGATCTTTCTGATGTGTTGTTGCATTCTATTGGCGAGAATTTTATTGAGGATTTTTGCATCTATGTTCATCAGGGATATTGGTCTGTAATTCTCTTTCAGTGCTGCATCTTTTCCCGGCTTAGGAATTAAGGTGATGCTGGCTTCATAGAAAGAATTTGGGAGGATTCCCTCTTCTTCGATTGTTCTGAATAGTTTGAGAAGAATTGGAGTTAGTTCTTCTTTAAATGTCTGAGAATTCAGCAGTGAATCCATCTGGTCCTGGGCTTTTCTTTGTTGGGAGGGCCTTTATTACTGTTTCAATTTCTGTCTCAGTTATGGCTCTGTTTAGGTTTTCGATGTCTTCCTGGTTCAATGTAGGTAGGTTGCATGTGTCCAGGAATCTATCCATTTCTGATAGGTTTCCCTGTTTGCTGGCATACAAGTCCTTGTAGTAATTTCTGATGATTCTTTTTATTTCTGTGGTGTCTGTTGTTACATTTCCTTTTTCATCTCTGATTTTATTGATTTGGGTCTTTTCTCTTCTTTTTTTAGTTAGTTGGGCCAATGGGGTGTCAATTTTGTTTATTTTTTCAAAAAACCAGCTCCTCGCTTGGCTGCTTTTTGTAATGTTTTTCTTGATTCAATCCTGTTGATTTCTTCTCTGATTTTAATTATTTCTCTTCTCCTACTAGATTTGGGTCTGATTTGCTGCAGATTTTCTAGATCCTTGAGGTGAATTGAAAGCTCATCTATTTGGTGCCTTTCCAATTTCTTGATGTAGGCACCTATGGATATAAACTTTTCTCTTAACACTGCTTTTGCTGCGTCCCATAAGTTTTGGTATGTTGTGCTGTTATCCTCAATTACTTCCAGAAAATTTTTGATTTCTCTTTTAATTTCTTCTATGACCCATTGTTCATTCAGGAGCACGTTGTTCAATCTCCATGTGTTTGCGTATGCTCTAGGGATTCCTGAGTTGCTAATTTCCAACTTCATTCCTTTATGGTCTGAGAAGCTGCATGGTATGATTCTAATTCTTTTGAATTTGCTGAGACTTGCTTTATGGCCTAGTATGTGGTCAATCCTAGAGAAGGTTCCATGTACTGCTGAGAAGAATGTAAAATCTTTAGCTGTAGGATTGAAAGTTCTGTATATATCTGTGAGATCCATTTGGGCTATAGTGTCATTTAAATCTACTGTATCCTTGTTGATCTTCTGTCCTATTGATCTGTCTATTTCTGAGAGTGGAGTATTGAAGTCCCCCAGTACTATTGTATTGGGGTCTAAGTCTCCCTTTAAGTCCATTAACAAATCTTTTAAATAAACCGGTGCCCTGTAGTAAGGTGCATATACATTGATAATTGTTATATCTTCTTGTTGTATTGATCCCTTAATCATGATATAGTGTCCCTCTTTGTCTCTCTTAACAGTTTTTGTGGTAAAGTTTATGTTGTCCGATATTAAGATGGCAACGCCCGCTCTTTTTTCATTTCTGTTGGCATGGTATATCTTTTTCCAGCCTTTCACTTTCAGTCTGTATGGATCTTTGTTGGAAAGATGTGTTTCTTGTAAGCAGCAAATAGATGGCTTTGTTCCTTAACCCAATCAGCCAATCGGTGTCTTTTAACTGGACAGTTCAGGCCATTCACGTTCAATGTGACTAATGAAAAATGGTAACTTTGCCCTGCCATTTGCGAAAGATAAGTTCTAATATATGCTTTGAATTCCCTGTGATCTTTTGCTGTGAGGTTTCCTTCCTTTACCTTCTTTCATATTGATGACCGTGTTTCTGTGTTTCTGTGTGTAACACATCTTTAAGCATCTGTTGCAGGGCTGGACAAGTGGCAACAAATTCTTTCAATTTCTGTTTGCTATGAAAAGTCTTTATTTCACCTTCATTCACAAATGATAGCTTTGCAGGATATAATATTCTGGGCTGGCAGTTGTTCTCTCTTAGTACCTGGGCTATATCTCGCCATTCTCTCCTAGCTTTTAGAGTTTCTGATGAGAAGTCAGCTGTGAGTCTGATTGGAGATCCTCTGAGAGTAATCTGACGTTTCTCTCTTAAACATTTTAGGATCTTTTCTTTATGTTTCACTGTGGAGAGTTTAATTACAACGTGTCGTGGTGAGGATCTCTTTTGGTCGTGTTTATTAGGGGTTCTGTGAGCTTCCTGTACTAGGATTTCTCTGTCCTTTTCCAAACCTGGGAAATTTTCTGCTAATATCTCACTAAAAAGGCCTTCTAATCCTTTCTCCCTCTCCATGCCTTCAGGAACTCCTAGATCCCGAATGTTGGGTTTTTTAATAGTATCCTGAAGATTCCCGACAATATGTTTTAGATTTCTAATTTCCTCTTCTTTTCTTTGGTCTGACTGTATCCTTTCCTGTTCTCTGTCTTCTAAGTCCAATATTCTCTCTTCTGCTTCACCCATTCTGTTTGTAAGGCTCTCTATTGTGTTTTTCATTTGATCTATTGAATTCTTCACTTCAGTCACTATCACAGTTTCCTGTTGTATTAGTTGTTTCGTTTCATTTTGATTCCTCCTTAATATTTCATTTTCACGAGAGAGATTTTCTATCTTGTCCATTAAGGATTTCTGTAGTTCAAGAATTTGTTTTTGAGAACTTCTTAATGTTCTTATCAATTTTTTGAGATCTGCTTCTTGCATTTCTTCTATGTCATCATCTTCATAATCTTGAATTGGGGTGTCTTTTTCATTTGGGGGCGTCATGGTGACTTCCTTGTTTTTATTACCTCGGTTTTTGTGTTTGTTATTTGGCATATTGGAGATATTTGGTTTCTTCACTGTGGTGCTTTTTCTTGTTATACTATGACTCTAGATTAAGTGGACTGTCTGT